>NC_092876.1:28426436-28760623 GCF_028372415.1 Notamacropus eugenii
AAACATAACATCAAAAAAAATCTAAGATCCTGGCAACTGATCCTAACAAACAGAGGGAGAAGAAATAGAAGCAGGGTCAGATTTTATATTCTTGGGCTCAAAGATCACTGCAGATGGTGAGTAAGGTCATGAAATTAAGGGACGCTTTTTCCTTGGAAGGAAAGCTATGGCAGACATGGACAGTGTAGAGAGACATACCTTCCTGACAAAGGTCCTTATAGTCAAAATTATAGTTTGTCCAATTGAACAATGTGTGGCTGTGAGAGCTGGACTATAGGAAAGCTGAGCACCATAGAATCGATGCTTTCAAATTGTGGTTCTGGAGAAGATTTTTGAGAGTCCCTTGGATACAAAGAGGTGAAATCAGTCAATACTTAAAGAAATTAATTCAGGCTATTTACTGGAAGTTCAAATACTGAAGCTGAAGCTTAAATACTTTGACCACATAATGAGAAGACAGGACTCAGGGGAAAAGACTCGGTTGGGAAAGACTGAAGGCAAAAAGGGAAGCATTTTAAAGACCGTCACTTGGGAGAGGGATACAATTGGTACTGCTGGCCTTCAGAAGGACTCTTAGAGGATGAGATGGATAAATGGTGTCATGGAAACAGTGAACATGAACTTAGACAGATGGTGGAGGATCACTGGGATCGTGAAGAATTGGACATGGCTCAATGACTGAACAGCTGCAAAATTTCATCACTATACTACATATAGCATAATTTAATTCAGACATTCTCCAATTGACGAGCGTTTCCCCAGTTTTCAGTTCTTTGCCACCATGAACAGAGCTTCTATAAGTGTTTTTGCTCCTCAGTGTCTTTTCCTTGATTGTGTTAAGACCTAATAGTGGTGATGGTAGGTTAAAAGGTATGCATAGTTTAGCACTTTGGTGGGGGAGGGCATAGTCTCAAATTTCTTTCCAGAATGGCTGGACCAGCTTTCAGTAGCACCAAAGTCCAAGAGTGCATTAGTTCTCCTGGTCACCATATCATATTGTTGGCCCATATCAAGCTATATGTTTATTTTAATATGCTAAAACTCCCAGATCTTTCACAGATGAATTTCTTTCTCATCATGCTTTCCCCACACTGTACTTTTGAAGCTGCTTTCTTGAACCAAGAGTTCATCTTTTATATTTCTTGAAAAAGTATAATTCTTTATATTTTTTCCTTATTTAATTGCTTCTTGCTCAATTTGGTCCATCAAGATCTTTTGGGGATCTTGATGTTATCATCAGCTCTGTTGACCACCCTTCCAGCTTTGTGCCACTTGCAAATTTGATAAGGTGGTCATCTATTCTTTCCACCAAGCTGCTGATAAAAGTGTTTAGAGGTACTAGGGCAGTCACTCGGGACTTCCTTCCAAGTTGCAATTAAAGCATTAATACAGTGGTTCTTAACCTGGGGTTCAGGGACAGATTTTGTGGAATCCATGAACTTAAAACTTTTAATATTTTGATGACTATGTTTAAATAGAATAGGTTTCTTTTTGGAGAAGGGGTCTATAGGCTTCACCAATCCAAGGGGTCCATGGGGCAAAAAAAAAAAAGAGAGATTAAGAACCCTGCATTAATGATTCCCTGTTCATTCAAGTCATTGAATTCAGCCATTCATTACCTAACACACATCTTTATTTCCCACCAGCTGCTCTGCTTGGCTTCAAGTCTGAGAATATCATGTCCCGTGGCAAGCCCCCTTTTGTGTATTATCTTCTCCCCTTAGGTTGTAAGCTACTAAAAGACAGGGACTGTCTTTCTTTTTCTAGTATAGTAGGTATTTAATAAATGTCTTTTGGACTATTCATACATCTGTCCATCTTCTCCACAGTATAGCATGAGACATTTTATCAAATACTTTGCTAAAATCTAGGTACCTTGTATCTTCAGCACTCCTTCTAACCATCTGTCTAATAACCTTATCAAGAGATAAGGAGTTTTTCCAATATGACCTCTCCTTGATAAAGCCACACACTTTGTTGTGATCACTGCTTCCTTTTCTAGACACCCTCTAACCATCCCTTTAATCATATGTCTGAGAATTTTGTCTGTTCTGTCCTGTTGATCTCCACTAATACTCTACTCTGAACCTTCATTTTGGTCTGCAGGTAATCCCGGTTTCTCACAGGCTATACTAGCAAAGTTCAAGCTCTGGAAAATCTTGGAAAAGTTTCAAGTGTAGGCAGAGAGGTGGGTTCTTTGTTTATGGTCCAAGGATGAACTTAGTCCAATTCCAAATGGCTCATCAGTGGAACTTTAGTCCCCAGATGATTAAAACTTTAGCCACAGAAATTCATGTAACTGTCTAATGAGGGTACATACATGATTGCAATCACAGGTCTTGTTCAAATTCCCTTCCTCTACTACAGTTCCTGACCATGGACAAGTGCTTCCATTTCCTTCCCATCAAACAAGCATTTGCACTAAGTAGCTTGTTAACACTTACAGTTTGAAAACAATTGCATGCTGATCTCTGGATGGCCCTGCCAAGGTGGTTGGCATGGAACCAACACTCTGGCTTTGAAAGTGGGGTGTTTTGTTCATGATTAGAATATGTGGGATAGTCAACAGAGATTCCAATGACTCTTCCCAAATTTGGATTATTAGGAACTATAGCCACAAGGAAAAATGGAGCATTATAGCTCCATTATAGCATCTTAGAAAGCATTGATATAGGTGACAGATCCTGACTTGGTCACATCCTGACAATCAGCTTTCTGCAAAGCCCTCAGGCTTCCACGGGAGCAGATGAATCACACAGCCATGCAGAAGAAACCCAGCAACAAGAGAGAGAGTTGCCAAAGTGCCAGGCAAATGCTCCCAAAGACATGACAGTCAGTCAATGAGCATTTCTTAAGTGCCTACTATGGGTCAGGCACTGTGCTAAGGGCTAGGGGTACAAAAAAAGACAAACAACAGTCCCTGCTCTCAAAGAGCTTATAATAAAAAAACCCAGAATGTTGGGGCCCAAAAGAGCCTTTGAAACTAACCAGTCCAACTGGTTCATTTTGTAGAGAAGGAAACTGAGTAGAGAAGGTCACAGAGCAAGTAATGGTCACAGAGCAAAGATTCAAACCTGGGTTTTTTTGAATGCTACTCAAGTATTCTTCTCCCTATATTTTTCCTAGCACCTAATATTTGTTCAAGAACAATTTGTTGATTAGTTGATGCAATGGAAAATTTCAACTGGTCTTGGGGTCACGAGACTTTGGCTTAAATCCCCATCTCAGTCACTTATTATTTGCGTGACCTTGGCTAGATGGCAGCTGTTATTACTGAGATATTTGAAAGGTCATGGGAAGTGGGAGAGAACAAGGTGGGAGAAGGACAAATGTGGTTCCAAAAAGGCAAGAGCAGAGTCCACAGACTATGAGTCAGTGTGCTAGACTTTATTTTCTGGGAAAACTCTAGAATAATTCATGAAAGAGATGGTTAGTGAGCTTCCAGAAATGAAAGCAGTAATTACCAAAAGGCAGTAAGAACAAGTTATGCCAGCCTAACCTCATCTTCTTTTTTTAATAGAATTTCTAAACTCCAAAAGGATGGGGAATGCTGTGGATCAAGCTCATTGAGATTTCAACAAATCTTTTGATTGTGCATCTCACGCTGTTCTCGAAGATAAAATGGAGAGGTGTAGACAAGATAATAAGAATCAGACTCAGAGCCTGTCAGATGTCTGTACACAAAGAGTCATTGCTACTATCAATGTGGCAACAGATCTCCAGTAGGGTAACCCAGAAGAGATCTGTACTGGTTGCTGTTCAGTTGTTTCAGTCATGTCCAATGCTTCATGACCCCATTTGGGGTTTTTTTGGCAGAGGTACTGGAGTAGTTTGCCATTTTCTTCTCCAGCTGGTTTGACAGATGAGGAAACTGAGGTAAACAGGGTTGAGTGGCTTGCCCAGGGTTACACAGCTAGTAAATATCTGAGGCTAGATTTGAACTCAGGAAGATGAATCTTCCTGACTCTAGGTCTAGGAAGAAGGATGGTTTTGTTCTGTTTGGCCTCAGGTAGTAGAACAAGGAGCAATAAGAAAGGTGTAGAGGCTTTGATTCAAGAACACCTTTCTAACATTTTGAGTTGCCCCAAAGAGGAAGAGGATGCCTTGATGGGTTCTGGGCTCCCCCTGACCTTCTCATAGAGGCTGGATGGTCATTTTGGGGAGGATCTCTTGGAGTGGGAATTCATGAAGTTGATGGGTTAGATGAAAAGATGGGTGAGATTCCTTTAAGTTCTATAAAAGGAAAAAGGGGATAAGCATTTATATAACACTACCTTGGTGCCTGGCATTGTGCTAGGTTCTTTATAATTATTAGTTCATTAGATTGTCATATTCACCCTGGGAAAGAGAAGATAATATGATCCCCATGTAAGAGTTGAAGAAACTGAGACAAATAGAGGTTAAATGACTTGCCCAGGGTCATACAGCTAGAAAGTGTCTGAGAATGGATTCAAACTCAAGTTTTTCTGATTTCAGGGCCAGCACTGTATTTACTGACCTTTGCTGTCTCCTCTATAGAATCAGCAGTTTGGATTTGATAACCTTTAACCTTTCCCATCCTGAAATTCTTTGTGGTAATGGCTTTCTGTCACCTATCAGTCCAATACTCATACATTCAGGAACAAATATTTGTAATAGCATCAGGAAGAATATTTTCAGACTCATTCTTCTGGCCAGATTAGATAGAGCATGCTCACATATTCTCTGTCTGTTTGGAATTGGCCATGTCGAAGCTTGAATGTAGCCTCCTCCTGGCCATGTGGTAGAATCTTGCACTGGGGGATGATAATGAATGACTGCTGAGCTAAGCCTCAGTGGACATACAATAGAGATGACCTGACGCTCCACTTGTCTTCCCCTTTCCAGCTGTGAAATGTGGGGATGACTTCTAGCTGATCCCAAGAGCATGAAAGTTCAGTGGGAGAGACAGTGGTTGCCCAGTCTCTCACTAGACCCCCATGGGATCATGAGCACATGTTGTCTCGGTCTCTTTGTGTCTGTTCTTTTCTTAGGCAAGTGAGTAACCTGAGATGGATGTATCCAGGCAGCTTGGGGAGCTCTGAAATGTCCAGATGTCCTGGGAAGTCTGTGAGGAGGCAGCCACAGTATCCTTTGGTACAGCAATAGCAGAATCCACCAGCAGAGGGTGGCAGTGGCAATGGCAGAAGCGTAGGGAGAAGAGAACAGTATCGAAAGATGCCTACTAGACATCCTCTTAAAAATCCACACCTCTCAGGTTACTTCTCTAGACTGCATCTCCTATTCCCAATTCCCAGTCCTTTGTCCAAAGATGCAGCTAATGCTCTGTGGTCTTTATCCCCACATCTTGTACTCATTGTCAAAACTTACTTCATTTGCTTTTCAGCTGAACCTGTGATTTCGCTTGCATGGGGAGCTCCCTGAAAGGACATTCTCCTTGCCAATATAGATTTAGCCTTTGTTCTAACCTTAATAGTGTTGAGGACTTGTGTGAGCTCCTGGGAGTTTAAGTGACCTGTCGCAGTTCACACAACTAGTATGTGTCAAAAAGCTTGCTTTCAGCCCAGTTGCCTCTTTGGTTAATCATTCTAATTAGGCAACTGATGTTTTCCCGTGTTTCTCCTCTCTTGTCACTCACTCACTTGAGGATGTCTGCTTGTCTATTAGGGACCACAAGCTTATTTTCTGAGAGTGTTTGCTACAATGTAGATGGCAAAATGACAGATGCTAAACAAAAAAAAAATGTTTTGTTGATGAAGAGGGTGTCAAGCGAATGGGGAAAAGGAAATAGAACTGGAAGAGAGATCAGATAAGTCCAAGTCCAACCACCTTATTTAATATATGAAGCAGCTGAGGATCACAAAAATTAAATGACTTGCCCAGGGTCATGTAGCTAGTCAGCATTTGAGGTAGGATTAAATCCACATCCTCCTAATTCTAAGGCCAGGTCTCTATCCACTATGTCATACTTCTTGGAGGTTAGGGAGAGGTACTGTGTCACTGGGATGTTAGAGATAGTTCCTCTGCCCTCTGGAAGGGAGAAAGAAGGGGAAGGAGAAAGTGAGTTACGAAAACAGTGGGTAAAAATAATTATAAGGGTAGTGATGAAAGAAGGAGAGGGGGAAAAGAAGGGACAAAAAGAAGGGATGAGGAGAGGGTAAGAGGAGGAAGGAGAGAAGGGATAATTTACCTAGCCTTTAATAAATCATTTGATAAAGTATCTCACACTATTATCATGGAGAAGATAGAAAAATGTGGAGTATATGACATTAACGGGACAGAAGGAGAGAGGGGAAGAGAGGGAGGAAAAAGAGAGGGAAAGAGAAAGAAAGATTATCTGGGAAGGCAAGGAGATGAGGAAGATAGAAAGAGAAAGAGGAGAAGGAAGAAAGGGAGGAAGAGAAATTAAGGAGAGTGGGAAAGAGTGGGAGACAGGAGAAGCAAAGAGGAAAGGGAGAAAGGAGGGGAGAGAGGGAGGGGAAGAATGGGAAATAGAAGAGATGAGGTGGATAGGGAAGGAGGGGAAAGGAGGAGGAGAGGAAATTAGGATCGGGAAAGAGTGGGAGAAAAAGAGAGAAAAGGAGAAAGATGAAGAGAAGAGAAGGGGAGTGGAGAATGGGAAGGAGAGGAGGGGGACAGGGATAGAGGGAAAAGGAGAAAAATTAAGATTGGGAAAGAGTGGAAGAAAAAGAGGGAAAGGGGGAAAGAGGAAGGGAAGAGAAAGGGGAAAAGAAGAAAGGAGAAGAAAGGACGGGAGAAGGGAGGTAGGGAGAGAGTGAGGGGAGATGACAGCTAGGGGTCCTAGGAGAACAGGGGTGAGAGGAGACCAAGCAGGAGGAAGGAGAGGGCCATAACCACAAGGATGGCATCAAGCCTAGTGTCTCTGGTCTCCTCCTAGCCATCCTCTGCTCACCCACGTGCCTCTCACCTCTGTGCATTTCCCGCCTCTCACCCTTCCCGCCCTCCCCCCAAACTCATTGACCGGTCTGTCTATTAGCTGGGCTCTCGTTGGCTGGCCCTTACAATCCACGTGGCCGGGATCACAGCAATTATTGCGCTTGGCTGGCGCCACCTAGAGGGAGAGCCGTGAAACTTCGCTGCTCCCTAGATTGAATTAGTGGTGATGCGGGAAGGGAAGAGAAGGCAGTGGTCTGCGCATGGGCAACAAGCCAGGGGAGGGGAGGGGTGGGGAATTCAAGTCTGCCCTCTACGCATGCTCAAGTCACTGCAGTGCAAGCTGGCAGAGAGGTTGCGGAGGCTCTTGAAACGTGCGCATGTGTTGTGGATCCACTTTAGGGCTGCTAAGTGGGGAGGAGAGAGAGAGAGAGAGAGAGAGAGAGAGAGAGAGAGAGAGAGAGAGAGAGAGAGAGAGAGAGAGAGAGAGAGAGAGAGAGAGAGAGACAGAGGCGAACTTGAACTTGACGTTCTTCCAGAGCCCCTCTGGACCCCAGGGAATGTGCCTGGGCCAGCTCTGAGCCTCTCAGCCTCTTCCCCTCCTCCAGCGTTACCTATAGTAAGGCTTAATCCTTGCGACCATATTGAAGGCTATAAATCAAACGCTGTTTGCCTCTGCTGAATATATACAAAGCTCACTTCCAGTCTAAAGTTCTGAGGGTTTTGTCTTTTTTTATAAATGGCATTTCCATTTTTCTTTTACATAATCCTTCTCTCCACCAGCTCTCCCCCATCCCCATTTACCCTTGTTCTGTAAATACCCACCCATTCTCATCCCTCCTTGCTCCACCACGGCTAACATACCAATAGATGGGGGTGGGGGTGGGAGTGGGGGGAGGTGAAAAAATAATAAAAATAGTTCACATTTCTGTGGCTCCTTCTTATTTACCACATGCCTGCCTCCTAAAGTGACAGAAGTGTATTTATAATTCTCTTCTTGCAGAGGAGAGAATCTGAGACTCAGAGACTGCAAGAGACTGCGCCAGGGCCACATTGCTAGCATGTGTTGGAACCAGGCCTCAAACCCAGGTCTTCTCACTGCAACTCACTGAAAAAGATGATGTACTCCTTCAACTCT
The DNA here is from genome assembly GCF_028372415.1 of Notamacropus eugenii. Taxonomy (NCBI): domain Eukaryota; kingdom Metazoa; phylum Chordata; class Mammalia; order Diprotodontia; family Macropodidae; genus Notamacropus; species Notamacropus eugenii. The sequence goes on from NC_092876.1 coordinate 28,434,448, forward strand.
GTAAAGGTGGTGGTGGCAGGGTGCATGAAAGGCTGGACTAGGGCCCAGAGAGACCCGGGCTCATATTCTGCCCTTCCTCCGTGCTGTGTGCTGGGCAGGTCCTTAAACTCTCCACCTCAGACTTCTCATCTGGAAAATGGGGTACTCATACTGGTAGCATTTACCTTCGCAAGGTTGTTGTGTGACTCAAATGAGCTGCAGTTAGCGTAGTCTGCAGACTAAGGAGCTGTAGAAATGTTGGATGTTACTGTAGATAAGGAAGTTGAGGTCCAGAGAAAAATGACTTGCCGCAAGGGGCAGGGCTTAGATTTTACAGGGCTCAGATTCAAACCCAGGCCTTCAGCAGATCCAATCCTTTCCACTCCACCAGGCTTATTTTAGGAGGAAAAAGTTGTGGAGATGAGGGGGAGAGAATGGGGAGGGGGTGGAGCAGAGCAGGGCCTATGGGGTCTGGTGGAGGTGAGGAGAAAAGTTGAAGGCACAGAGATTTCATAAGATTTAGAGAAGAAAAGGGCCTCATTGAACATCTAGTCGCTCTCATCTTTACCAATAAAGTAACTCAGGATAAGAAGCTAAATTGCCTGACTAAGATCACACAGATTGGGAAGATTAGAATCTGGATAGGATCAGTGAAAGGCTTGAGGAAAAGGGCTATAAGGAGAGAAAAGAAGACAGGAAAGAGCTGAGGGCACAAAAAGGTATGGAGGAAAGAAGGAAACAAGTATTTCTTAAGCGCCTACTAAGTACCAGACATTGCACAAAAGCAATTTATTTATGAATATACAAATTTGATCCTCACAATAACCCTGGGAAGTTGGTGCTGACATTATCTCCATTTGAGGAAACTGAGGCACATAAGAGTTCAATGACTTGCTCAGGTCATACAGACAGGTCTGAAGTTGAATTTGAACTTATGCCTGTCAACACTTCAAGCTCAGTGAAGTAAGTATCCAGGGGGCCACCTCGGAGTCTCTAGGGGATTTGGCCTTAGGAGCCTAGTGGAAGGTGAGAAGGCAGTTGGGGGCCAAGTGGAGGTTAAGGGGGGTGATGCTTGGTGGAGTATAGTAGGTTGTGAGAGGCAGGGAAGGGTTGGCTGTGAGGAGAAGATTGAGGAGTGTGGAGAAACTGGGGGGTGCTGGAGGGGGTTGAGGGAGGTGGGGGTGACTGGGGGCCCAGAGGGGTTGGGGGAGGTGGGAGTGTTTAAGGGAGGTAGGAATGCCAGGGAATGGCTGGAGGAGTAGAAGGGGATGAAGGATGTAAGGAAGGGATGAGGGGCGCAGAGAGGGAAGTGGGGCAGGCAGAGGTACGCAGGCGAGCTGGGGGAGGGGTGTGTCTGTACTGGAATGGGGGATGGGGATGGAACAGAGGGGCGCCCCCTCCCCCTCTGTTTTTACTCTTCCCCCCCCCCCCCTCCACTCTTGAATGACTCTCCATGTAGCCAATCCTCGAGGCAGAGTGAAGCCAGATCCGGGGGGCGGCCAATGGTTCAGCTGGGGGCACACTAGGGGCGGGGCTGGGGAGGGGGCGCCTGGGACCGCAGGAGGGGAGGGGACAGGAGGGGAGGGGGCGGGGCCCGGGGCCGCAGCTTCTGCAGTGGCAGAGGCGGTGGAGGCGGCGGAGGCTGTGGAGGCGGCGGCGGCGGTGGAGGCGGCAGCCATGGATCGGGGGCTGCAGAGATCCAGGTATCGGAAGAGGGCAAGTCCTGGGGGGAGGGGGTGCCCTGGAGCGCCCAGGGTGCGCAGGATCTACCCTAACTGCTGAAGCCCCTCGTCAAGGGGCGCCCCCTTCTGGGCCGATTGGAGATGGGGACCCCCTATCAAACCTTTCCCAGCCTTTTGGGAACCCCCAGGACAAGGGATTCACTCCCCTTTAGAGTCAAAGGGGTGAAGTCATGGCCTCTTTCCCTCAGATTAGAACGTCCCAGGTTTGGAATTGCTGTGGGTGGAGCTGAGATCCCGCTCCCCTTGGAATTGCAGAGCTGGGACCTCCAGGGGAAAGAATCAGGACTTCCCCCTACTTGGAACCTGGAAGGATGAGGCTGCCCCCTTCCCATTACCTGGAAATTCCACCTAGAACAAAATGTCCTAGGTATAGGGAGGGGGCTGATATTTGTAATTGGGGCTACGTCCCTTTAAACAGATGTCAGGGAAACCCATGAGGAACCGAATCATAGTTGACGATTGGAATCTTCCCCATTACAGCCAAGAAGACCAGACTATCCTTTCCTAGAGCCAAGCTCCTCACCTTTCTACCCTCAAGCCTATGACCAGCTTTCCCAGAGAAAGGCAGGGCAGGCTTTAAGACTCACTAGGTTTGTGGGGCAGTTCCCTGGGATCCTGAGGAGGGCAGTTAAAGTACCCTGTTAGTGCCAGGGATGTGGCCCACTCCTGGTCCTCCAGCCATAGTCAGGGGGGTCTGAGGCATCAGAAATTCTGAAACCCTGGGTTTGAGGGTAGATGGCAGAGCCTTCTTCCTCTCTTCAGGTCAGCCTCTCCTTTAGGGGCAATGGGAGTTGGGAGGAGGGGTGCCCAAAGCTAATTCTATCACATAGCAGGTGCAGCAGCATGGATGTGCCCTAAGCCAGATAGTGGGGTACCTGGTGCCAACAGCAGCTTCCCCAGGGGTCCCGGTTCTGGGGCTCTCCAGGCTCCACCTCTTCCCGCTGCGTTTTCTGGCCTGTTGTAGACATCCCCGCCCCTACTGTCCACACTCCCCCCCCCCCCCATCCTGAGCCTTGGCTCTCACCCTGGCAGGGAACACCCCCTGGAAGGGGGAGGCAGGTTTGGCCCCTCCCCCAGGCGCCCAGGCCTGGCTGGGTGCAGCCCCACCCACACTGCCTCTTGGCTGAGCTGGGGTGTCTCTTCTCCCCAACCCACCCCAGAGCCCGGCCCCTTCCTGTCCTGTCATCCACCCCCCCCTTTCCCCTACCCTTTGGCTGCCACCACCCACTCACAACTCGCACTCAGGGCCAGGAACGGCTCGTTCTCTTCTGGCTTTGTTTGCCCCCAGCCTTGGCTCCCTGGACAGATGGGGATTGGGGGCACAGGCACCAATCTGGGGGGAAGGAGACCAGGGATGGTCCTGGAGGCTGCCCCGAGTGGTGGGGATCCAAGCAATGGTGAGTGGACCCTGGGGAGGTGGTCTCTTTTTTTTTTTCTATTCTCTCTCCCTCTTCTGAATGATAGGTGCCTCCTTTGGGTGGGGAAGGGGGAGGTAGTGAAGGGCTCCCTGGTGGGCACAGTGCCCAGGGGGTAGGCCTGTCACTGGTTGCTGGGAGGAGCTGCCACCCAGGAGATGGAGATCCCCTGGTGTACCCATCTTCTTCCTGAGATGCTGGGGAAAGAATGTGCCTGCCGATCCCCTTAACCCTTTCCATGGGGATGAGGTGCTATGCCCATGTCCGAGAAGACTGTAGGGGTATCTAGGATACCTACCCCCTCCTTTGGGTGTTCTCTGTAAACCCATTAGTGGTTCCCGACTGTCTGGACTAGGATCTAGTATAGGACCCCCTAAACCCCTGGGCCCCAGGAAGTCAGCTTAAAGCCCACCCCACCCACCTTTCAACCTCTCCTTGGTCTTCAGGGCCACAGGCCAGGGAGCAACCAGGGCTTAGAACCGGGAGGAAGCCCCCTCTACTTTTTCACTGGTCTTTTGCCCCAAGACTTGTGTTTCCATACGGGGGAGTTTGTCTTTCCTTGTTTGGGGATAAGTGAGAGGCAACCCCCTCCTTGCCCTTCCCCCCTTTCCCTGGCCTCTGCCAGGGGCCTCCCTGACCCCGCCTCCTGTTCTCAGCTGGAACATGGGGAGGGAGATGGTCCCCCCAGCTGCACGTCCCAGCTGGGCACAGGGCCAAAGAGGCGGAGAAGGGCCAGGCTGGGAGCCAGGCAGGGAGACTGGCCAGCCTAGGGAAGAGGGGAAGCCAGGGTGGGGTAGAAAGGGGAGTGTCTGGGAGAACTGACAGTACAATGGGTAGGTTCCCTGGCCAGATGGACCCAGACACCCACTCCAAGTCATGGATGCATACACAGAGGCCAACGTGGGTGTACATGAAGGCATACTCTAGCCAAAAAACTACTAACATCGAGCCACTGACTCTGGATAGGCCTGGGGACACCCAAACCCTTGGGGGGATACAAAATCTCTCAAGCCTCTGTGATGATAGAGCTTCTGGGGTAGGATGGGGGCGGGGTACCTGCAGAGCCCTGTGTGTGAGTGTGATGAGCTCAGTAGCACCTAAAATCTGGTGCTGATACTCTCTGGGAGGGCCCTAAGAGCCTAGCATATCAGTGGATATCAGTGCTGGGAGACCTCTTGGAACTTAGAATGCAGTATGTCAGGGCTAGGAGGCTCCTGAGAACTTAGAACATGCCATGGCCAAGCTGGGAGGCCCCTGCGAATCCTGATTATGTCATATCAGTGCGGGGAGGCCCCTACAAACCTAGAACCTGACGTGGCCAAGCTGGGAGGCCCCTACAAACCTAGAACCTGACGTGGCCGAGCTGGGAGGCCCCTGAGAACCCGGAATGTCCGAGCTGGGAGACATCTCAGCCCGGAGACCAATATGGCCAACTTCCTTCCCCACACTAAGGTTGCAGTGTATTTTCTTTCTCCACAACCACCCTTCTCTTTAGATACATTGTTTCTCCAGACTAGGTCTTCTCATCTTTCTCTTTAGAGAGGAAGCTAAGATTTCAAGGCGGTAAATGACGTCCAAATTCACACAGTTCCCTGGGGGACCCTTTCTAGGAGTCCCAGGGGTCTTCAATTTACCCTCCTGCTACCAGGATGAGCTCCTCCGTCCCCACCCCATCATGCTCCAGGAGGGGAAACTGAGGCCAAGATTAGAGCCTTGACATAGGCCTTCCCCCCTACCTCTGGTCTCCAGTCTAGTCTTCCCCCACTCCCATTTTACAGATAAGGAAATTAAGGTGTGGGGAAGTACAGTGTCTTCCTCTAGATCACTCAGGTAGTAAGTAGGTGCCTAAGCCAGGGTTCCAGCTCAGATCCTGACTCCCAATCCAGCCCTTTATTGGGCCATACCTCCCAGTCATTCTAATTCTGGTTGTGGGGTGCCCCTCCTCCCTGCTGGGCCCACAGCTGCCAGAGAGGGCAGGGCCTCCAGTCTCAAGTTGCTGTCCCAGGTCCTCCCTCCTCCCCTCTTCCTCTCTTCCCTTCCTCCACTCCCCTGTTCCTGCTTGTCTGGGGCCCCCCTGGCTCTGGTTGTCCCTCCCACCCCCACCCCCACCCTCTGGGCAGGAAAACAAACGTCCGAACAGAACAGAATGTCCTCCCTGGACTGGGGGCCCCCTGGCCGCCCACCACAGAGGGGAGGGTGAGCCAGCTGGAGTTCCCTGCCCCACCCTCTTCAGGCTAGGGGAGGCCCCCACCCCACCCCCTTTCTATAGTGATCCCAGATGAGTGGGAAAGAGGAATTTTTTTTCCCCTGGGGCCTGCCCTGATGCCAGCTCTGAGGCAGAGTGTCCCCGCCCCCTTGGACCAAGGAGGAAAGTAGTACCCTGACTCCAGGGGCAGGATTCAGAGGTGTACCTACAGGGTGGGACCCCAGGCTCCCCTCAGCCTGCAGAGCACTTGATTTTCCGGTTCTGAGGGCCAGGCTTGGCCCCCTCACCCCACTGTTGCTCCTGTATTATTTCTGTAACCATGGACAATTTATTACTATCCTCTGGGTCTCAGTTTCTCCATCTTGTAAACTCAGGGGGCTGAATTAGATAAGAGTCAAGGCCTTTTCCAGGTAGAAATCTAATAATGTAAAAACTCATTCTAAACCCTTTCCCAGCTTCTTTGGCCACACTGATTACAGAGGGTTGGGTGCGAATGGTGATGGTGAGGATGATGACGAAAGCAGACTCTTACATAAAATGTTAGGATTTCCTAGGCGCTTTGCAGACATTTTCTTACTCGGTCCTCACAAGAATCTGGTGAGAAAGGTACTCCTGTTGTCCCTATCTGCAGATAAAGAAACTGAGTTCTAGGGACATTAAGTAACTTGCCCAGGCTCACACAGGTAGTAAGTGTCTGAGGTTGAATTTGAACCCAAGGCTTCCAGCCCTCTGTCTGCTAAGCCTGACCATTTCCCACCTCCCCTGGGACAGGGGGCTGGTCTTGATTGCTCTTTCACTCCTGACTGCTAAAAGGGAACTGGGCCTCTCCTGGGTCCTGCAGGAGAGATGTCCTCTTCCCTTGCCCCTCCTCCCCAAGACCTGAGACCTTTAACCCTTTCTTCTGGGGCCTCAGTACCTCCCCAGGGACTCCTGGCTCAGTGCCAGCCTTGGGACCTCTCCTGGTCTAGTAAACAGCAGATAAGTTAGGGTGTGAAAGGGGCCAGGTAGGGGTTGGGGGAAGGGAGTCAGGGAGCAGAGTGGACAAGCATAGACAGGGAGAGGAGCCGGGAATCCAAGTGGCATGCACTGGAATGGGGACAGGTAGTGGTCAAGGGGTGGTGGGGTGTGGAGAGAGCAAACAATAGATTTAGGAAGGTCCTTAGAACAAAGAGTATAAAATGTCAGAGTTAGGAGGGCCCTTAGAACAGAGAATGTCTGAACTGGGGGCGGGGGGTGCTTAGAACAGGGAATATCAGAGCTGGGATGGGGGGTTCTTAGCACAGGGAATGTCAGAGCTGGAAAGAACCTAAGATGACAGAACCAAACATGGACCCTTGGTCTCCTGACTCTCAGCCCTCCAGGAAAGTGTCCGGAGGGATGCTGCCATCTCCCCTCTTTTCTTGCTCCCCTTCTCAGATCTTCCTCTATATCCAGATCCTGGGACTGGAAAAGACCTTGGGGTCTGAGGGGCGAGAAAGCTTCAGGGGTCAGGATGGGCAGAAGCTGCATGCCATTCCATCTCCTTCCCCACTTCTGGGCAGGTCCAACACAGAACTTCGGAAGGAGAAGTCCCGGGATGCAGCCCGGAGCCGCCGGAGCCAGGAGACCGAGGTGCTGTACCAGCTGGCCCACACTCTGCCCTTTGCTCGGGGAGTCAGCGCCCATCTGGACAAGGCATCCATCATGCGTCTCACCATCAGCTACCTTCGGATGCACCGCCTGTGTGCAGCAGGTGAGAGCCTCGGCAGGAAGGGTCCTGAACTGGGGAGGCTCCCTTAGACATTCTTTTCCCCGAGAGACCCTGGCCTGGGGGCAGCCCCTGGGAAAGCCTCTCCCCCTTTTCCCTTTAGCCCTCTTGCTTCTGAATAGCTCCCCTTCCCCCTCACACACACCCAAGAGACCACCATACCCCCTTGATAACTGTGTGTCCCTCGACACCTTGCCCAGAGAGACCAATCTCCTTGGAGCCTTCTGGGCAGAGCTATAAGCTCTAAGTTCTCCCAGATTGAGCCTGGGCTCCTGGGGGCTAATTGGTGCCTCTCCTTCCAGGAGACTGGAGTGAGGTTTCAGCAGCTGGCTCAGGGTCCGGGGAGCCACTGGATGCATGCTACCTGAAGGCCCTGGACGGCTTTGTCATGGTGCTGACGGCCGAAGGGGACATGGCCTACCTGTCTGAGAATGTCAGCAAACACCTGGGACTGAGCCAAGTGAGAGCTGCTCCCCTTGGGATGGGCATGTGGACGATATACGAGAAGCCCAGAGCTGTGAGGGTCCCTAGAGATCACTGAATCTGGACCCTTCCATTTTAATGTGGAGCCCAGAAAGGGCAAGGGACTTACACAAAGTCATGCAGCAAGTCGATGTTATAGGGTGGGCGTGTTTGTTTTTTAAATTCTTTTCCAACATTTCCCTTTTTGGCCTCTGATAAGTAGTGAGTTCCCCATCATTGGAAGAATTCCAGCAGAGGCTGGATGTTATAAAGGAATTGAGGTTCAGGAATAGGCTGAATGAGATATCCTTGAAGGTTCATTTCAACTCTGAGTTTGTCCCTCTGCCCTTGTCTCTATATTCATCTATCTGAGACAGGGGGTTGGGGATGATGACCCTGGGCAGGCACTGAACCCAGGAGGGATGAGATCCAGAGCCATACTGTAGATAAGGAAGTCAGGGGACAGGAAGTCGAAAGATCAAAGTCAGGAGTTAGGCTGGGAATTGGGGGGAGCCGGTCTCCAGGGTCAGCTTTTTGGCTCATCACTAAACCCAGGAGGGAGGGGTTCTGAGATTGGGGAAAGCCATTGGGCTCCCCTCCCCAAACACCTTCCTCCCTTTGTAGCTAGAACTTATTGGACACAGCGTCTTCGATTTTGTCCATCCTTGTGACCAGGAGGAACTTCAAGATGTCCTGACCCCCCGGCAGGGTGAGCCTTTGCCATGTTTGCCCTCTGTCCCGCTGCATAGAGTCCCCGTTGCCTCCAGGGAACTACCATCCCAAGGGGGACCTCCAGACTTGCTCTTGGGGAGGCCCATCTCAAAGGGTCCTCTCTGCCCTCCCTGGACCATGGGAGTAGGAGGGCAGGGCAGTGAATAAAGCCTTGAGAGCTTGGTAAAGTGGAAAGTGAACTGGTCCTGGAGTCAGAGGCTCTAGATTTAAATCCTCCCTCTGAAACTTAGTTGTGTGACCTGGACCATATCCTAGCCTCACTGGGCCTGGGCCTTTTCCTCAGTGAGCTAGATGACTTTGAAGGTCCCTTCCAGTTCTGAGGGGAGGAGCCTCTCTTTAAGGAGAGGGATCAGGCCCTACCCTCAGGAAGCTGTTGGCCTAAAACTGCATGGTGCAGAATTGGGGACCAGCCCCTGTGGGAGAGACCCCAGAGCTAATGCCTTCTTCTGTCCCACCTCAGGCCTATCGAAAAAGAAGCCAGAAGCACCCACGGAGCGGAGTTTCTCCCTCCGGATGAAGAGCACCCTCACCAGCCGTGGGAGGACCCTCAACCTCAAAGCTGCCACCTGGAAGGTGGGAGACTCCAGGGGCAAGGAAAGGGGTCTTGATGGACCTAGGAAGCCCAGGGGAGGCTGGGAAACAGGGAGCCCTGAACAAAGAGGGTTCTTTGAGCAAGTGGGATTCCCGAGACTTGGAAAGATGTCTGGAGATTTGGGAGTAGGGCATCCAGGCACCCAGGTTTGAAGACTCTTGGGCATTGGGGACAGTGGTACATATTTCAGGGGACTTACAAACTAGGACAATGAAGTTTCTAAAGGGTAGGAGTCCCCAGGTAAGTGAGGGGCTAGGGGAAGGAGGGGAGGGAGGAAGGGAGATCTGAGCACCCTAGGAGAAAGTTTTAGAGAAGCTCAAGTGGTGTCGTCTCTGGGGATGCTTCATGACTTCCTTTCTTTAGGCCTCAGTTTGCTGATCTGTAAAAGGAGGAGCATTGAACTAATGGCCTCTAAGCTCCTTTCATTCCCCAGATCTGTGGTCCTTTGAGTCAGTTGCCCAATTATGGGGAAAATTGGGAAAACCAGGGGGCCCACCCTAGAGCAGGGCAGGGCAAGCCCCCTAGCATTGGGTGGGGCTGGGGAAAGAGCATGGCAGCAGCAGAGAGGACCCAGTCAATTGGCAGCTGATCTCTACCCCTTCCCTGCACCAGGTTCTACACTGTACAGGACACATGCGGGCCTACAGCCCACCTTCAGAGCCCTCTGTGGGTAGTGGGCCAGGTGGTCCTGAGCCACCCCTTCGTTGCCTGGTCCTGATCTGTGAGGCCATTCCACACCCCAGCAGCCTAGAGCCGCCCCTGGGACGAGGAGCCTTCCTCAGCCGGCACAGCTTAGACATGAAATTCACCTACTGTGATGAGAGGTACGACTTGGCTCCAGCCTGAGCCACCTGATTCTCCTCTTCCTTATCTTTCTCTTAATAGCCCTCATCTGCCCGCATCCCCACTCATTCCTTCTCCCTTGATCTCCCTGCTTCTCCCTCCACCTTTACTTGAACCCTTTCTTTCCAAGTCCCCCCCACCAGATCCTGTCCTCTCCACCCTCCCCATACTTCCATCCTCTTCCCTCCTTCCCCGTGGACCTGTCCCCCATTCTCAAGATTCTGGCCAAGAGCAGGCCAGAATTAACGGGGCCCATGTTCCTCCACCTCCAGGATTTCAGAAGTGGCAGGATACAGCCCGGATGACCTGATTGGCTGCTCAGCCTACGAGTACATCCATGCCTTGGACTTTGATGCTGTGAGCAAGAGCATCCACACCTGTGAGTCTGCCCCAGAGACACCCTCCCCTCACCCTGATCTCTTCCCATGGCGGTGTCTTAGCCCTGGTTTCCAGCTCCCAGCCCCAGTCTGGGAGCATCTTCCTCTCTGGCTGCCCTTCCCACCTCTACTTGACCATCCTTCTCTGCCTTCTGCCCCCACAGTGCTCAGCAAGGGCCAGGCTGTGACAGGGCAATATCGTTTTCTGGCCCGCAATGGAGGATACCTATGGACCCAGACCCAGGCCACAGTGATCTCAGGTGGCCGAGGTCCACAGCCTGAGAGCATTGTCTGTGTGCACTTTGTGCTAAGGTCAGTTCCAGGCAAGGAAGGGACTGTGACCCTCTTGGGGAGGGGGGAGGAGGGCTGACAAAGGCTGAGATCTTTCTAATGAAAGGATCCCTATGCTGGGAGTCAGGTGACCTGGGTTCAAACCTGGCTTCTCCCCTGACTTACTGTCTCTTGGGAAACTTCCTTCCCTTTCTGAGCCTCAGTTTCTCCATCTGTTAAGTAGATAGACTTAATGATTTCCTCCAGCTCTGGAATTTAGTGGTTCTGTATGAAGCTTGTCTCTGCCAATTGATGCATATGGGGACCTTGGAGCTGGGATATCACCCCTGGGGCAATTTTTAGAATAGACTGGTTGGGGTGGCCCTCCAGGGGACAAAAGTTATGCCCAGTTCTGTTCTCCCTTCCCTGACACCCTGCCCCTTTGCCCATCCTGCCCCCCCAGCCGGGTAGAGGAGACTGGGGTGGTGCTATCCCTGGAGCAGACGGAACAGCCAACCCGCCGGCCCCCCCGCCCTGCTGAACGGGGGCCTCCCTCGGAGAAGAGTCCCCAGGGTCCCGGAGACGGCTTTGGTATGGGGGTGGAAGGCAAGGGAGCCTGGGAGGTGGAAAGAGGGGAGGAGGGAAGGTTCATGGGGTGCCTCACCTTGTTCATATCATCTCCCCTCCATGTGCTAGCATCATCCCTTCCCACCCTTTCCTGGCTGTGAGCCTCTGATCTTTGCCCATTTCCTTGGCTCCCATGATCCCACTCAACTGAGTATCTGGCTCCTTCTCTACCTCATCCCTAAATTTCTAGGCATAGCCTGTGCAGCCTCCACCCCTTCCCTGCCTGGAATGTACTGTGACACTCACTGTATGCTAATTAGACTCACCTTACCTCTCCTCCAGGAAAGCTTCCAGGCTCTCATAGTCCCCAGTGCTCTCTCCCCAATTCCTTCATCTCCCTTCCCCCAAGATCTGACAGCCTCCCAGGATGAAACTCCACCCACACTCTAGTCTCTCCTAGCCAAGGGATTAGGCAGCTTACTCCCTTGATTCTCAAACAACAGACCAGCATTTCAATATCCTCCCTTTTCCCCGTAATATGAAGGTCAACTTCCTGTCCCCCGCCCTCAAAAAAACCTAATATCCCTACACAGTAAGTGCTTGCTCAGAAAATATATATTGACAAAAGTTGGCATTGGGGGGGTTGGCGCCTCGTATGCCCCTGTCCACCACATGTAACCATCCCAGTTGATGTCTCACAGATACCTCCGGCCCCAGAATCCTTGCTTTCCTGAAGCCCCCTGCTCTGAGTGAGGCCACTCTGGCTGCTGACCCTCGCCGATTCTGCAGCCCAGACCTTCGCCACCTCCTGGCCCCCATTCTGGATGGGGCCACCTCTGCCCCTGCTGCCGCTGCCCCTGCCACCATCACTGCCGCCACCCCCAGCGGACCGCCAGCCAAAGAGCGTCCTCGAAGCCCTCCACCGGTAGGCAGGCCTTCTGGGCCAAGTCACCACATCTTCCCAAGCTGCTTTTCTGGGTGTCCTGTTCTAGCAGATGTTGGGTTATATTTGGAAAGCAGTGTGATATCAGTTGAGATATTTGAAAGGTGCTTAGCACTTGGCTCTGATATTCCATATTCCAAGGTCCCTCCCAGCTCAGACATTCTCTGTTCTAAATCTGTTCTGACTTAGTTCTGACATTCCATGTTCCAAGGTCCCTCCCAGCTCAGACGTTCTCTGTTCTAAATCTGTTCTGACTTAGTTCTGACATTCCATGTTCCAAGGTCCCTCCCAGCTCAGACATTCTCTGTTCTAAATCTGTTCTGACTTAGTTCTGACATTCCATGTTCCAAGGTCCCTCCCAGCTCAGACGTTCTCTGTGCTAAGGGCCTTCCCAGCCTTGACATTCTCTGTGATAAGGTCTCTCCCAGCTCTGACATTCTGTGTTCTAAGGTCTCTCCCAGCTCTGACATTCTGTGTTCTGAGGTCTCTCCCAGTTCTAAATGGTTTGTTCCTAGAATCTTCTTCTCTCATCCCCTATATCCTCATTGGTTTGACACACTCTTCCACTCACTCATGGCTAACCCGTAGCAGGATCTGGACTTATTCTCTAACCTTTGGCTTCTCTGACCTTTGACTGCTCCCATCCCTTAAGTTCCTGATTCCCTGCGTACCAAGGGGATTCCATGGTCCCAGATCTAGAATCAGTGCTCCTTGATACTGGACTTGCCTGGCAAGGGCCCAAGGCTTTCTCTTTTAGTTTTGGAGCTGGCTGACCTTAGACATCCAGTCCCCTGCCCCCAGAGCCTTTGACCTTGAGACTCCCAGTTTCACACACAATCTTTTTGCTGTTTTCTTCTTTGTACGTGGAAATATTCTTATTTGTTGATGATATTTACCAAGCATAAAAAAAATGTCCAAAGCTTCCATTATCCAATGACCCAGTTGTGGGTGCTCCCCTTTGGCCCTCTGCAGTGGGGCTTTGCTGACCTCTTGGGCAGAGCTGTCTCTGTGCCTTTGGAGGCTTGGCACCTCTCCCACCATTTATTTGGTGATTGTTTTCCGTTCTGTATTCTTGGCTGGACTTTGGGCTCCCTGTCTCGTCTGGGAGGCTGAGATAGGCCTGACCTTGGAGATGACCTCCTGCTCCATGCCCTCATTTTATAGAGCTCTGGACTCACCTGTTGCCTCATTTCCATCTTGCCCATAGGCTGATCTCCCAAACGACCTCCTCCTGGAAATGGAAAATGTACACAAAATGTTTGGATTTGGCAAGACCCTGGAAGCTGTGGAAACTCTGGACGTGGAACAGGTCAGGCACAACGCTCCTCTGTCCCTCTCCTGCCGCTTTCCTTTCTCTGAATGGACAAATCTCTTCATCTCTCTCATCCTCAGTTTTCTCATCTGCAAAATGGGGACAGTAGCAATATAGAGATGACATCTGTTGAATGCCTTACCAGCATCCTAGATTTAGAATTGGAAGGGACCTTGGAGGCCATCAAGCCTTACACCTTTATTTTACAGATGAAGAAACTGAGGACTGAAGAGATAAAGTGACTTGCTCATGGTCCCACAACTACTACATATCTGAGGCAGGATTTGAATTCAGGGTCTCCTGACATGCCCCACCTCGAACACCCATGTCATGAAGTAGAATCATGGGATGTAGAGCATGACCTCAGAAGTCATCTAGTCCAACTCATCCTCATTTAACGGAAAAAATACCTGAGGCCCAGGGAGGTCAAGAGACTTTCTCAAAGTCACACAGCCAATCCATGGTTACGATGGTACCTGAGGAAGGGTACCTTGTTGACCATAAGCCTGAGTAGTGACTCCTCCCCCACCTTCCCTGCCCCTTCTGGGGGAGGGGGAGCCAAACATTGGACCTGTAGAGGCCAGGGGAGTGCCCAGGTCTCCCTCCTGGACAAAACTCCTCCCAGGAGGGAGCAAAGTCTGACCTGGTAAGGGGTATGGTGGTGATAGGAGGAGCAGGAGGTGGGCATCTATGGGGGGGGGGGGGGGCGGGTGCCAGAACATTGGATGAGATGAAGACATGCAGTGCCCTGGGATATAGTCTGGGGAGTAGCAGAGCTTGCCAGGTTTTATCCAAACCTTTTTTTTATGGGCTTTATCCAAAGGCCTAGTGAGATGTCAGCCCCCTTCCTCCTCCTCCTTCTCCCTCAGACCATATCTGGAAAAACCCAGTGGTTATCTCATCCATTTTATAGGTAGAGAGACTGAGGCCCAGTAAGGGCAAATTGACTGATCCCAGACCACAGAGGGAGGAAGGGGAAGAGGCAAGATTTCACTGTGGGGGGGCCACGCCCCTCTGCGGGCTTCCTAGGATGCTGGGACTAGGGACCATCAGCCTGGACAATGGAAAGCTCAGGGCATCTGAAGAGCCATCCTTTGGAGAGGGAGATTAGCCTCCTTCTGCCTGGCCCCAGAGTGGAGAACCAGGAGCAATGGGACAGTGGAAAAGAGGCCAGTTTGGACTTTCTGTCACAAGACAATGAGAATGGAATCGGCTGCCTGGAGAGGTAGTGAGTTCCCTGTCTCTGGAGGCCTCCATGCAGAAGATAATTGAGCTCTTATCAGGGTTGTGGTAGTAAGGGTTCTTTATTAGTATCTTTATAAAGTTTCTTTATCAGGTTCTTTATCAGCCTTGGAGGCCCCTTCCAACTTGGAGGTCCTGGATTTGCACCCCAGGGGTCCTTGACTTTATAGGTCATACTATATGCTCCATGGTGTTTCTGTTATCACCCTGTCCTGCAATTCTGAGGCCCTCAGGGACACCCTGCCCTTGGGGGTTGGGGGAGGGGCTGGGGGTTACGTGCTTTCTTGGGTTTTTTGTACTTTCTCTCCTCCCTGGTTGATATGTCTTGCTGTTTTCTGGGTGCCTGCCTCTAGCAGTTTTCCTTCTCTCTTCAGTTTACTGTTCCCAGTCTCCTAGGCATTCCTGTCCTACACCCTCCAGTCTTGTTAGCACTGTGTACAAGGCAGGAGGCAGTGTGATGAGGGTCGCTTCTTTGAGGAGAAATGCTTGGGCTTTGTGATAGCAATTTTGTTCACTCAGAGACATTTTCTACTTCCTCCTGAGCTCTTGAGAAGTAGCTGGATCAAGCAGAGATCCAGAGAGACCTGGGCTGGAATCCCAGCCCTGCCCTGCAGTAGTCCTGGATGACCCCAGACAAGACACTTCAGCTTTCCCAGTTTCCTCCCCTGTAAAATGGAGGTGATGATGCCTGCAGGACCTAGCCTTCAAGAATTGTTGGGAGGACATGGATTTGTCCAGGCCTCACAAACAGCTCTGGGAGATGGGAGGATGCTTTGGCTTCAGCATCACCCTTTTTTCTGCCCTCCAGAGAACTGAAGGGAGCTTTTCAGGGTCTCACAAGAGCTTAGTCAGCAGCAGGTCTGGGGTTTGGTCCTATGGCTCCTGCCCCAAAGCCCAACATTTCCATGATGGATGCAGAAATGGGAGTCAGGACTTGAGTTCAAAACCAAACTTTGTTACTAAGGACTGGCATCATCCTCGGTTTCTCCATCTGTGTATTGGGAGACTTAGACCTTGGAAAGCCTCTGAGGTCTCTTCCAGATTGAAATCTATACTCCTAGGATTCTCTGACCTACGTGACCTTGGGCAAGTTTTGACCTCTTGGCCTCAATTTCCTCATCTGTAAAATTTGGGGAATTCATTAGATCATCTTTGAGACCCTTGCCAGCTCTAGATGTGGGGTCCTCCAGTCTTTCTGGGATGACTCATGAGAGAGACAGTGCCATAGGAAAGAAAGGACTGTGGATCTCCCCAAGCCCAGGACCAGATGTGGTTGGCCTCCTGGGGTCTTGTCTCAACTCCAGGGCCAAGAAGCTACAAGGACAAGGGTCACTTACATTGTCTTCTCCTTCTCTTCTGCCCAGGACATTGAGGCACTAGAATTAGAGATGCTGGCCCCTTACATCTCCATGGATGATGACTTCCAGCTCAACACCAGTGAGCAGCCCTATAGGATCCCTCGAAGGCGTTCGGGGGCAACCCCTCGCCCCCGTGCCCGTAGCTTCCATGGCCTGTCACCTCGACCTCCAGAGTCTCTCCCTCTGTTTCGGTGGGGAAGTGACCCACGACTAAGCCAGAAGACCCACCCTGCAGAGGGGGACCCCACAGACACAAGCTCCCAGGCTGGAGCTCGGAAGAGGTGAGGGAAGATGGAGTACAGAGGGATGGAGATGGAGGAGATTGGGGCCCTAGATTTGGAATTAGAGCACTCCAATTTAAATTCCAGCTGTGTGCTGGGTGACACAGTGGATAAAGAACCAGGCCTGCAGTCAGGAGGACCTGAGCTCAAATTTGACCTCAGACCTTTACTAGGAGAGGGATCCTGGGCAAGTTACTTAAATATGTTTGCCTCAGTTTCCTCATCTGTAAAATGAATGGATTGGTCTAGGTAACTTCTAATGTCCCTGTCCACTTCAGTTTCCCCATCTGTAAAATGAGAGGGTTGAACATCCTTTACAGTTCTAAATCTTGTCCTCCTAATAATGTGCATTATAGTGGTTTGTGTTTGTGTTTTCCCTTCTTAATAGATTCTAAGCTCCCTGAGGGCAGAAATCAAATCAAATCAAACTGGCCAGTTATAGTTGAGCAATGCAGTTCCTTCCTCCCTCCCTTTCTCCCTCCCTCTCTCCCTCCCTTCCTTTTCCTTCCCTTCCTTTTCCTTCCCTTCCTTTTCCTTCCCTTCCCGTCTCCTTCCTTCCTTCCTTCCTTCCTTCCTTCCTTCCTTCCTTCCTTCCTTCCTTCCTTCCTTCCTTCCTTCCTTCCTTCCCTCATCTCCTTCTGTCTACATAGGGAATCATACCCTTATTTGCTGGTACTCTGCCCTAAGAAATATAAATTTTGCTCCCTAAAACTTCACAAGAAATCCTGGGGTACACAGGCTAGATTTCTTTTTTTAAAGACCATGCCTTCAACCCAAATCACTCTGGTTCTCATTGGCCAACAATAGGTCCCAGCCCAAGCCCCATTTAATGGTCATTGTTTGGTCTCTAAGTGTAAATAGCAGTTCTTTCTGTTTTGGCCAGAAACTCCGGTGGTCTTCCCCTCCCAGATTGGTTTTTTTCCTGACTAGGTAAAAGAGGCCATTTTTAACCTTGTTTCTTACTTAGCTTTAATCACTGAATGGGTGTTGCCTTAGTCAGACTGAGACCTGGGAAAGACCTTAGCTTAAAAGGGACAAAGTCACCCACTGCATCCGGGGCCATCTCCAGTTGTCCTCATCTTTATCTCGCCACTGGAGCCAGATGGCTCTGGAGGAGAGAGTGAGACTGGTGACTTTGCCCAGCCCCCTCACAAATCCAATTCACAAGCAAGTCATGATATCACCTTCCTGATGTCATGTCATTCTTGGAGAATGAAAGACAAATAAGAATAAATATAAGTATCCCTATTTTACAGATGAGGAAACTGAGGCCCTGAGAAATCAAGGGGCATGATCACATGGCTTGTAAGGGTCAAAGCCAGGCTTGTAACCCAGCTCTTCCTACTACATGACTTTGAGCTCCCCCAACCCTCTTTTCTGTGGTGCCCCACCCCTCATCTGTAGCCCTTACTGGGCATTTGCCACATCTTGCCTTCTGACATTATGTGAGCTTGGATAAGTCTCTTCCCCCTCTGGGCTTCAGTTTCCTCATCCATAAAATGAGTCACAGAGAATCATGGGTAAAACCTAATGCCATCCAGGGTCTCCCTTCTGATGTTAAATCTTGTGATCTGGAAATCTCTGCAAATAGGAAGCCTACAAGTCTTTGCTCTGTTTAGTTCAGCAATCAATCAGTCAACATTTATTAAGCACTGTGGGGCAGCTAGGTGGTGCAGTGGATAGAACAGCAGTGTAGGAGTCAGGAGGACTTTCAAATCTCACCTCAGACACTTGACACTCACTAGCTGTATGACCTTGGGCAGGTCACTTAACCCCAATTGCCTCATCCTGGGTCATTTCTGGTCATCCTGATGAATATCTGGTCACTGGATTCAAAATGGCCCTGGAGGAGAATTGAGGCTGGTGACCTGCACAGCCCTCCCTCACTCAAAACAAAGTCAAGTGCAAGTCAGGTCATCATTTCTCTGATGGCATGATCTTCCTTGGCAATAAAGGACGATACACACATTAAGCACTGGGGATTCAAGAAGAGACAAGAGACAATCCCTTGCCCTGGAAGAGCTTACAATCTAATGGAGGAGACAACATGCAAACAAACAATACAAAGCAAGCTACAGATAGGATAGGGAGGGCATTGGAATGAAGCGGGTCTAGGGAAGACTTCTACATTGGAGCTTGGAACAGGAAGGAAGCTCAAGGCCTCCCTCCAGACTAGCCTATGCCTGTGCATCACTGACCCACCAAGCCACTGGTTATCCAATCATCGCCGCCTGAAATTCTTGGAGTGGGGAGGCCTTTGGCCTTACTCTGATGTCCTTCCTGGTGCCAACCCTAACTCTGTTATTCCCCAACTTCCCTCCATGCTCTTGGTTCTGGAGCCAAGGAGAACTCCCAATTCAGTATGTGAATGTCCCCATCTAAATCTTAGGCTTTTCTTGAGGCTGAAGAGGCCCACTTCTTCACCTTTTTTCAGGTCCTAGATCCCTTTGACAATCTCGTGAAGCCCAGGGACCCCTATTCAGAGTTACATTGTTAAAAGCATAAAATCAAATCCAGAGGATTGCAAAGGAAGCCGATTATATTGAAATACAGTCATCAGAATAACAGTGATGATGACGATGATGATGGTGGTGATGGCGATGATGGTGGTGGTGATGATGATGATGACGATGATGGTGGTGATGACGATGACGATGGTGGTGGTGATGATGATGATGGTGGTGATGGTGGTGATGATGGTGATGATGATAATGATGATGATGATGATGGTGATGACGATGATGGTGGTGATGACTATGATGGTGGTGATGACGATGGTGGTGGTGATGATGATGATGGTGGTGATGACGATGATGGTGGTGATGACGATGGTGGTGGTGATGATGATGATGGTGGTGATGGTGGTGGTGGTGGTGATGATGATGATGACGATGATGGTGGTGATGACGATGACGATGGTGGTGGTGGTGATGACGATGATGGTGGTGATGGTGGTGGTGGTGGTGATGATGATGATGACGATGATGGTGGTGATGACGATGACGATGGTGGTGGTGGTGATGACGATGATGGTGGTGATGGCAATGATGGTGGTGGTGATGATGATGGTGATAGTGGTGATGGTGGTGGTGGTGGTGGTGATGATGATGGTGATGACAATGATGGTGGTGATGATGATGATGGTGATGATGGTGGTGATGACAATGGTGGTGATGATGATGATGGTGGTGATGATGATGATGGTGGTGATGATGGTGGTGGTGATGATGATGGTGATGGTGATGGTGGTGGTGATGACGATTATGATGATGGTGATGATGGTGGTGGTGGTGGTGGTGATGATGATGGTGATGATGGTGGTGATAACGATGATGGTGGTGATGGCAATGATGGTGGTGGTGATGGTGGTGTTAATGATGATAATGATTATGATAATGGACACAAGTTCATGGACCCATGTCTAGAGGATCACCAGCATGTTTCAAAAGCTGTGAATGCAGGAAAAAATTAGATAACATCTGTAAAGCACTTAGCACAGTGCTTGGCACATAGTAGGTGCTTAATAAATACTTGTTTCCTTACTTTCCGCTCCTCTAACTATGGTAAAACTAAGCTAGAGGACACCCTCCTTATTCCTGGAAGCTGCACAGCTTACAGAAGCACCTAGGACAGAGGCAGTCACACAGAGCTCTGGGCCAGGAGTCAGAAAAACCTACCCGAGTTCAAATAGAACCTTAGACATTACTACCTGTGTGACCCTAAGCAAGTCACTTAACCTCTGTTTTCCTCAGTTGCTTCATCTGTAAAATGAGGATCATAATACTACCTACTTCCCAGGGCTACTGTGAGGATCAAGTGAGATAATATTTATAAAGCACTTACCACAGTGCCTGGCACTAACATTTGTAATAACATTATAATATATATACATTATATTATACATAATATAATTATAAATTATATAATTTATATATTATAAATGTTAGGTATTCTTATTATCAAGAGCCTTCTATGGGCATGGTGGATAGAGAGCTGGTGTTGCACTCAGGAAGACCTGGGTTCAAATTCTGCCCTGTCACAGGCTGTAGGACCCTGGGCAAGTCATTTGACTTCTCAGGCACCTGTCTTAAGACTATTCTGCATTGGTAAAGGGAGATCTGAGGTCCAGTCCTCATCCCAAAAGGCAAGACCCTGTTCTTAATCCTGAGGTACAGAAATGGAAAACTATGGCCATTTTTTTCTGCCCTCAAGGACAATCTATGGGGAGCTAGACCATGATGACATAAAGATTAATGAGTGTGATATGAGATAAAATATGCATAGAGGATAAAGAATAGATGATGTAGGAAAATCTGAGGAGGAAGAGGGAGGGGCCTTTGAGGAGTGGGTGATCAGGGCAGGTCTTGAGCCTGGACTGTGAAGGAAGGAGAAGGTTGTCAACCGGTGGAAGGGAAGAGGCATGGGAGTAGGGGATACAGTGCTGGATAAGAGCATGGAGATGATAGAGAACAGGACAAGATCATGAGATGTACGCTAGTTTGAGATCTACAGTTTATCAAGTGAAGTAGTTGAGTTCCAAGGGTTGAGAGGTAACTGGAACCCAGAATGTGGTCAGGTTTGAATTCTAGGTAGCCTGAGGAGTCTGTACTTTGTCCCAAAGGCAGTAGGGAGCCCCAGAAGATATCTGAATGGGGAAATAATGTTATAATGACGATGATAACTCATACAGCTAAAACGATTTATTTTTTTAAGAAGTACTTCCTTAAACTGGTTGTACAAATATTAAGCCCATTTTACAGATTAGGAAAATTAGGCTTGGAAAGATTTGGAGGCTTGTGCAGGGCCACTCAGGTTAATATCCTTGCCCAAACATTCTGTTCTTTCCAGTCATTTCAACATTGTCTCCAATGATCAATTCACTGCTCCCTATGTGATCAGCTTGTCCTTTGTTGGACCTGCTTCTGCTCTGATTCCATATGATACTGAATGAATGATACTTGGAGGAGAGCTGACAGTTAACAGGAGGTTTGCTTAGCTGGAGTGCGCCGCCGGGAGGGGATTCATCAAGGACATCTTAAGATTCACCCTAGCTCTTTTCCTCAGACTCGGTGCTGTCCATGGTGGTCCAGGGGTGAGCTCAAAAGCCTTCTCACTCTTAGTACTCAGGTGACCAGGAAGCCATGCCAAGCAGCAGAAGCTTAGTGTCCTAAGCAGTTATATCTCAAGGACAATCTCAGTTCTTTTTTCTTAAATTCTCATTTATTTCTGTTTTGAAGTCATTAGACTCTTGAGTCCTGAGGGGCTTGGGAACCCCTTAGAGAAAGCCTGACTGTCCAGATGACTTTCTTTGCCGTCAGGCAAATATAGTCTGGCTTTCTAGGGGCAGAACCTTAGGGCACTGCTCCCTCCACACTAGCACATCCTGGGTGTGTGAAGTTGATTTTTTTTAAACCAAAATGTAGATGTTTGTGTGTATCTCCACTCCATTTGATCTTCTAAGATTAGGCCCATTCTGTTGAGATCTTTTCAGAATCCAGACTCAGTTTTCCAGTGCTTTAGCTCTGCATCCCAGAGTTGTATGACATCTGCAGATAAATATTATTCTTTACCTTTATTCAAAAGAGGGATGAAAATGTTGACCATCACTTGGCCAAAGACAAGACCCTTTAGGTACTCTATGACAATGTTCAACCACCCATCTGTGAGCATTTCGTACATACCTACTGTGTGCCAAGCAATGTTAAGTGATAGGAGAAGAAAGATAAAAGGGAAGGAGGGCCTCCCCTCAAGGAACTTACATGTGCCTGAATGAATACCCTGTCCTTTCAAATGACAGTGACCAAGGTGTGGGAGACACTGGCACAGGACTGTCCAGCATGGCATGCCCTCATCAAAGATGGCACTGTGCTCTATGAGCAAAGCAAAATTGAAGTGGCTCAAATGAAACTTCTCCACTCCATGGACTGTCTGTGCCCAATCTGCGGCAGAGCATTCCAAGCTCGTACTGGTTGCATCATCCACAGCTGTATCTTGACTTCAGCATAGCAATATCATTTTGGTCTTCTTTGAGAGCAAAGGACAGTGACCATGTGGGAGAAAGGCTTAATTAATCAGTCAATAAATATTAAGTGCCCACCATATGCCAGGCACTGTGCTAAGATGAGGGTACAAAGAGTCAAAAGTCTCTGCCCTCAAGGAGCAAGTCTAATTACATGCAGCAGGTCATGAGCAACAGCTGATCTCCTGAGTGGAGAAGTTCTTATTGCCAAGACTTCTTTCCTCTCCCCTCTTGGTGCCTAGCACAGATCTGGGGCTGGGTGCATCTGAGATGCTCAGCCAAGACACCTTGCCAAAAATATTTACCTGGCAGGGAAGATTCCATGATGAATTGCTTGCCTTCTCAATAAGGCAGGGTAAGGAGCGAGGAAGGGAGAGAATCTGGAACTCAAAGTTTTAAAAACAAGTGTTAAAAATTGTTTTTACATATAACTGGAGAAAAATTAAATACTAAATAAATACTCCCCCAAAAAAAACTCCTTGCAAAAATGAGGGACGGATTACAAGTCCCCAGTGCTGGTGTCTGATGCTGTGCCCATGTCTCCTGGGTCCTGAACTCTCTCCCTCCCTTTCCTGCAGGACCCTGCCCCAGAGCTTGGAGGAAGACAGCGGGCCTGAGGCCCTGGGAGCAAAACCCCCAAAACGATCCCCCAGCCCAGCACCGGAACACTTTGTGCTGCCACCCCTCAGCCTGGTATGTTGGGGAATAGGGGCATCCATAGTGGGAGGAGGACTGGAGGGAAAGAATCAAAGGATTTTCAAGCTGACCTTCTCATTTGAGCCAGAAGGGGAGTGGGACCCAGAGGGAGAAAATTCCACAGCTGTTGATTCATGGCACTAAGAGCTGAATTGACTTGCCTCAACTCCTTCCCTGTGCCATGGATAGCCTCACATTTCTTCAATGGAGGCAGTGGGGTGAAGATTACTAGACAGAATCCAGAGAACCTTAGGTTCAAATCCCACCTCTGATGTGTGCTACCTGTACAACCATGGTTAAGTCACATAGTTTCAGTTTTCCCATCTATGAAATAGGCACAATAATTTCACCTCGCTCCCAAGGTCATTATGAGATGAGGTCCTACATGTAAAGTGCTTCTCAAACCTGAAGTCTCTTTGAAAATGTTTACTAGGATTATGATCGTATGAACAGTTTGTGTGCTCCTGCCTCAATCTGACACAGGTGTGAAATCCAGGTGTGACCCTGGGAAACTGGGACAGAAGCCCCAGCATGCCAGCGGCACAGTGGGTAGCACCCTGGGCCTGAAGTCAGGAAGGCCTGACAGGTTCAAATCTAGTCTCAAACATTTACTAGCTGTGTGACCCTGGGCAGTCACTTAACCTCTGTTCACCTCAGTTTCCTCATCTGAAATTCCTTCCCTTCCCTTCTTTCCTTTCCTCTCCTCTCCTCTATTATCCTTTCCTCTCCTCTCCTCTCCTCCCTTCCACTCCCCTCCCCTCCCCTTCCCTTCCCTTCACCTTTAACCTACTGCATTCTGAAGCCCATAGATTGGACAACACTAGGCTCCTGCCCAAGCTCCATTTAAGGGCTATTTTCTGGACCCTCCTGGCTTAAAAGTGATTATCAATAGTTACAGTTGCTGTTTCCCTCCCAGCTTGATTTAGTTATTTTTCTTTGGCTCATTAAAGGGACCATCCCCTGACTACTTCTTAAACAGACCTATTCACTGAATGGATGTTACCTCACCCCAAGTGAGTACCTGAGTAGACCTAGGCCTAAAGGGGCCAAGGTCTCCCATTGCTGAGGACCAAAGGAGGTAATATTTGTAAAGCGCTTTGCCAGCCTTAAAGCTCTCTATAAAGGCGAACTATGACAATGATGGAGATGATGAAACTGCCTATCAGATGTCAAAGATAGTAACAAGACTGCCCAGTTTGTGTGTCCCCTATGAATGTCTTTGTTTTCCTTCTGTGTGTTTTTAATGTTCCACTCAAGAAGCATTTATTAAGCTCTTACTATGTGCCAGGCACGTAGTAAGGCTACAAAAGCTGAAAACAGTCTTGACTTGCTAAAAGCTTCCATTCCACTGGGAGAAGACACCTGTGCCTAGAGCAGTCCAGCACTCAAGATATTCTGAGTTACTTGTTGTGGGAGTGGCAACTGGGAGTTCAAGGCTGCCTCCTCCTCAGAGGTGGTCCCACAGGTCTGAAAGAAGCTAGATGTTCTATCGATGAGCAGGGAATATATTCTAGCCCGTGCAAAGGTGCAGAGATGGGAGATGGCATGCCATATGCAAGGAACAGCTGGGTTGGCTACTTTCTATATAAGAACTCATCAGTCAGTGAATAATGTGCACTTATTAAGCACCTACTGTGTGCTAAGCACTGGGGATACAAAGAAAGGTAAAAACATCATATAGCCAGGGCTCTGGGAACAGAGTTGCTGTTCAGTCATGTTTCAGTCATGTCTGACTCTTTGTGATCCCATTTGGAGTCTTGTTGGCAAAGTAGTTTGTGTTTCCTTCACTAGCTCTTTTTACAGAGGAGGAAACTAAGGCAAACAGGCTTAAGTCACTTGCTGCAGGTCACACAGCTAGTAGATGTTTGAGGCCAGGTTTGAATTCAGAAGTTGAATCTTCCTGCATTGTACTGCCCCATCTAGCTGCTCCTAGGGAACAGAGAAGGGTGGCTATGGGGAATGGAGGGGATGAAAGGTAGAAAGGTAAAACAGTGGATCTGGGAGCCATGGGGAGCGCTTGCTAATTTCTGCCTCCTCCCTACTCCACCAGAGTTTTCTCCTGAGTGGTGAGGCCACCCCTAGCACCCAACCAGATGCTGATGCCAGGCTCCTGGACCTTGAAGAGCCCATGGGTGAGTGAGGGAATTCTGAGTAGGAGGGGATATTTCAGCAAGGGCCCAGGAGAGCCCAGGTGGGTCAAGGGATTCTGGAAAAGGAATTTCCAGTCTGAATGATCTGTCTTCAGGGAGGATCAGACTTGGCTAGGACTAGTAAGTGAGGGGATTTGCAGAAAGGCAGATTTTGGCTCAGTGTAAAGAATGATATCCTCATCATCAGGGTATCCCATAGCTCAGTGAATTCCCTGTCCTGGGAGACCTTTAAGTGAAGGCTAGTCATTGCAGGAGAGAGATCACAGGATTCAGAACTGGAAAGGAGCCATCTGGCCCCTCTCCATCATGTATGAGGAAACTGAGGCAGATGAGGTCAAATGACTTACCCAGGGTCACACAGCTAGTAGGTGTCTGAGGCCAGATTTGAACTCAGATCTTATTCTAAGACCAATGTGCCTCCCAGGAAGGATGACCTGTAAGCTTCCTTCCAGGGCTGGGATTCTGTGGGTTACACCAGGGTGGGATTGTTTTTGCTTCCCTTGAACTTGACACATAGTAAGTGCTTCATACATGTTTGTTGACTGACTGATGGAGACAGTGTGGGAGCTATGCTGTTCACCCTCAGGGCAGTCATCCAGACCCTCCAAACAGTCCCAAACTTCCCTGTGACCCTGGGCAATGTCATCTCTTACATTCTAATGGAGGATGCAACATACAAGATACTTGCATGCAGCATGTTCACACAACATATATGCATGCTCGTACAAGATAAATGTAGAGTAGATGGAAGAAAGAAAAGCCCCAGCAGCTGAGAGGTGCAGGGTCCTGATCCAGGAACAGTGCCGGTGGCGCTGGATGGAGAAGGCATTGAAGAACCAACTGTAAGATGGGAAGATAGGAAGGGGCTGTGACTTAGTGGGCTTTAAAAGGGAATTTTGTATTTGATTATTGAGGTAATAGAGAGCCATGGCAGTTTATTGAGGAGCAGAGTGGAGTGATATAGTCAGACTGAACTTTAGGAAGACCATGCTGGAGAATCGATTGAAATGGGAAGAGGCTGAGGCATGGGGGGACTACCCAGTGTTCCAGGGTTCACTAACTGCCCTTCCTACCCCCTCCACAGCCCTGGGCCCCTCCTCCCTTCTCTCTTTCTATGAGGATGAAGATGCCGCTCAGCCCCGGGGTCACTTCCAGCTGGAGGAGACCTTATCTCAGGAGCTCACCCCAGGCACCTGAGTGGCACCCCCCTTCCAGTCCCTGCCCTCTTCCCCTTCCTCCCTCCCCACACCCAGGACCTCAGCCATACTCCAAGTCCGCAGCCTACGCACAGGAAAGAGGGATCTGGGGCCAAGGGAGAGGGACATGTGTCTCCATCCCATCCCCATGCCTTCCCACATTGGGCCCTACCTCACTGTTCCCTCCCACCCTAGCCTTCTGTGTTTCAGGGGATGTGGGTGGCCCAGGAAGAGCCAACCAAACCTCAGCTGGGATGGAGGGAGCCCCATCTCATTCCCACTGGTCCCACACCTTCCATAAGGGGGTAGGGTCCTCCTAACCCCTGACTCAGCTCAGTGACCCCCCACCTTGGAGGGCAGGGACCTCCTTTCTCCCTCCTCCCACCCCCCTCTCAGGATCTCTTGGTGCTCATTTATTTACACAGTTACCTCACCCATATTTTTAGGGGTTTACTTTATAAATGGGGTTTTCAGGGTGGGGGGTTGGGGGAGGGCTAAGGACCTTTTCTACAGCATGCTTTATTTTTTAACTCTGGGGTACACATAACCACCTTATCAATGAGAAAAATCTCCTCTTTTGTGATAAATGTTCTCTTTTTTAAATTGTTATAATCTAAAGGTACAGGGAGAGGGTGAGGGAGAACTGATGGAATACATAACCCTGAACCCTTCCCCCTAGGTTTCACCGGGGGGGGGGGGGCGCCCTTTAAAATAGACCTCCCCTCATTGTACACAAATGCCTTCCCTCTTCTGTCCTTTCACCCCCAAAGCTGCCTCTCATTCCAGACCTTACCCCATCCAGACAACTGGGCATGGTGAGCAGACCTGGCCCCTGGCTCCAGCCTTGGCACTTATCTGACTTGGCCTGGTCTCCCTTGCCTTTTCTCTGCCTCAGTTTCCCTTTACATGAAGTGAGGCAGTTGGACTTAGCAGGCAATAAGGATCCTTCTAGGTCTGTCCTTCTGTAGGTCTGTGAGTGGACAGTCCTCTCTCCTCGTTTCACATAACTGGAATGTGTCAGAGGAGGTGAGCTGGGGGTGGGGACTTGTCCAATCCTCAAGTCTTAAAATTTAGAGCCAGAGTCTAGAGATCATCAACTTTGACCCCCCTTATTTTACAGATGAGGAGACTGAGGTGGGGGAGAAGGATTTGCCACACAGTGAGTCTCAGAAGCACAAAAAGATGGAGTTAGAAGGGTCCCCTTAGGGATCACCCATTCAACTCTCATTTAACGTCAGTGGAAACTGAGGGCCAGAGAGGGAAAGAGCCTTCTCCAAGATCACAGATAACAAAGCTGAGGGTCTTGAAGGCCAGTCTTTTGGGGTCTTTCCATGGCCTTTGACCCATCCTGGTTCCAGACTCCCTGCCTGCATCTCCCTTTTGTCTGCTACCCCAGCCCCAGGCAAGGTGGGGACCTTGAAGCACTCCCCTCAGGCCAAGTCCAGATTCCAGGCCGCCCAGTCACACGCACAGCTTCAGCTGCAGGTCTCAGGTTGGGACGTGGTTTAGGACCGGGGTTCACAGGACACCCCTTCCTCTATCCCACCTCCATGAACCTGCCTCTCATCCCCTTTTCCCTCTTCCCTATTTGCACGATGGTGCTATCCTCCAGGTCTGGAGTTGGGGACAAAGAACCCCCACTCCCACACACACACATAAACCACCTGGTAACTTCCCACTATCCCCTTCCTGGGGGCTCCCCTCCCCTCTACGCTGGGGAGTTAAGGAGTCTAACCAGATGGTGCTATGGGGTCAGTGGGGTAAGAACCAGGGCTTTCTCCCAGCTTTCCCCAGGAGGTCAGAGGCCTCAGTGGAGGGGGCTGTGGATGTGGGAGGGGAGAACTGGGGAGGAGTTATATTTGTAACTACCACCCTCAGCCCCAATAAAGCCTTCAGCCTGAAAGGCACCAGAACTCCCCAGGTGAACTTGTATTCACTGACTTTGTGTGTGTTTGTGTATATGGTTTTGTGCATCAGAGACAGAGAGACTTAGAGCTGGAATGGACCTCATTTTACAGAAGAGGAAACTAAGGTTTCAGGAAGGCGAGTGATTTGCCTAAGGTCACACAGATGACTCCATCTGCTTACAGTCAGAGGAGTGTGTCTGTGCAGGTTGTCTGGGTGACTTGTTTCCTTGTGTTATAAAGAGCTTGCTTCCAGTCTCCTCTCTGGTGTTTTGCTTTTTCCTCCATTGTGTGTATCACAGATCTAGTCTGACTTTATTTTTACAGAGTGGTAAATTGAGGCCCATAGAAAGTATGGGTTTTGCCCAAGGCAAGTTTTGAATTTGAAATCCAGTGTTTACAAGAATACCCAGAATTTCTGTAACTGTCAGGTTTGCAAAGGGCTTTATAGATATAAGTCACAGTTAGATAGATGTGGGTAAAGGATAGATTGATAGATAGATAGTGAGGTAACTGGTTGGACAGTGGACCTGGAGTCAGGAAGACCTGAGGTCAAATACTATCTCAAGACAGTTATTAGCTGTGAGACCCTGGGCAACTCACTTAACCTATTTGCCTCAGTCTTCCTCATCTGTAAGATGGGGGAATAACCACATTGACTCGTTCCAGGGTTGTGAGGATTAAATGAGACAATGCTTGTAATGTGCTTTGCAAACTTTAAAGAGTTCTCTAAACAGCGGTTGAGGTGTATCTCGGTGGATGGATGAGTTACCGCCTGGGTTTTTAGGTGAGGTCACCAGCTCTCTTGGATCCTGTGGGAGAAGGGTCATATGCTAGAGCTGATGGAGAGACCAGGCCTTAAACTCAAATCACTCTCATTGATTGGCTCAAACTAGGGCCCAGCCCAAGCCCCACTTAGTGGCCATGGCTTGGGCCCCTAGGGCTCTCAGTGAGTGTGAATAGGAATTGTTTCGGTTTTGAACAGAAACCCAGGGGGTCCTCCCCTCCTAGACTGATTTTTTTTTTTGACTAGGTAAAAGGGGCCAGTTTTTTTACCTCATTCTCACCTAGCCTTTATCACTGAATGGGTGTTGCTTCACCCAAACGGACCTGAGAAAGACCTTAGGTCAAAAAGGCCAAGATCTCAACCTGAATGCAAGGCCGTCTCTAGTCATCCTGATCTGGCCAGTGGAGCCAGGTCCAGACACTCCTCAGCAAGGGTTGATCCACTCAAATTCCCTAAGTCTTGTGTGGGCCTAACACCCTTCTCCCTCCCCACCCCAAGCTGGCTTTTTGGGCAGCTGTCTGTCAGGGCTGCATCTTGGAGACATCTTTCTCCCTCTCTAGAGCTGTGGCCATGAGGCTGAAGAGTGAGGGGCATCCCCTGGCAATCCCCCAGGTCCCTTCAGTGACCAAACCCTGTGTCCGGGGTGTGTGTGCGTGTGTGTGTGTGTCTGTGTGTCTGTGTGTCTGTCTGTGTGTCTGTGTCTGTGTGTCTGTGTCTGTGTGTCTGTGTGTGTGTCTGTGTCTCTGTGTGTGTCTGTGTGTGTCTGTGTCTGTGTGTCTGTGTGTGTGTGTGTGTGTGTGTGTTCACTCCTGTGTCTCATGATCTCTTTGGGTTGGTGGGGATGGGGGTTGGGGCAGCAGGGCCCCAAACCAGCCTCTGGTCCCATAAATCCTCCTACCCAGAAGCCACCTCTCCCCTCCTTCCATACCCCAAGGTCCATCCTTGGGAGCCCCAGGGTGGACTCTGGATTCCTAGTCTCCTCCTCCTAGGAGGAGTAGGGTGTGCTGCTGGGTGCACACTTAATGCACTGGGAATGAGAACCAGAATCTTGGTGCCACCTGGGTTGGGGTGACTGGGGCTGTGGGGGAGGCCAAACAGAACTTGCTCTGTCCTTCCCAGGGAGGGAGGCTGGCTGGAGAGATGAGACACACACACACAACCCCCTCCCTCTCCTCCACTGTGGGAGAAGACCCAAGGTTTAGAGGGGTTTGTAAGGAAAAAACAGGGTAGGCCAGAGCTATCCTCATGGGAGGAGATAGACCCTGGCTAGCCCCAGAATGACAGGGTGGGTTTGGCACTCTAGGCAGGGACACCCACTTGAGCAAAGGTATACAAGTGGGACCCATTCTCCATTTTTCACAAGGAAACTTCCTCTTGAATTCAGTGGATTACAACACAGTCATTAAATGACTACCATGTTACATTATAGTAATATGATATATTATATAATTATATATATTATAATATATGATATAATTATATATAATAAAATAAAGCCAACATTTACAGTGCTGACCATGTGCCAGGCCCTGTGCTAAGAATTTACAATTATTGTCTCAATTGGATCCTCACAAAAATCCTCTGAGGTCAAAGCTATTATTATCTCCATTTTACAGATGAGAAAAGTGAGGCTGAGAGGTTTAGTAAACTTGCCCAGGGTCACACAGGATCTGAGGCAGGAATCAAATTCATTTCACTCAGACTCCTCGCCTACCAGCATTATTCATTATGGTAAGCGGCTGGCCAAGTGCTATAGGTATGCAGTATTCCACACCCATAGTCCTCCACCTCTGCCCAGAAGGGGGGAGAGGTCACATTCTGTCCTTTCTTCTTGGAGCGCAGTCTTGGTCATTAGAATTTCCCAGCCTTCATTATTTCTATTTTACCGTCGTTTTTCCCTTTTCCGTTCTCCTAGCCATTTTATCTGACTTCCCTCTGCATCCGTTCATAGAAGTCTTCCTTGGCTTTTCCTCCTGTGACCCCATCTCCTCCCCATTACATTGGTACCCCTTCATCTGCTCAGCCCTTCCCCAGAGCGGGGGCATTCTCCTGGTTCCAAGTCTTTGCTGCCACCACAAGCCTGTTTGCCGGACCTTCCTGTCCTCTTTGGGATCAATCAATCCATTGATGACCAAACATGATCAAGTGCCTACTGTGGATAAGGGGGGGACACAGGTAAAGAAGCCAAGGGCAGTCTAGCCCTGGAACCTCCGCGGGTGGACATTTTGTCACCGCTCTCCAAACATAATCCAGGTTGTTTTCTGGTTGCACCAGCTCAAAGCTCCACCAACCATGGACTTTCCTTTTCACCACAAGATATAAAAAATAAACAAATCAGGAACAAAGATATGATTGTGGAGGGGGAGCACACGGACAAGGCTGTAAGGACTTCTAGGTGGGATGGGAGGGAGCGTGTTCCAGGGGTGTGGGAAGGGAGGGCAGAGATGGCCTCGGCAAAGGCGCAGAGGCTGGAGATCCCAGGCTGAGTTCAGGCCCATCTACCTGGCTTGGGGGGGAGGGGGCGGACTGCTGCAGGGTTTGCATCTGGGAGGCCTGGGGGCAGAGGCCCAGCTGGCCCCGGATGACCCGGAGGTCGCACCCAGCAGGGGTCCGATCTGGGGGGAGGGGGGCGGAGATGCCCTCTCCGGCTCGGCCAGGCCGGAGAGGCCGCAGCCCCTGCCCTCGAGGCACGGGTGACCTCTGGGTCACAGAAATACGCGGGAGGTGAGCCACCCCTCCAGGAAGCCTTCCCGGATTTCCGGCCCTCCTTCGCTGGGGGGCTCTGATACACCTCCCGACCCGCCTCGGCTTTCTGCTCCTGGGCAACGGCGCCAAGAGCAGCGGGGCGTCCAGTCTAGGGACGTTCTAGAAGCCTCGTGGCATCTCGCTGGCCAGCGGGACGCCCAGGGCCGCTCTAGCCCCGGGTCCGCCCGACTCTCTATGGTTCGCAGCCCAGGCCCCGCCCCCTCCCCCGGGGAATGTGCGGCCTGCCGGGCCGGCTGTGCGCATGCGTACGCGAGGTCGGGGTGCGAGGCCGGCGCACTGAGCGAAGGGCAGGGAAGGAAGAGGGAGAAGAGGGGCGGGCGGGCGTTTTACGACAGTTGCCGGCGACCGTTGCCTGGGTTGTGGCGGTGGAGGGGTAGGCGCGCTTTGCGGCATGGCGATGGCGGAGGGCGAGCGGCCTGGCTGTGCGCCTCCCCCCCGGGACGAACCACCGGCTGACGGCACCCTGAAGCGGGCCGAGGAGCTCAAGACGCAGGCCAACGAGTACTTTAAAGGTGCCCCCCGGGGCTGGCGGGAGGGCGGCGGCGCGGGACGGACGGGCGGTGCCATGGCAACGGGCGGGCGGGGGGAGGAGGGAGGCTGGAGGGCGCTGCCAGATAGGGAGCCATAGAAAGATTATGGAGGAGGGGGCTGCCACATAGGGAGCCCCGTGGAGAATGCTGCCACATGGGGAGACCAGATAGGGAGCCCTGGGAAATGGGGAGAAGGTTGCCACATAATGAGCCATATGAAGACATGAGGAGACTGCTGCCAGATAGTGAGCTTTGGGAGAATGTGGAGGGTTGCCACATAGTGAGCCTTATGGAGCCATGGACTGCTGCCAGATAATGAGCCATGGGGAAACGTGAAGGTTGCCACATAGTGAGTCATATAAAGACATGAGGAGACTGCTGCCAGATAGTGAGCTATGGGGAAATATGAAGACGTTAGCCATATAGGGAGCCATGAGGAGACTGCTGCCAGATAGCGAGCCGTGGGGAAGGTTGCCACATAGGGAGACATGAGGGGACTGCTGCTAGAAAACGAACCATGGGGAAGTAAGGAGAGGGTTGCCTCATATATAAGGAGCCATATGGAGACATGAGGAGACCTTTGCCAGATAATGAGCCATGGGGACATGTGAAGAAGGTTGCCACATAGGAAGCCATAGACCATTGCTAGATAAGGATCCATGGGAAGGTGGGGCGGGAGAGATGGCTGCAAGATAGGGAGACCCTTGCCAGATTGAGTGCTATGGGGTGGAATTCTGCCAGGGAGGCAGAGAGCCATAAGGAAACATGGGGCAAGTGCTGCCAGATAGGGAGAGGTGAGGAAGAGTATGGCCAGGTGGGAAACCTGGGAAGGACTGGGAAATCCTGTTCAGTAAGGGATTACTGGGAGGTAATGTCCTGCCAGAAAGCGATCTGTCAGGCAGGGAAGACAGATGGCCGCGGGAGTGGGGAGACCAAGGTGAATCCCTGTGGGGTGAGCCCTGACAGTGAGGGAGCCACATGCCATTGCCACAAGCTTGGATACTGCCACAGGCCCCTGGAGTGACCCCTAAAACCCAGCCCCAAGCCCTGGACCAGGAGAAAAGATGGCAGGTTAGAGGCCGAAGGGACTTCAGAAAGTCCAGATGAGGAAACTGAGGCCCATAGAAGAAAGTGACTTGCCCAAGGTCACACAGGCAGTAAGAAGCCGAGCCAGAATTTGAACTCAGGGCTTCTGACTCCAAACCCAGCTCCTTTTTTCCCATCCCACCGAACTGGGTACTTCAGGTTGTGATAATAGTGGGGAAGTTGCTGGCTCTCTTTGGCCCTTATCTGTGGAGTGAGAGAGCTGAGCTTTCACATTTTTTTGCTGCTGGAGAAACCAAAGGGGATCCTTGTAACTTCAGGCGGGCCAGGACAGGGGTTGCCCCCCAGCTTCAAGGTGGCAGATTAATGGCCTTCCATATAACGAACCTTGGGAAGGGAATGGAGGGATGCCTTAGAGGGACAGCATCACCAGCCCTCTCCATGGGAGGTCATCCCATCCCCCCCCCCCCATCGGAGATGGACACCATGGTCTGTGAAGGTCATGGGGAACCAGGGAAGGAGGGTGGTGGTGATCCAGGAGAAGAACAAGACCAGAGGGTTTGGGAGAGACCCTCTTGTCCAAGCTCCCATTTATTGGTGGGGAAACTGAGACCCAGGGAGAAGGGACTTGCTCCAGGCCTCACAGCAAATCAGGGCAGAGTCAGGGCCCAAACGCAGGCTTTTGACTTTTTTTTCAAGACTTTCTCTAAGATAATAATGCTTCTGGGGAAAGGGGGATACCCTTCTCTTACCATCAAACCCCAACAGGAAATGGCTGAATCTGAAAAGGAGGGGGAGGCAACAGGAAGTGGAAACACGTGGGAAGGAGGAGCTGCCCTCTGCCCTTTCCAGGGACAGATTTGGGAGTGCCCCTCTGACTGTACCCCATCTTCTGAGAGTCATAGTACATCACTGGTTGGCAGGACATTAGAGACAATGAGGTTAAGCCCCTCCTCATAGCAGGTGAAACTGAGGAGCCCAGAGGAAGGCAAGAAAGTAGCCCAAGGTCGTGTCTCTAGAACCTGACCTTTGCCCCCCCCCCTTCTCTCAGACAGTCACTTCTTTCTGGTATCACTTCCTTCACAGCCTCCAGGAAGTATCCTCTTCCCTTGAATACCTGGCCCCTCTCCCCCCTCACCCCTCACCCCCCCATGACCTTCCCCTCATCCTGCCCCAAGAACCCCTAGACTAGCAGCCCAGCATTCACCCCAGCTGTCCCCTGTCTGCACTATACTCCTTCCATATCCCACCTGTAGAAATCCCTTCTTAGGTGTCACCTCCTCCAGAAACCGTCCCTGATTTACCCAGACACGCCTGAGGGCCAAAGCCTTTCCACTGTTTACTCCCTCCTAGAGAAGGGGCAGGTCCATTTTTTTGGTATCTGATGCCTGAGCCCTGGGTCATTCATTTCAGCAAGCCCCTGCCTACTCTTCAGACTTCTCAATGACTCGCCTGCCCTCATGGGTGTTACTATCTAGCACAGGGATAAGCCACCAGCCCAGATCACTCAGTTCCTGCCTGTGCTCTGAGGGCAGTAGGAAAGGAGGTCTCGTGGCCCACATAACTCATGTGCGATTCAGCATAGAAAGAAGAAAGAGGAACTCTGTAGACACAGGGACCACCATACATCCGAGGTCAGGGCTTTGATTGCCAAGGAGAGGAAGCTGGCCTTCCCCTGGCAGATGGGAGGCCTAGGCCATGCCCACAAATGGGTGTCTGAGGCTCTGGGGGTCCAAGGCTACAGGTGGCATCCAGGACCCAGGGGACCAGAAGGACTTGGGAGGGAGGGGTGCCAGAGAGGCCTGGGGGGCCTCCCGGGTCTGAGGAGAAGGCAGAGAGCAGGAGGAAAGCTGGTGTTAGTCTGACATACAGTGATTACTGCATTGTAGTGGTTTAAGGCTGGCCAGAAAGCTGACATACGTTGCCTTGTGTGAGCCTCACAATTATACAGAGGTATGATTATCTCCGTTTTACTAGGAGAAAACTGAGGTTCTGAGGCTAATGCCTTGTTCTGGGATCCCAGCCGAGGGCTGGTGACCTCCCAAGGGCAGGATGTCAATTAAGAAGGACCACATCACCCTCCAGAGGACCCCCACACTGAGGGTTGGCTGGCGGTTCTGACCTCTGCCCTGCAGGGAAGGAAGGCTGGCCATCCCACTGGTGGGGAGAGCTGATGTGTAGAAAGGTTCAGTCCTCACAGCAAGCCCATTGCTTCAAGGTCTGCCCCACAGGGCCTTGTGTGTCTTTCCAGGACTTCCTTCAGCCCCCTTAGACTTCCTTTCCTCCAAGTCTTATCTGACCCTTCAGAGGGAAGTCTTTTGATGTAGTCTGGCTCAGTAAACTTTTGGTCCACTGAAACCCCCAGCTCTTTTTTAGACAGGCTGCTCTCTGGCAATGCCTCCCCCAGCTCACACTTGTGCATTCATTCAGACACACGCCTCTTTGCCACTCCATCAAGACTGACCAAGAAATAGACTGTCAGTAGGCCCTGGCCCCTGCTGCCTCAGAGGATGAGAGGTGAGGACTGAGTCCCTCAGTGGCCAGAAGCCTGGATTAAGGGAGTTGATGATGATGACGGCTACCATCTCCCCCAGTGAGGGAGGCAGGGGCCACTCCCCACAATTTACCCATGAGAGACTGAGGTCCAGGAAGATAAGGGTCTGTGGTCCAAGCCACATCTTATAATGGGCAGAGCCAGCCCCCCTGGGCTACCTCCTGATCCTCAGGCTGCCCTTCTTCCCCCAGAGCACACAGCCCCAAGTGCTCTCTCCCTTTTGACAGGGAAGGAACTGTGTCTTTGATTGTAAAGATGGGCAGTACTTAGACATGGCAAGACAGAGCCCTGCCTGGCGCAGACACACGTGTGTGTGTGTGTGTGTGTGTGTGTGTGTGTGTGTGTGTGTGTGTACACGCATATATTTTCAACAGAGTTACAACATTAAACACCTACTGTGTACAGAACATCATGGTCAGTGCTCAGAGACTGAGACAAAGTTAGGATGAGAGGCCTGCCCTCCCTCCTGGAGCTCACGGTCCAGCAGAGGACTAGGAGAGTTGCATTTTCTGACAGATCCCCAAGAGGCCTCCTGGCCTTTGTGTTGGGTCTCCAGGTTATCAAATGAAGGAGGGGAGGGAGGACATTCCAGGTGTAGGATCAGGGACCTCAGGCTGTCCTTTTACAGATAGGGAAACTGAGGTAGAGGAGAGAGGTGGGGGATAGCCAGAAAGGGACTTCACTGACAGGACCTCCACGTCCTCCAAGCTGGGCTTCTTACCTCTTCCCTTCCCCTGCCCTTCCAGGCAAGGACTATGAAAATGCGGTAAAGTTCTACAGCCAGGCCATCGAGCTGAACCCCAACAATGCCATCTACTATGGCAACCGCAGCTTGGCCTACCTCCGGACAGAGTGCTACGGCTACGCCCTGGCCGATGCCACCCGCGCTGTGGAATTGGACAAAAAGTACATCAAGGGCTACTACCGCCGGGCCACCAGCAACATGGCTTTGGGCAAGTTCAAGGCGGCTCTTCGGGACTATGAGACGGTGAGCCCCTGCTGCTCTGCTCCCCCACACTCTGCAGGGCTCGGGATCGGAGGGTGGGCTGAGGGGGGCATGTGCTTCCTGTCCTTGGCTGGAGATGAAGGCTGTGGCCTGACTACAGAGGCCTTGAATACCAGACCCAGGTGTGTGGACCTCCTTCTGTGGGGATTGTGGGATCATCAAACCTCTTCCTTTTGAGATGAGGAAACAGGGGCCCAGAGAGGGGCAGTAAAGGCTCACAAGCAGTAAGCATGAAGAAAAGCTGGGGGTATCGTCTCCCCATGCCCAGGAAGGGACCCTTAGGAGGGCTGTGGCAGGGGTCTGAGCCAGGCTCCAGGAAGAGGATTCTCACCTTCAGCATCGGGAGAAGCTGGGAATGTGGGGTGTGGAGTGTCAGAGGGGGTGGCCATGGAGAAACCACTGAAGGATTTGGAAATTGGGGTTATGGGGAGTAGCTCCACAAAAGATGTCCCAGCCAGAAAGTATGAACTGATTTTAAAAGGACTGAGAGAAACTCTCATTTGATGAACTTCAGTTAGGTCATTAAGAGGATGTTCAGGGGGCTTGGGCTCCCTTCTGAGACCCACAAAGGATGCACAGGTCAGGGAGGGGTCAGAAACAGGAGGCCAAAGCTAGAGGGTGCACATGTTCCTAAGAACTTGGTTTTTTTGTGAAAAGGACTTTTATTGATGTCTTGTATTTTGACATCACAATCATTTCTGGACGTGGTCCCACCCCCACCTCATTGAAACTTTCCCCCAGCAACTTAATAGAATGAGTTCAGAGTCGGAGAGGGCCACCATTCTGTCTCCCCAGGCACCTCCCCCCACACCCTTGTGCTCTTCAGCAACAATACTGATTCTTTCCATTACTGGGAGTCGGGCTTCCCTCGGTGAGTCTTGAGGCTCATCTTGTGGTCCCAGTGAGGCTTGATCTTACCTGCGTACAGACCTTCCCACAATGACCTTCCTACACACCTTGGATCATAACTTGTTTATTTGCTCCCTGGTTAATGATCTTGGTTCTTACCACCACAGAGGTGCTGCTCTGAATCTTTGACCTCTTCAGGGCAGGTGCCGGGGAAGGGGATCCCCAGGCTGGGCGGGGTGTAGGTGAGGTTAGTGACGTTTTCAGAATAACGCCAGGTTGTTTTCCAGAAATATGAATGTGCTGGCTTTCCCACAGCCCCACCAACAGACGTTGTCTGTGTTTCTGTCTGCTTGGAGGTGGGCTCCTGTTGGAGGGCGTCTCAGTCCAGATGAGTCAGGCCTGGGGCCTGGTCAGGCCTGGTGGGTTCTCTGCTCCTAGCCCACGCATACACTTTTTCATCTCCTTGAGTTTCTGGGCTTTGATTCCTTCAAGTAAATGTGTTGCTTTGTTTTCTGTCCCCTACATCGTTTATTTAGCCTGTCCTCTTATAGTTTGTCACCGTCCTTATGGACTGGTGCAGCATCTCTGGAAGCTCTGGTTCTCCCTGCAGCCGTTGGTTCAGTAGAGAGTATTTTTATTGTGTTTCTTCAAGGCTGAGTGTGGCGTTGCCTGTGCCCTCCAGATCTTGCGATGGCGTTTCCCTCCTTTGTTTTCTCCTAGCTTTTGTTAGTCTTGTGTAGACATCCTCGCTGTGTCTATGATATTATTTCTGTCTTTATATTTGAGTGCAGCTGTTCATTGTTTCAGTTTCTTTGCTCATTTGTTGAGGTTTTCTAAGTAAATGACTCTTGTCCCTCTGGGTAACAGAACGGTTCATTCCTCTACCAGGGTCCCCACCATGCTGCCCAAGGGAGAACACCGGACATTTGTTCTTGGATCTCCTGGTGCAGGAGGACCTGAGTTGGCCAGACTTTACTCATGTTGGGGGTTCTTTCAGGGTGGAATGGGGGGCAGCATCATCTGCCATCAGCCCCAGTTCTGTGCCTTCTCATTTCAGAGAGCTTGGGGCCCTGCGAGGGAGGGGACACTTACAGCCCACATATGCAGAGGCAGGACTTGAGCCTGGATCTCTCTGACCCTTGAGCCTGACTCAGCATTCACCTTCCATGTCCATACCACCTCTCAGTGCAGATATCACCATTTCCATCTTCCAGATGTGGGAACCCCTTTTAACACTCAGACACTTTGGAGATCGCCACTCAGTAGCAGTTAGACTGTTTTTATTGGTTCATCAAGAGCCTCTGTAGTGACAGAAGGTAGCATTTGGGAATATTGGCCAATGTGCTTCATAAAGCATGACAGCATTTACTGACGGTGGGAGAACAGTAGTGAACACATACAAGCCATGTTGCTCTTTGGGCACCAGAAGGTGTGTTGGCTTCTTTAAGGATTTGCACATGGACTTTCTGACCCTCTTTTCTTTAGACCATCCTGGATCCTAATGTGGCCGTGGCAAGTTGAGGAAGAGATGGGTTCTGATCTGGGGCCAGGACAGCACTGGGCTGGGTGATGGGGAAGGAACTAGAAGCAGACCAGTTGGCCCTGGAGCCCCATCAGGAAGGGCCCACTTCTCTGCCTGGGAATCCACGACTCCTCATACCCAGGGCCCTTCCCTTGTAGGCACCTCTTAGATGGTGGTATCAGTCATGAGCCCTGGTCTGGACACAGGAGCCACCCAAAGGAGGGTGAGACCAGATGATCACTCACGGCTCTTCCTGCTCCAGGAATCTTCTATTCCCACTGCCCACCCCTAGTCCCCGCTTTGTGTTGTAAAAATGATGTTCCTGATTCTTACCCAGGAAGTCCTCGAGGACTTTCTAGTCCTCTGGAAGGGTGGGGGAACAAAGGAGTTTCCTTTGGGGGTCCCTGGTAAGGACGTGTACCTTGGCCCCTCCTTCCCATGCCAGCCTTCAACATGAGCCCCCTTTTCTGGAGCCTCTTCTCCAGCCACAGATGTTCGTGCCACCCTCATGCTCCCCAGCAGTTGGCTGAACAGACCTTTACCATGTCAGTGGCTTGCCCGTCTCCTCTGGGGGCTCTTTGGGGTCCTTTTTGGTCCACTTCTCAGAGGAATGAGAGAACAAGACCTGTTTTTCTTCCCCAGCCCTCCTAGAATGAAATCAAAGGGTCCTGCCCTGGCTCTGAGACCTGGCACCAGGCAAATGAATCAGAGTTTCTAAGCTGCTTGGTATCTGGAGTTTGAGGAAAGAGTTTATTTCAGCCTCTATTTCCTCTTCCCCTCCCTCCCTGAGTCCTGTTGCCAAGCTCCAGTTTGGGGTAGGAGCCCAGTGTCTCAACATTTATACCAACCCTCCTCCTACCCCCCACCACGATCCAGGAGCCCCTTCCTCCTCCCCTTTGCTTTGGTTATGGACTCTCTTCTCAGTGGTCATTTTAAGTCAGTCCTTGATCTCTTCACTAGGGCTGGGAGTAGCCTGATGTCCTTGACCCCTGGAATCTCCAGCATTTAGCAGAAGAGCTGCAGCCCTCCCTTGGCGTGGCCAGTCTCACTTGGGCATGTGCCCCTGGGAAGTACTACAGGCTGTCACTGACCTCCTGGTGGGCTTTGCCCCCATGGGGAGTTAGCGAGGCAGTATCCCATGGAGCAGCGTGAGCACAGGGGCCTCTGCTCCAAGGGGCATGAGTTGGACCTTCTTGGCCCTCCATTCAAGCCCCAGCTCCCAGTGAATCCTGGGACCTAGTGTCCAGGCCTGACGTCTGCTAACTTGCTCTTTGGCTTGTGCCCACTTCCTTCACTCTCAGGGCCTCCATTTCCTCATCTGGAAAATGAGGGATAGGCTGTGTGCTGTGGAAGGCCTTCCAGCACCTTCAGGGGGTCCTTCTCCACTCTTTTCATCCCTCACCTCCAGTCTGGTCCTCCCTTAGGGCTCCTTCCTGCCTCTTCTTCCCCCAGCTGTGCCTCTCCCTCTTTCTTTTCCTTCTCTCTCTTCTCTTCAGAAGTCCCCTGGGATTCACCCCTACCAGGCTGCCCCCTCCTCATTTGTCCTTGCATAAGTTGTTCCTTGGTGGAGTGGGAATGGGGTCGAGGGGGAGACCCTCCACCTCACACAGGAGCTGGTCTTCCCTTCTTGCTTTGAGGGTGAGTGGCAAACAGGTTTAGGCAGGCCTGGCCTGCAAGGGTCACCAGGCTGAGTGTGGTTGTGAAGAAGATCCAGTAGGTCAGGCAGGGCTGGCACAAAGGCCGGGAAATCAGAGGGCATTTTTAGGAGCCTGAGATGCCAGTCAGGAGTCAGTCTCAGTCCTTGGCTGCTGCTTGTTCTTGTTCATGCTGGTGGGTTAGTGGGGCTGGTGTGGAAAGTATACTCTGGATTTGATGCCCAAAGACCTGGGTTCAAATTCTGAGCAGTTTGGAGAAAAATGCACAGAGATAAGACAGCAAGCCCTCCAGAGCCATGGGGCTGGTGTCTAGCCCCTTCTGTCCTCATGAGCGAGTCCTTTCCCTTCTCCGTGCCTCACTTTCCTCATCTGTAAAATAACCTGTGAAGCCCCTTTCGCTGTCGGTCAGACATCTCTTGGGCACTGCTCTGCTGTCTGACCACTGACTCACACCTCCCCTATCTCCCCGTCCAGGTGGTGAAAGTCAAGCCCAATGACAAGGACGCCAAGATGAAGTACCAGGAGTGCAACAAGATTGTGAGGCAGAAGGCGTTTGAGCGAGCTATCGCTGGGGACGAGCACAAGCGTTCGGTGGTGGACTCCTTAGATATTGAGAGCATGAGTGAGTCCTGCACTGGTGGCAGGAGGTGGGGGTGGGGAGGGTCGTGGGGGCTCCAGCTGAGCACCCTGTTTCACAGCAATGCCTTGAGCCTTTCAGTTGGGCCCAGGGACAGGAAGCTTTGGTTGCATCTGGATCTTCTTGTAAAGTCTTCTCGTTGTCACAGCAGTGGTCCTAAAACTGCTGGAGCTGGTACACTCTTCCACTGAGCCATCCCTAAAGGCAGATGTCAGTCCTCCATCGGGCCCCTTCTCCCATCCTCTTGTTCTCCTAAGCCAGGCTCTTTGCTGGTGCTTATATCCACTCCTACAGTCTTCATCTGGCTGACCTGACTCCATTCCCAAGTATTGAGTCCCCCAGCCTCATCCCCTAACATTCCCACCCTAATACACACCTCCCTCCCTTCCTCTTTCATCACCCCCAGGCAGGGGGCACCTGCCTGTTTCACCAGCCTGCATCTGCTGGCCTGTCTCTAGAAGGGTCCTGACAGCCCTAAGACAGAGAGAACAGCTAGCAGGAACTTGGGTAGAGGGGAGGGGGCCAGGCACTGGCACTTAGGGCCCCTCCTCTTCCTCTCCATCAGGCCCCCACATCCATTGCCAGAGCAGATAGACGTTCACTGACACTCTGCCTGGGCACATTGAGCAGCCCTCACTCCAGTCCTGGTGGCTGAAGGGGTTCTTACCATGTGGCATGAGGCCTCAGAAGCGGTCCCTACCGTGTGACATGAGGCCTCAGAAGCAGTCCCAGCCCTGCTCACACTCCTCTGGTGGCTGTGGGTGCTCCTGCTGGGCGCTCCTGTGGGCCCCCTGGCTACACTCTATCTCCATGAATGAGATTGTTCTCCTAGGGTCCAGACATCCTCTTCTCTGTTCTCACTTTGCTGGTGCTTTCCTCCTTCAGCTTTCCTTGATTGAAATGTCTTAATTAGGCAAACTTTGGAAGCCACCAAGTGACCCTGTCACTGGGGGGAAGCAGAAACCCTTAGCATTTGTCTCACTTTTGGAGCATTGGTAATCTTAGGGCTGAGGGCCACCTGTCCAGGAGGGACCCTGTGTGGAAGCAGAGAGCCCTGGGATTGAAATGTGCGGGGCCTGCCATTTGAGCCAGGGGCAGGGGGGCGGGGGGATCTCCCCCTGTCAGCCCCGTCCTCAGGCACCAAGATCACATCAAATTGGTAATTGAGCTAGTCTGGCATCATATCCCATTTCCATCTTTTGTCCTTCCAGTCTACTGAGCCTCGGCCATTTTAGCCTGTCGTCTGATAGACCTTTCCCTGAAAATATCATAGGAAAGGACTAAAACATCAGGAGTTAAAAATCTAGACCTCCCAGTATTGTACTTTGTGACCTTGGGTTAGTTTCTTTCCTTCTCTGGGCCTCAGTTTCCTCATCTGTAAATTTAGAGGACCAGATGATCTCTTAGGGTTTTCACAGGCCAGTAGTCAGTGAGTCCATCATTCCAACTTAAGACAGACGATACTGCCTTTCCCATAGCCTCTTTTCTTTTTTCTCCACTTCTGTCCTTTCCCAGTGGCTTCTCCCGTCTTCCCTGCCCCTAGCCATGGACCCTTCATCTAAGCACAGAGGGAGAAGGAAAGAAATCAGCGCGTTCCTTTCTCATGAACCTTTAGGGTCTGAGTTACTGAGGAGTTGTGCAGTGGTTCTGTTCTCTTGATGCTTCCTGTTTGTTCTTTTACCAATGGAGTAATATTTTTCTTTTTAAAAAAAAAAGCCCATAAACATGAAAGAATTGTTTTTCCTACTCAGTCTCTTTTTTTTTTTTTTTTTAGATAACTGTGCTCACTTTTCTTGATGTTCTATTGTTTGGGATGTTTGCAGGTCAAATAATCTGTTTCCGCTTATGGGATTTTTTTTTGCAGGAATGTCTCCTACGTCTCTTATTTTCTGCTGATCTTTTATTAATGATCAGGTTTAGGTCTAGGTGTCCAGGTATGCTATTTTTGGGGAAGCACCTTGAGCTCCTTTTTTGGAATATTCTTATCTTCCCATTGCTTTCACTGATTTTTCATGAATATAAAATAATCTTGAGATATTCAAATTACCTTCCTTTCCTTCATACTTAGAGAGCTATCTCCTTGTCTGCTTGCAGAATTTGTTTTTGTTTCTAGAGTTGTGAAAATCAATCAGTATAGACCCCAGCCCTGGAGGCATGTTTGTTTCTCCCCCTTTTGGTTGCCCTCCCTGGATGGCGCCTGTGGATCTGTGCTTTGCTGTCTGTATTCAAAATTTTGGACAATTTTCTTATGCTCTTACCTGCAGGATGGTGGTCAGGCCTTTTGGAAGATCTCTGATTCAGAATTTGCCTTTGCATATCCTCTCTCTGCAGTCAGTCACTTTCGTGGAGTTCATGTGTTCTTTGAATGTAACTGCTGCCGTTTGCTTTTCTTCTGCCCAGTTTTCTTCTACTTCAGTATTTTTTGGTTCAAATTTTCTTCCCTCTCAGAACTTCTACTGCTTTGGAGAGATTTTTCCATCTTGATTTTTCTTATTCAGCTATTTATGTTTTTGAATTCATCCTACCTTTGATTTCTGATTTCATTTTGCTCCTAATATGATCTTCCAACTGTTATTTCTGTTTTTTAACCATTCTCGAGTTTCTTTTTCTCTTCTATGATCTCTCAAGAATGCACATTTTTCATTTTCGTTGGTTCCCTTGATTCAGTTTCCTTAATGGTTTAATATTTATTCATTATGCTTTAGATTCTCTTTGGGTTTTTAGTTACTTTTCCCTCTGTTTTTATCATCTTCTCTGGCAGCTTATCTGCTCTTGAACCAGGTTTTTATTTGGGCTTTCTTTTTAACTTTTTGGTCTTTCAGCCTCTCCAATCACTTGGTTCTTGCCTCCCCCTTCATTCTTTGGCTTCTTCCCCTTCCACTCCTGTACCAACTCTTAAAGCTGGGCTTCTCATCTTGGGGAGAGAATGGACAGTGTATGTGGGTTGCCAGCCTGGGTTCCTGCCCTCAGTAAGTTCCAAGGGGGTGGTCTGGCCTTCCATTTCATGGCTTCGTGATCCAGAGTGCTCTTTCCCTCTAAGCCGTGACCACGAACAGCCCATGGCTCCCGCCCACCTCCTCCACATTCCTCCCCATTGTGGGAGCCCCTGCCCTCACTGTACCTGGCTTTGGTGTTTATGGGCTGAGGTTTTCTTGCCTTTTCATGTGGTGGCTTTGCTGATTCTACACCCAGGGAATCACTCCTTTTACTGAGGTTTTTGGAGTGTTGATGGTGGCAGGGGAACAGTGAATTTGCCCTCCCATGGCCCTGGTGCTTTCACCATCCTGCCTTCTCTAACTCACCTTTGTGTAAGTGCCAGGCCCTCATTTGGAGCTGGGGTCTACCACCATGATCTGCCCATGTATATCTCTCTGTATTGAAGTGGCCGGTTAGGTTGAGGGGGCTTGGAGGCCATTGAGCCTGACCCACTACTGACTTTACTTTCTGCGGCATTTCAGACCCTGCCTTGGGCAGCCTGTGGCAGAGCTTGGACTGTTAGAAAGTTTCCTCTTCCTTAACCTGAAATCATCCTCCTTGGTGCTTCTCCCCCTTGGTCCTAAGTCTGCCATGTGGACCCCGCAGAACAAGGCT
Source organism: Notamacropus eugenii (assembly GCF_028372415.1). Lineage (NCBI taxonomy): Eukaryota > Metazoa > Chordata > Mammalia > Diprotodontia > Macropodidae > Notamacropus > Notamacropus eugenii. Next base: position 28,479,422 of record NC_092876.1, read on the forward strand.
CGTCCTGCTTCTTCGTGGCTGCCCTCCCTCCATGCCCAGGCAGCCTCCAGCCTGTGCCAGCCCTTCATGAATGAAGCAGTCTCATTGTCAGGTTGTTCTCGTGGGTCTCCCCATTGGTTCTGTTTCAAGACAACAGTCCTGCCTGGGGTCCAGAAAGAGAGAAGGCACCTGAGCTAAAATGGAGGCCTGCTGGGGCAGAGTGGGGAGGGTCCTCCACCTCCCTCGGTTTTGAGTGCACTGCGTATGAGGGCCTCAGTCCTGCATAAGAACAGGAAGCCCTGCACTTGTCACCCTCTGCTCTGGGACATCTGTGGGTTCTCAACTCTGTCCCAGAAGCTGGAGTTCTAGACTTGGGCCATGGTGGGCCATGGTCAACAGCACTCAGTAGAATTGGTTTTCTTTGCCATCCTACATATTTTATCTTATGTCTTTTCAATTGGGATTCTGAGAAGAGTCCCTTGACTTCACTAGACCGATAGCCCCAGGGGTTTATGACCCCCATGCAGATGCTCCAGGAAATGACCCCATCCCTATGCCTCCACCCTTCTTTGCTCCCAAGCACCCACACACCTTCTGTTTGAACATGGCATGACCTCACCTTGGCCCTCCAGATTTGTCTGTTTCAAGAAGTGATTTTGGAAATATTCCTTAGGAAAGATAGGGAGAGAATGTATGGGGTCTCTGGTCTCCTAATCTCCAGGGACCTTTGCTGACTCATTGGTGGTCTTGGGCCCTCCCCCTGACCCAGTTATCAGTATCACTGCCTTTCTGGAGTCCTTTGGATGAATTCCTTTTGGACCCCCCACCCCATTGTAACAGCCCCTTTATTGATCTCAAGACTCTCCCTCATGGCCCTTTCCAGAAGCCTGGTTACTCTCTCGACTGTTAACCCATTTCTGGCATGGGAACTTCCCAGAGCCTGTAGGGACCCAGCCTTGCTATTCGACTTGGCATTCGGGGTCTCCAGTCTGGCCCGACGTCCTTCTTCAACCCTGTCCTCTGCCAGCTCCCTCACATGCGTCCTGCTTCCCTAGACTGATTTCTCACCATATCCCAACACATGCCTTTACCAAGACTGTTCCCATGGGCCAGAACCTTTCCCTCTGTGGTCCCAGCCACGTTCCTGGACTCTTAGAGTCTAACTGTCCTTTCAGGTCTAGGTCAAACCTGTCCTCCTCCAGAAAACTCCCCCTGCTGGGCTCCTGGGGCTCTCTTCTCTTGGGGACCCCTCCAGCCCTCTCCAAGAATGAGTGATTGCCCCTTGGGCCTCCAAGACCAGACCCGCTCCCTCCTCTGGGGGAGCAAGAGCAGGGGGCCATGACTGATCCCTCCCCCTCCTCTGCCCCCAGCCATTGAAGATGAGTACAGCGGCCCCAAGCTAGAGAACGGCAAAGTGACCCTGACCTTCATGCGGGAACTCATGCAGTGGTACAGAGATCAGAAGAAGCTCCATCGGAAGTGTGCCTACCAGGTAACGGCCTGCTGTCCCTGTCCCCTACCCTGCCCTGGGAGGAGGGAAGGCCCATGGGGGACTAGCACCAGCCTTGGCCACAAACCAGGCTCCTGCCCAGAAAGGACTTTGGGCCTCAGTGTCCTCATCTGTAAAATGATACTGGGTTCAGCCCCATTCCGTGACTCTGAGAGGCTGAGGACTTTAAAGCCCCATCCAGACAATGGGGAAGGGGACTCTTGGGGGCTTGTGCTCATAGCCAATTCCCCCTCAGATTTTGGTGCAGGTGAAGGAGATCCTGTCCAAGTTAACCACGCTGGTGGAGACCACGCTTAAAGAGGTGCCTCTGTGTTTGGGGGTGGGAGCACCCCGGAGGGGTGGGGGAGGGGGATGGAGGTGACAGAACAGCCTCCCTGAAGTGAGGGAGTATGGGGCTGGGCGGGGGACCTGGGAGCCTGGCAGGCACTTACCCGGTTTGGGTTTTGTCTCCCCTTGGCTCTCTCCATCTCTCTACCCCCCATTCTGGTCCCTCTTACTGCTTCCTCTGTCCCCGTTTTTCTCGGGCCATCTTGGTTTCTCCTCCATCCCGACGCTGCATTTGTCTCTTCTCTCTCTTTCCTGGCACACATCTTCCTCTCTTCTTCTGTCTCTCTCTCACCATTCCTGTCTCTGTGTCCTGTCTCTCTGTCTCCTTCTGTCTCTGTGTCTTTCTTTTGCTATCCCCCCCCCCCCCCCCCCGGGTCTCTCTGTCTCCATCTGTCTCTGTGTCTCTCCCTCTTCCCTGGCCTCTTTTCTTTCAGACAGAGAAGATTACGGTCTGCGGGGACACTCACGGCCAGTTCTATGACCTGCTTAACATATTTGAGCTCAATGGTCTGCCTTCCGAGACCAACCCCTATGTATCCTTTTGGGGCTGGCCCAACCTGAACCGCCCCCTTGCCCCCGGGCAGCCTGGGAGGCTTGCCTATGCTCGCCACTTTCCCAGGCCCCCACATGCCCAGCCTCAGCTCTGTCCCTGGCCCTCCAGCTTGGTGACTGTAGGTCTCATGCTGGGCCATAGGTGCCACCCATCGACTGTCACTGGCAGCCCTGGGATCTGCTCTCAGGAGGGCCTGGGTGGGCATGGGGAGGGTGCTGGGATTCTACTTCTTCCTCATTTTCCTGAGCCTCCCCTGGCATAGATATTTAATGGAGACTTTGTGGACCGAGGCTCCTTCTCTGTAGAAGTGATCCTCACCCTCTTTGGCTTCAAGCTGCTTTATCCTGAACACTTCCACCTCCTCCGAGGTAAGCTGGGGATGGGGCTCGGGTGCAGGCAGAGAGGAAGGTGTCCGCAGAGGGTGCCCCCAGACTAGGGCAGGGGCAAGAGCTGCCCATCCCCACGGCTCAACCTCCAGCAGATCAGAGAGCTCCCTCGGCTTCTGGGACATGGGTCCTCGGAGAAGCGTCGTGCCAGGCTTTTGGGGTGGAGAGACTCCCTGCGCTCCCCAGCAGGGCCCTTGGGAGGCAAGGCGCTAAAAGCCAAGGTTCTCATTCCTCAGGGGATCTGAGGTGCATCCTTCCCCTTCTTTGGGCCTCAGTTTCCCCATCTCTATACAGAGGAGCCTAGGTAGTCTCTGAGACCCCCTCCAACTTGGGCGTTCAATGTTCTCCAGGCCTTTCTAGCTCTAAAACTCTCTGGTTCTCTGGCGATGCCCTAGTGGGGTCCAGCTGAGTGCCACAGCCCTGTTCCATGCCCAGCCTGAACAAGCAGGCCTGTGAGCCCAGGGTCTTCCCTCCATCCCTCAAAATCCCCCAGGGAACCACGAGACAGACAACATGAACCAAATCTACGGCTTTGAGGGGGAGGTGAAGGCCAAATACACAGCACAGATGTTTGAACTGTTCAGCGAGGTATTTGAGTGGCTGCCCCTGGCCCAGTGTATCAACGGCAAGGTGCTGGTAAGCCTTGGTGGGGCAGGGGCGAGGGGCCAGCCCTTGGGGAGTAAGGGAGGGAGGGTAGTGCCCTCACCGAGGCTCCTGCTTCCTCAGATCATGCACGGGGGGCTCTTCAGCGAGGATGGGGTCACACTGGATGACATCCGGAAGATAGAGCGGAATCGACAGCCCCCAGACTCCGGTGCGTTCTGCAGGGAATGCTGGGAAGAGAGCTGGGCCTGAGAGGGAAGCCTGGGTTTTCGGGCCGTTGTCTGCCTGGGTGGGCTCAGACGGTTCCTTTCCCTCTCTTGGCCAATTTGCCTGTTTGTAGAATAAGAAAGTTAGATAAGATAATGGTGCAGGCCCTTCTGGGAGTCCATGGGCCAAGCCGGACTCACTAGCCTGGGGCGGCCCACCAAAGAGGTGTGGGGCCTGCCTCATTCCTGTCCCCCGGTGGCGATGGCTCCATCAGAAAGGGAGCGGGGAGGCATTGGGCACAGCTGTTTTTGAAGGGGGTCCTTTCCTAAGGTCCTGAGCCCTAGTAATTCTTTCTTCCTCTCCCTTCCCCTTTCAAAAACAGGCCCAATGTGCGATTTACTCTGGTCAGATCCACAGCCCCAGGTCAGTGAGTGCACACCTTCAGCAGGGTCACTAGGGGCTGGGTAGCATTGGCAGGTTGGGGCCAAGGGGTCAGGGGGTCCCGCTCTGAGCCTTCTCTCCCCCAGAATGGGCGCTCGGTTAGCAAGCGAGGTGTGAGCTGCCAGTTTGGACCAGACGTCACCAAGGCCTTTCTAGAGGAGAATCGGCTGGACTACATTATCCGCAGCCATGAGGTGAAACCTGAGGGCTATGAAGTAGCCCATGATGGCAAATGTGTCACCGTCTTCTCTGCCCCCAACTACTGGTGAGGAAGCTCGGGTCCTCCCCTCCTGCCCCCGCCCCTGCCACTCTCCCTGTTTTGATCTCCCCCAGTACCCTGTCCCTGACCCATCTCTCCCAAGCTCCTTGCCTTCTCTCTCCTGCCTAACTCAGCTGCTCTTTGTCTCATGTTCTGTCCCCTCAGCGATCAGATGGGTAATAAAGCCTCTTATATCCACCTCCGAGGTTCAGACCTGCGGCCCCAGTTCCACCAGTTCACAGCAGTGGTGAGTCCCTGGGTCCCCTGACCTTGTGTGCCAGAGCAGGGATGGGGGCAGGAGAGACCTGGCCAAGCTTAGTGCTGCCTTATTTCTGATGCCACATCTGCTCATTCGCAGCCTCATCCCAACGTCAAACCCATGGCCTATGCCAACACATTGCTGCAGCTGGGTATGATGTGAGGGGGATGGCAGGGCCTGGGAGCCCACATGTGGCCCAGCCTCTGCTCCCAGCCAGGAGGCCGGCCTAGCCCAGAAGTTGGAGACTGGAGGAGTTCCACCTGCTTTTACTTTGTAAACTTTGTATTTATTCCCCCACTTTGGTTCAAGGGGTGTGCATCCCCAGGACAATGGGCATTCGAGGGCTGGGGCTTCTCGGGGCTTGCTGCCCCAGGGCATTCTGGGAGGAGGAGGTGAGAGCCAGGGGAGGGAAGAAGGGCAGGGCCAGGGGAGCTGCTCCAACCCCCTCCAGCCCCCTGCATGGCTCGGCTCCTTTTCCACCTTGTCACTGAAGCAATAGGCCCGTGGAGGAGCTGGGGGTCAGGGGTCAGGGCCCCCAGGAAGGGGCTGAGAGCCAGGCCCACCCAGAGCCCTCCCCTGCCCAAGCTATTTTACTGTCTGTAATTAAAAATGTTAAAATAAAGTCATTATTGTAAGCCAGTCTGGCTGGGGATGAATCAGATGTGTCTCTTGCTGTATTCCCCCATGTATCTGGAGTCATGTTCCTTAGAGTTCAAGAGTCTCATAACTGGAAAGGACAGTGGAGGTGGTCAGATCGGTGCCTCCTTTTCCCATGTGGAGGAGCCAAGGCCCCAGGCCACCCAGTGAGTTAGAGCTGGTGCCTCCCAGCCTTCCAGAGACCTTTCCAACTAAGGCGGGGTATGTGCTCCTGGCTGGAGGCCACCAGGCCAGAACATAGCCCCTGTTGGCAGCTCCCCAGGTGTCCTTTCTGGATCTCAGCTGCCCCATCTGCACTCTAACAAGGGGGAGCCCAAGCCCCTTCTTCAGCCCTAAATCCCGTGGTCCTGGCTCTGCTTCTCCTTGGCTTCTGCCTCTGTCACTGCTGCCGTTCCCCCTGACCTTCCCTAGCCCCACCTAAGTCTGCTCAGAGGAGGACAGACTGAGCAGGCATCAGCTGACTCAGCTGGGGGTAATGGCCCTTGGACCACCTAGACCTCCATCCTCCCTCCGCCCATCACCACTGCTTCTGCAGGATGAGGGGTAGGCAGGTGGAGGGGTTCCTGGCGGGGGATGCCAGGTGGGAACAAAGGACCAAGCGTAAGCCAGGAAAGGTTGCAGGAAGTGGGCAGACTCTGGGCTTGTGGGAGAAGGGCCAACCACGATGGCGCCCTGGGGCTCCAGGCCTTGGCCTGGCAGGATACCTTTAACTTCCATGCTGACCAGAGTCCCTGTTATGTGGGGCTTAGCTGAGGATTTGCTGAGGTTTAACAGTCATAGAGGACATGCTGGGGCTGGAACTTGGGTGCCTTCCATCCCTAGCACTGATTTGGTGAGGTGGCTGGGCCTGGGTGCCCTGGCATCCACTGGCAGGAAGAGCTTTGGGCTATCAGATCCCTCCACCCCTGCAGGTCCCTTCACTGTCTCTGGGCTTCACTTAACCCTGTAACATTTCTCCAACTGGCACAAGAACCCCTGAGTGCTAATAGACACCCAGTTAGGACCCTGGGGCTATAGTGCAGTGGACAGGGCATTGTCTCCATCCTTGTAAGCGGCAAGCAGAGGCTGGTTGACCAGTTGGCCAGTAGATCATGACCAGGTGTGGATTATACTATGGGCCTCCTAAGGTTCCTTCTGAGCTGGCTAGACTTGCCAGTGGGTTTGGATTCCACAGGAAGAGGAGACACCTAGCATGCTAATCACAATGGTTTATTAGCCTTGGGAACTGGGGGGGTGTGAGTTACAGGGACAGGGATGACAGGACCTTCTGGTCCAGCAGGGTATACTCTTGCAGGCATCCAGGGGAGGGCATGGGGTAGTGGTCTGTGTCTGATGGAGCCACCAGGGGCCTTCTTCAGGGAGAGAGTGGCACTCCGCTGCTGGAGCCTGACAGCCCCCTGCATTTCCACTTTGGGCTGTTCAGATGATGCCAGTGAACCCCTTTCACGGGGATGAGGGCCCAGGGCAAAGACACTGGAGGGGTTTTGTCATTTCCTTCCCGGACTCATTTTACAGATGAGGAAACTGAGGCCAACTGGGTGAAGTGACTTGCCCAGGGTCACCCAGCTAGGAAGTGCCTGAGCCTAAATTTGAACTCAGGAAGATGAGTCTTCCTGCCTCCAGGCCCAGTGCTCTGTGCACTTTAGCGCCACTTTGAGGACAGATGGGTCCAACGTGCCAGGCACTGTGCTACACTCCAATGATATCAGCACAAAGTGCCTACTCTTGAAGTGCTTCCATTCTAACAAGAAGACAGCCCAGAAAGGGGAAGGCGGCAGGGAGAAGGCTGTGGAGAGCCGGCAAAGGGGAAGAGGATTCGGGAGGGATCCTACTATGGTGGCCCCAGGAAAGGAGTCACCACTGAGAGAGGAAGACCACCGGACTGGGGTTTCTCTGAGTGATAACTGTAGCAGGAGAGGGAACAGTCCAACTGGGAGGGAGGGCTCAAAGAGCAGGGGAGGGGGTAATAAATGGGGCATGAAATAGATAAAAACTGCTTCCAGCTGCTGTCCTGTCACTAGCAAAAGCCTCCCTCCATCCTGAGCCCCTGTGATGTGGAGATGTAGAAGGCTGACCAAAAGAAAATGCCCTGTGCTAGCCCACCCTTCCCTCCCATTGTGCCCTGGGCTCCCTTCAGTCCAAAGGCCATCCACCGTTCACCTCTTTCCACCGTCCTTCCATTTCATCCATCTTGTTGCAGTCATGGACACTTGGCTGCCCCCACAGACCACTCCTGGCCTCTTCCTACCATCCTCACCCCTGTTCTCAGCAGCCTATCATCCCACAAGCCTACACTTCTATCCCCTCCACCTATCTCTCAGGTCATTCCCTCCTTTCCTAAGGAGTGCCACACCCGACACTGAGCTCCTCAGCTCCCATGAGCCACACCTGTCCTCCACCTCAACCATGGGGAGAGAGTGGCATCCCCCTTGGTCTCATCATTGCTACTTCCTCAGTCCCAAATCCCCAAGTGCCTCTGGTGGTCTGTTCATCTCTAGTCTCTCGGTGCCCCTTCCATATCTGTCTGGACCATCTCACCTCCAACCCCTTAAAATCCCGCTCTTTTCCAAGTCTGGATGCTTTATTTAACCAATTCGGCTTTACTGCGTCCTCAGCCCTTGAATTCAGTGCCTTCTTGTCCTTGGTTTCACAGCCCTTTCCAAACCCTGACTTTGGATTACCCCCACTGCCCACCTTCTCTGCTGTGACTCACAAGCTGCTCAATTCCACTGGATGCAGACCCACAAAGAAGGGGGTTGTTGGAAGGGGTGGTGGGTCCTAACATCCCTTCAGCCTCTGGGGAGTCACTGTGGTATTTCAGTCTCAGAATAGCCTTGGGAAAGCCTGGGATAGTGGCAGTAATTAATGATTAATTCCCTTGTCTCTAAGTCTTAGAATCTTGTAAGGAAGTGACACCTTGTATGAGAGGGAAAAGGTAGGTCCAGATAAGGGAAGGGGCTAGTAAGAGCCACCCAGTGCTCCAAACTGGAAGGGACCTTTATCCTAGCCCCATGCCTGCCCCATTCAGCATTTTACAGAGGAAGAGACCGATGGTCAGGGAGGGAAGCCTAGAGTGAACCAGGGGTCACGCCTTGGCCTCAAAGCTCCCTGCCTAGGGCCAGGACGGCCACCCATGAGTGTTTTGTCATAGTTTGTAACTCACATTTGCTGTGATATATAATTATATATGTGAGCTATAACTCACTGTGCTACAAAGGGAAGAAACAGTCCAACCAAGTGGAGCCAGGGAGCCAGGAGAGGCCGAAGGGAACAGTGGCTGGATGGTGGGCCTGGGAATGAGGAGGAACTGGCCACACAGAGGGTGCCTCTAGAGCTGCCTGCCCGCTGCAGCTACGTCATTTTTCCTTCTATTTCTATATTTCCCCAAGGGCTTCAAAGATGTGCCAAGCACCATTTGCTTGCCTCTGGTTAGAGGTGAGAGTCAGTCAGGCCTGTTATATAGTTTGGACCTTGGCGGCCAGTTGGAATCGTTTCATTGTTTCAGTCATGTCTAATCGGGTTTTCTTGACAAGGATACTGAAGTGGTTTGCCATTTCTTTCTCCAGTTCATTATACAGATGAGGAAACTGAGGCAAACAGGGCTAAGTGACTTGTGCAGGATCACCCAGCTAGGAAGTGTCTGAGGCTGGATTTGAACTCAGGGCTTCCCGACTCCAATCCTGGAGCTTCCTCCACTGCTCAGTCAAGAGAACCTGGGTTTAAATCTCAGTTCTGGCCACTTTGGGTATCCCTAGGCCTCATTTTATCATCTGCAAAAAACCAAAATGATCTAGGTCATTAGATTATAAACTCCTTGAGAGCAGGGACTCGCCTCCTTTTGTATTCCCAAAGTTTAGCTCACTGCCTGGAGCAGAGTAGGTGCTTAGTAAGTATTTAAAGAACTGGATTATTGAATCGAATTGCCATCTGTAAAATCTCAGCCCATGAACCCTGTGGGTTAAATGTCCTCCTCAGATCCCAAAGGGAGCACAGTTGAGATGCCACCTCAAAGTGCATGGTAGGACAGCTTAGTTACCTTGCAGGCTGAGCATCTGCAAGCCAATCAGAACACCCAGAGGGGAGTCACTGGGCAGAAATGGCCAATAGGAGCCTTGGCCTACTGATGAAACAAACTCCGTGTAGGAACGGGGACCCTGGGGTCCAGCCTGCGCATGGGGAGCAGGGGCTGGCCATTGGCTCTGTGAGGACAGATGCAAAGACAAATGAGAGAGAGGAAAGCCTGAAAATAAAGAGTGGTCTTCTAACAATGCCCCCTCCCCTGCTCCCCAGGCCTCTACCAACGTCCTCTGCATTCACTGATTGGTCTCTTAACAATCCAGTCTGGCAGGGAGCCGGGGCTCCCACGCTTTCCGGGCCTAAGAATAGCTCGTTTCCAGATGAGGAAACAGGCATGGAGAGTCTGATCTGACCGGATCCGTGTGAGTCATCCCCTCATCCTAACAGCTCACCCACAGGAGAACGGAGGTAGCTTGGAGGGTGAGGGTGCATTCTCAACCAGCGTTTATTAAGCACCTACTATGTGCCTTTGTTGTTCTATCCTTTCGGTAAAGACTGACTCTTAGTGATCCCGTTTGGGGTTTTCTTGGCAGAGATAACAGAGTGATTACCCATTTCCTTCTCCAGCTCATTTTACAGAAGAGGAAAGTGAGGCACGTGGGGTTAAATGACTTGCCCAGGGTCATGCCTTTTTGGCTAGTGAGTATCTGGAGCTGGATTTGAACTCAGCTCTCCCTGACTCCAGGCCTGATACTCTATCCATTGCACTGCCCAGCTGTCCAACTATGTGCCATGCTAAGTGTTGGGCCCTCTTACCTGCTCTTGGCCAAGGTACTCCTAACCTACTGGGGGGTTACTTTCATTATCATTTAAGTTCTTGGGCTTTAGAGCTCAGAGGAGCCCCAGTAAGGAAACAGAGCTGAGCCTAGCACCCAGGGCTCCTGACACCCCAGGCTCCTGACCCCCTTTCAGTCTTGGAAGATGGGGAGGCACTGAAGCTGTTTTGGTCTGTTATTACAGAGTTATAAGAAGCTTAATCCCTGGCAGACAATTTCCCTGCCGGAGGCTGTATGCAAGGTGAGTGACAATTGGTCCCTTTTTGTTGCCTCAAATTGTTGGGCCCTGGTTCTGGAGCCTCTGGGGTCTAGGCTCCAATATCTGCTCTGACACTATCTGTGTCACCTTGAACCTCAGTATCCCCATCTGTGTGAGGATCATACTTGCAATACCTAACCTTGTGGGACTTGGAAGAAGGGGCTGTAGAAACAGGAACTGGATCTTACTGATATGGGGAACTCCATGTGTGGAAACTCCCTCTCTCATTGCAGTCGCTAGGGGGCACCATAGAGCACAGAGCTCTAGGACTGGAGTCAGGAAAACTCATCTTTATGAGTTCAAATCCAGCCTCAGACACTTACTAGCTATGTGACTCTAGGCAAGTCACTCAAACCTGTTTGCCTCGGTTTCCTCATCTGAAAAACGAGCTGGAGAAGAAAATGGCTGAAACCTCTCCAACATTTCTGCCAAGAAAACCCCAAATGGGGTAAAAGAGACATGACTGAACAACATTTGTTCCCCACTACAACCTTGGATGATTGCCTGGGGCCCTGAAAAGGCAAGCGACTTCCTCAGGATCTCACAGGTAGCAGGGCATGATTCAAACCCAGGATACCGTGATCCTAGATGCTCTGGTCATCTGCCTGGGATTTTCAGAACCTGTTTTTCATAATCCTATAATCACAGACTGAAAAATCTTCAGTGGCTCCCCATCTTCCAGAGGATCCCAGAGCTGGAACAGACCTTAGCAGAGGTCTGTGGGTTCAACACCCTCATTTTACAGATGAGGAGACTGAGCCCTAGGAAGATGAGGTGAGTAGCCCAAGGTCACACAGGGAGTAAGCATTAGAGGCAGGAATTTGAAGCCAGTTCTCTGGGCAGTTCAGAATAGAGCTCCTGGGGCAGCGTGGTGGCAGAGTGGATAGAACACTGATGCTGAAGTTAGGAGGTTCTGAGTCCCAATGCAACCTCAGATACTTATTAGCTTCCTGACCCTGGGCAAGTCACTTAACTCCAATTGTCTCCCCCCAAAACCCCAAAAAGAATAGATTCCCAGCTTTTTGTTTTTTTATTTTATTCAGGGATTCCATCCCGCTGCTAAATTTTCACTGAGCTTTTATACCTTGGATATTAGCAAATGCTTCAAATCAGGCCTTAACTTATTGTTTTGTTTATTATTCAGATTTGAGAAAGTGTTACCAAAGCAGATGGTTCAACATTTACCAGCTGTCCCTGGCCTCATTTCCTACTTTACTCCTCATGAGAAGACTATGTACTGGGTGGCTAGCTGTCTCTTGAACTTGACCTTGCTATCTCCTGTTTGCAGACCTTGCCCCTAGGAGGCTCCCTCCCTCCTTCATTTCTGCCTCTCAAGGCTCAGCTCAGGTTCTGCCTCTGTGAAGCTTTGTCTGTCCCCCTCTCGTCCCCATCAGTGCTGTTTCCTTCCTCAAGTTTCCTGGTACAGTACTTATTCGTGGATGGAAATCCCCATGAGGGCAAGGATTGTTTCATTTTGGTTTGTGTGCCCCCAGGACTTGGTACACAATATGTGTTTAGTAAATATCTGCTACCTGTTTCCTGACACCGCATTAGGGGTGCTTAATATAAATTTGTTCAATTGAACTGAGTAAGAAGGGAATCCACCATGCACTAACCATAGCACGATGCATCATAAAATGAGATGACCGAGGCAGCGAGGTGGTGCAGTGAATAGACCACTGGCCCTGAGTTCAAATCCAGCCTCACACTTACTAGCTGTGTGACCTTGGGCAAGTCACTTATCCCCAATTGCCTTGCCTTCCCCCATCCAAAAAAATAATAAAATGAGATAACCATCTAGGTGATGATGCTCATTTAGGAGGCTCTGGAATGTTCTGGGTTCCAAAGAAAACTGAGTTGGAAGCAATCTCAGAAGCTATCAACTGCCTGGACAGAAATTTCTTCTTCTTCAACATTGATGCAGCTCCCTTTTCTGGGACTACTTCCCCAAATCCCACATGCATTGGCCAGATGCCTCCTATAATGTGCTTGATCTGTGGTCCTCCAACTTTTATTCCAAAGAAGGGAAACTCAGCACCTCCCAAGGGAGTCCGGTCTGCTCTGGGGCAGCTCTATCTGTTACCAAGTATTTGCTGACTTGGAGCCAAAATCTGCTTTTCTTCATATTCTTCCTTTAGTGCCAAGTTTTTCCTCCATGAACCATCAGAACAAGACCAATCCCTCTTCCACAAGACAGCTCTTCTCTGAGTCTTCCCTTCTGCACACTGACCATCTCAGCTCCCTCACGAAGTCTTCAGATGAATGACAAAGGACCTTCCTTTTAAAATTCTATAGGAGCCTATGAATTCCTCTCTCCCTATTCCCAAGTAATCCCAAATCAATATCACAATTCAGAGAACTGCCTTCCTTGGGGTTATGCAAAGAACTCTAATCTGTTGTTATTGTTGAGTTGTTTCAGTTGTGACTCTCTGTGACCCTATTTGGGGTTACATTGGCAGAGATACTGGAGTGGTTTGCCATTTCCTTCTCCAGCTCATTTTACAGCTGAGGAAACTGAGACAAATAGAATTAAGTAACTTACCCAGTGTCACACAGCTAGTAATTGTCTGAGCCAGATTTGAACTCATGAGGATGTCTTCCTGATTTCCAACCCAGTGTCCTATGCACTATGGCATCACCCTAGCTCTAATAGAAGACATAATTCGTTTCATCTAGAATTCCCATCCACTCCTGCATATTTCCTAGTATATTCTAATCTGTATCATCTATGCTATTTGCCCACTATCTGCTTGAATCAAAGAGTTCACTCCCTATGCCCTATTTGTGATGGTCTTCTGTGTAATTAGTATTTTGTGGGAGTCAGTCTGCAGGTATAACTTTGGAAGATCCTCGCCCTTCAAGGAATAGTGACTAGGGAAGATGGAGGCTTTTCTGATTTGGTTCCAAACTTTAAAAAATCATGGGGGCGGGGAAGGGAAAAAAAACACAGTAAAAAGTGCACAGGAGAAAATAAAAGAAAACTTAACGAGGAAGCAAAGAAAAGATCGACAGGTCTCAACACAATGTGTAATATTTATCATACAGGCTTTCTTGAAATGAAAACGTACATATTTGGAATCCTCTCTTATGTTCGACTTAGGTGCATGATATGCTTTTTCCCCCCTTCTTACTTTGTATTTAAGTTCATGATATGTTTTTGTTTCTTTTTTTCTTTTGTATTTGTGTTCTGGTGTTTGAGTCTAAAATAACATTTAAAAAATCATGTCCCTAGAGCAGAAATATTTTGGTGAGTGTGTGTGTGTGTGTGTGTATACATATATATGTATACACATACATGCACATACACATATATATATTATACATATATATATATATATATATATATATATATATATATAATATATATATATATATATATACACTGCAAATATTATTCTAGTCCTATACCTCTCTCTCAGATGAGAAAGCCTCTGTAATGGCCCCTTCTTCTCCCCTTTTAGGCAGAAATCACAAACTCCCTTAGAGAAGGGTAGACAAGATTCCAGAGAATATCTATCCAAGCCTCCCAGTGATCCACATGGTCAACACACTCTTTACACAAAAGAAATTAAACATAAAATTAAAACTCCCTGAGTACCAGCAGCACTATTAATGAGGTCTGAACATTCAAGTCATGAATAGAGCTTGCTCTCCAGAGCCTTCAGCAGGGAAGAGTTAGCACTCATTCTTGACTTCCATGTCCTAGTCAGAAGAAGAGGGAATGGGCCTGTGATTTCATTGGTCCAGGGATTTTCTGGTTGAGAAAACTCCTTCTACCCATATAAGGTAGCCCTTTGTCAATAGCTAGTCTTGGGGAGTTGACTAGAACAGTGAGAGCTTGTGTCACTTGCCCAGGTCTACACTGCCAATATGTGTCAGCAGTGGGACTTGAACTCAGGTCTTTCTGACTTCTGGGCCAGCTCTTCACCCATGGTTTCATGCCTCTTTTCATCATAGTCATAGGGTGCTGAAGTCGATAGACTCCCTTGCCATTTTGCGATGACTGTGACTGTCTCCTCTGACCATTCATACTCATGAAGAGGCAGCAACCCAAAGATCCCTCAGGGATCTCCAATAGTTCCTAGCATTGACCTTAGACCTGGGGTCCCACAGACTGTTTGTCCATTCTTCATCTCGGGCAAGGTTTCCCAGGCATCCTAGTGGCAGCTTCTCCTTGGCTGGCCCTAAACTCCAGATGTCCAAGATGGGGGTGAGGAGGGTCATCTATTTCTACATCACTGGCAAAGTCAGCCCCACCCAATGTCTCTGGGGAGTTGTCATCAAGTGCTTCTCTGGCTCAGCTTTCTGACTCAGCTGTCTGGCTTGGTTCCCAGATATGCCCTCTTGGCGTAGGGCAATCAAGGCAGGCCAGTTCCTTGGATTTGTAACTACTCTCTTCAAGGCAATCATCCTATCACTGTCCAAGTTCCAACTCTTTCCTCCCAACCCCAGAATGTGATCTCTAGGTATCAATATCCCTACTTCTCCCCCTGCCCCAAAGTATCTGTGGCAGACTAGGACACAGAGACAGAGAGGGTGATGCCAGTAATAGCAATTCCACATCAGGTAGAAGAGCTTGCCTCCTGGTTAGCAGGAGTGATTAGATAAAACAGAAAGCTACCACCAAGTGGTCCATTTCCTCCCCTTCTGTCCTCTCCTTCTCCTCATGGGGGAGCCTCAATTAAGATTCCCTCCATGAATGTTAGGGAGATAAAAGTAGAAGAGCGAGGCACCGTGGCTATTTTCTATTTTCAGTGTTTGCTGAGGGGAAAGGGATGGCCCCTACGGGTCCTGGAGATTCAAGGTGCATCTCTGAGATTTCTTTCCACTTGTCATATGTATATCTTAAATGTAGATGCCTGTTTATGTGATGATTCCCCATTTGAATCTAAGATCCTTTCAGTCAGGGAGCATATTTTTGCTTTCCTTTGTGTCCACATTCAGCACAATGTCTGGCATCTTATGTTCAGTTATTTCAGTCATGTCCAACTCTTCATGACCCCATTGGGGGTTTTCTTGGCAAAGAGACTAGAGTGGTTCACCATTTCCCTCTCCTGCTCATTTTTACAGATGAGGAAACTGAGGTAAACAGGGTTAGATGACTTGCCCAGGGTCACCCAGCTAGTAAATGTTTGAAACCAATTTTGAACTCAGGAAGATGTCTGACACTCTATGCACTATGGCACCACCTAGCGGCCACTCCTGGCATGTAGTAAGTGCTTAATAAACATTTATTCACTAGCTACTCGTCCAGTCCACGCCAGGAGAGAGGCAGGATGGTCAGGACCTTGGAGAGCGGCAGCCAGAGCCCAAGGGAGGAGGCGGAGGAGTTGAGGAGAAAGCATCTTCCCCCAATTTCTGTGTCTGGGATAAAGTCCTACTTGCCCTTCCAACTCTTGTTAGAAATTGAATGCCAGGACTGAGAGACACCTTAGGATGTAAATGTTAGTGTTGGGGCAGACTTTAGAGATTAAATCTAGTCACCTAGATTTACAGATGAAGAAACTGAGGCCCACAGACTGGGAGGAACTTGACCAAGATCATTAGGAAGAAAAACATAAAGCCTGGAGAAGCACCATCTCTTGGCTTTATGTCCTCCTGCTATACCAAACGTGCCCAGCACATAACCACACTTATTAGATGCTTGTTCCCCACCTCCACCCCGCACCAGTTCCATTTGCTGTGCTCAACATCAACAGATGGGCCCCAGATGGGAATATCTTCATTGTCTCAATGCCCTTCCCCTCATCTACCTAAAACTCTAGGGAGCAAACAGTCAGTATTGAGAAAACATATGAAGGATAATTCAAGAGCCTTTTGTATATAACTATGATATCCCAACATCCATCTGGCCAAGCAGATGAATGCCTCTTCTCATCCCCAGGGTTTGAAGCTGTCAGTCATCCCTGAGTATAGGAGTAAATCTGGTAAAGACAGATAAGCCTATCCCAGGGAGCACTGGGCAGGCTCCTTGGTTTCTGCTCTGTAGGAAGAGCAGCATAAGAAGTTTTCTACTTGCTGAGAGTGAGGGGGTTAGAGGTGAAATAATTAGGAAGAAATTCATTAGGGGAGGGGAGAGGAGGTCGTCTTTTCTCCCTTTGCACCTCAGCCCTGAGATCCCCAGGACTCAGAGAATCACAGATGTCACAACTGGTAGAAAACTTAGAAACTGTCGATCCAATCCCCTTGTTAGGTCCAGAGGAAAAACAATTTTGTTCAAGGGCACAGAGATAGTGATATAAACCCAGGTTTTCTGATTCTAAGCACATCCCTGGCTGTTTCTTCTAGGATAGGGTGACATGATAATCAGGATTATTCAGTGTTTTTTCATACACACGCACACACACACATACACACACATACATACACATACTTTATCATTATAAATATCATCTTTACTCTGAGAAGTTGTAATAAAAGGAGCTATAGTCTCCTCTATTTTTCTTTTAACTCTGAGCCCCCAACCCCAGTTAGAGAGTGTCTGGGAAAACATCTCAATATTAAATTTTCCTCTCTTCATTCCCAGGATGCTCCTCCTCAACTTCCTCCTCCTGATCTCATTCCTAATAAATAAGTAAAGACTGGCAAATGTCTGTGGCTAACTCTATTTATAAAGACAAAGTAAATGTTCAAAACAACTCCTGCCTCCCCCCCTCCCCACAAAAGGAAAGAGACTTCCCCGGTGCCCAGGGGGAAAAGACTTCAGGTTCTCATGAGGAAATCCAAGGGCAGATAGGAAATAATTGCTGCCCATAGTGACGGAGGGTTCCAGGGATGTTTGTCCCAATATTTCTCGTGCCAGTATGCCTACACAGCCTCATTCCTGGCATCATCGTGGCTGCTTCTGTCTGTGCTCCATTCCCCAATTCCTGTACTTCCTTCCTTCCCTCCCTCCTTTCTCTTTCTTTCTTTTTTTTTGCTTTATTTCTCTTCCTTCCTTCCTTTGTTCCTTCCTTCCTTCATTCCTTCCTTCCTTCCTTCCTTCCTTCCTTCCTTCCTTCCTTCCTTCCTTCCTTCCTTCCTTCCTTTCCAAGGCAACCTCATATACTGCCTGAGGTAGGGTTTGAACTCAGATCCTTCTGACTTCAGGGCCAGTGTTCTATTGCCACCTAGCTGCCCCTCCATATACCTCTTGTGGCATTTCCCACTCTGTGAGTCTTTTGTCCTATTGGGAGCACCACTTTCTGAGGCAACCCATCCTACCTTGGTTCAGCTCTGTTTGTTAGGGAGATTTTCCTGACCTCAAACCTCAATCCTCCTTTTTTCAACCTCCATCCATTGCTTCTAGTTCTGCCCTCTTAGAGACCTGATCCTCACCCTTCAAATATTTGAAGATAGCTGCCATGACCTACTGAGCACTCTCCCCTCCAGAAAGGACATGAGGATGGGCATGCTCCGTTCCTCCCTTCATCCATCACAAGAAGTGAGTGACAAGGTTCACTTGTTAGCTGCAGAAATTCTGCAGTGTTGCATGATGATATATGGCGTGATCATGGGATGCATGCCTCTGCAGTGAAGCCCATCTACATGCCAGGAGGACTGTGTTGATATTCTTGTGACAACTCCTGCTTCCTGAGCAATGGACTCTGGGTGATCACCCAGGCACTCATGGGTCAAAACCAAGGTTCCTCAGGAAAGAGGAGGACAAAGAGAACATCCAGAAAAAACTCATGGGTTCATGAGGTTCCCCTCAAGTGGAGACAACCACAACAGTGACAGGAAGTCAATGGTGAGGTGGATCACTCTAAACTTCCAATGAGGTCCAGTTATGACATATAATTTTCGGACTGTCCCACCTCCCCAAAAATTAAGGTCACTCAGTTGAGAGGTAATGACTTAGCTCTAGTAATGGAATTAAAATATCATTTCAGGAGGGGCCAGTTGGGTTTTTGTTCTCACTGTGGAAAAAAAGGGACATAAGGCACCCAAGAGGAGAGAACCTGCCCCCCACCATTGCTAAATGTCTCAAGCTGAGGTCCAGAGGATCCATGACAATAACTGGGATCAAGGCCAGGAACCACTATAGGACTCCAAAGAGTGTCCAGGGTCACCTAGCATGAGTCTAGTTGACTTGGACTCAAGAACCATGGAGAAGACTGCAATTCTAGTGTCTCCCTCCAGACTGGCCAGTGAATCCCCAGTAAACAGAATTAAGAAGAGCTTGAGGCTTATACCATGAGAGCCCATGAGAAAATCAGGCCTCTGTAGCTTCAATGAAAAGAATGATCTATTTCAGCGTTCTATCGTGGCACATCTGAAGCATCCATAGGAAGCTATGGGCATCAGCAAAGATTGACTATACCCTTGGCATGCTGAAATTAACAGATGATCTGGATATAGGCAGTGAGCCAGAGCAATCAGAACCTGTGTCCTTCACATCAGGAGGGTGCCCTTGACACAGGGTTATAGGGGAATCCTCTGGGTGGGGGCTGACAGGACCCCAACTCACCATTAGCTCTGACCCATCCCTCTTGTGACCACCCAAGTTATTGCTCTAGAGATGACCTGGGAAGGCTGACTGGAAGCCTGGCATCAGTCCAGGACCCAGTTCTCTTACCTGCCCTGGCTCTTCTCCTCATGTACTCCTCCTATAGACTCTACTTCCACACCTTAAGGGAATTCGTTTCAGCTGGGTTAACCAGTCTTCCACAACTCATTGTAGCGTGTGTGCTTTTAAACAAGATAAGAATGTTCTAGAGATGGCACAAAGATAGCCTGAAGGAATGAGTAATGCCAGGGAGACAAGGTACCCAGGGAGTTTAGGAGAAAGGCAGTTTTGACTTAGTGGAGGCCTAGGTTAATTAAATCTTCCTCTTTCTCTCAATTAAGTGAATAACTATTCAGGTACTTGGGAGGGGCTGACTAGAGGCCACTCTGATTGGTCCTTTCTCAACCCACTCTTAACTATTCAGATTTGTTGAGGCTGGAACCCAGAACTTGGTTTGGAGCTCTGAATGGGCAGGTATGGTTGTGGTCAGGTTCTACTTCCCATCTTATCTTTTGGTTCTTAATGAATGATTTCACCTCTGGATATGGACCAGACCTCTGGTGGCTGGACTCCCAAGTCCAGAGTTCTTCCAGGGTCAAGGAGAGGACTTGGTCTTTATTTAGTCTAGCTGGAGCATGCAGATGGTGCAAATTAAGTAGCGAGATCGTCAGAGGTGGACACTTTCTCCCCACCCACTGGCTCATCAGCCCCATGCATTCTGGCTTCAATCTCCATCAAACTAAAGAGACAGCAAAGTACAGGGGAAACCAGGGGACTGGGTTCAAACATCACCTCTGTCATTTACTAGGTTTGGGCAAATTGCTTAAACTGTGTCCCAGTGCCCCTCCCTGTAGAGTTCAGGGGTCAGATTTTTGGCCTCTAAAGCCCTTCCTGGCTCTTAAATCTATGCTCCTCTGAACTGTGGACACAGACAGCTACTCTTTTTGCTGGCTTTCTCCATCCTTATCCTTTGACCTTTGAGCATTAAACTGTAGACCACACCCTCCTACTGCATTCTCTTCTTTCCCTTGGATTAGGAGAGATCGCATTACTGGCCATCTTTTTCCCTCTCTAACCATGCCATCCCTGATCCTCCTTCTCCTTCTGGCTCTTTAATGGACTTGTTCTTCCTAGGTCTCTCCTTTACCATCTCCTCTCTCTGTCCCTGTCTTTGTCTCTGACTGTCTCTGTTTCTGTCTGTCAGCCTGTCTCTCTTTCTGTCTTTGTCCCTCTCTCTGTGTGCCTTTCTCTCTGTGTCTCCATCTCTGTCTCAGTCTGTCTACCTCTCTTTCTCTGTGTCTGTCTCTGTCTCTCTGTCTGTCTCTGTGTCTGTCTCTCTCTGTGTCTCTCTCCTTCCTCTGTCTGTCTGTCTGTCCATCTCTCTGTGTGTCTCTATGTCTTTTTCTCTGTCATTCTTTCTGTCTCTGTTTCACTGTCTCTGTCTCTCTCTCTGTCTTTGTCTCTGTCTCTTTCTGTCTCTCTCTTCATGTTCTCCATACTCTCTCTGTTGGAATACACTTCCTCCTCACTCTCCATCCCACAATTTGTTATTTCCTTTCAGACTCTCTATAAATTCCTCCTTCTACAGGAAGCCATTGCTGATTCCCCCCTCGACACTAGGTGTGCGTGCCTCCCTCTGAAACTGACCTCATATGGATTTATGTTCATATTGTCTCCTTGACAGAACAGAAGCTCCCCAAAGTCAGGGACTGATTCACTTTTGTCTGGTACCCCAAACACCCCACTCAGTGCCTGGCACTTAGCTTGTCAAATAATTAACAGGCAGAGCATCATGGAATATAAAGCTGGAAGGAACCTCAGAGATGATCTTGTCCTCCCTATTTTACAGATGAGAAAAGTTAAATGATCTGCCCAGTCACACAAGAAGTAATCAGCAAAGCTAGGATTTGAACTCTAGGCCTCTGCCTTCAAAGTCACCATTCTTTCCCCACCACCACACTGCCTCTTAAAGCCCACTCCAGGAGTAGGCTAGTAAAATGTTTAACAACCAGCTTTCCAGGGGGAAAAATATGCACATGACACACAAGCATTATTAAAATGTACTTCATCACTTCCTTAATTCCATGAAACAACAAATCAAGCCCTGATTGGTAGGCTTTGCTGATTCCTGAGGTGTAGATGCATACATTGAAAATTTAAGAACTGGCTCTTAGGAGCTGGTAAAAGTTGACCTCAATAAACCTGTCCCTCCTTCACTTACAAATATGAGGGTCACACAGACTCAGCTTTTAGGGAAGAACCTGAGGAAATTTCAGGAAACTTTCTGCTCCACACTCAGCTGGGAATGCCTCCTCCTGCCCTAAAGGCTTGGAATAAAAATTCATCCTGTTTCACCAGGACATAGCAATAAATCTTTTGGGAAGATGGACAGGCATCCCTCAAGAGGTGCTACAGCTTGAGGAGAGGTCCCCTCCAGACTGGGAATCCTAGTAATTTCCTGGGTTCTGCTGCTGCCTGAAATGGGCTCCTTTCTTATCTAAGAATTCTTACACTTTGCTCCAAGCACTCTGGGATCCAGACAGGCTGGGCAAACTTCATGGTTCCTCTCCCTGCCTTCACAATGACTGCTTCTCATGCCTGGAATGCTCTCTCTTTCTGGAGACCTCCCTCAAACCCCACCTTGTGCCAGAGAGCTTTTGCAGTGCCCTGGGGGTTTAAATAATTATTATAACAGCAACCTTGTTTATCCTCCATTTGTGAAGAACTCCAGTGATGTCATGGGGTGATGTCTTGACTTGATGTCTTGAATTGGATAAAAGTGAGGCAGAGCTGCACAAAGTCCTCAGGCTCACTCCCTCTCTCTTTCTAGCGGGTGCAAGGGCAGGAGAAAAATCAGGATGACTGGCAGGCGATGGGTGGGGATGCAGGGGATGACTTGGCATCTTTCATGTCTGACCAAGCTCTAAGCGCTCCACAGCACGTGCTTCAGCCTCCTTTATGGACGTTAGAACAAATTGTTCTCATCTGCCCATTCCTCTAGGGGAAATCTTCACATATTTGGGGTAGACACCACCCCTAACTCACAAGATCTGAGGCCTATCAGTTACCTTCAACTTGATTTAGCCTGTCTGTGGCAAGGGTTTTATCAGAGTATGGCTACTGTTCATGTCACAGCTTTTCAGAGCCACAGGTGAGAGTCGGATGCCAGGAGGACCCCAAAGGTGCATGAGTAGCCCTGAAACGACTTGGCAAGTCCTCACACCTGAACACCCCATATGCTCAGACACCTACTAGCAGTGTGACCTGGGCAAGTCACTTAACTCCTGCCTGCATAAAACCAGAGAAGTAAATGGCAAACCACTGCAGTCAGTATCTTTGTCAGGAAAACCCCACAGACAGTTGGTCCATGGGGTCAGGAAGAGTTGGACACAGTTGACTGCACAGTTCAATACATGTGTTAAGTCTTTCGATCCTCAGAGATTACCTTCTCCTGGCCCCTGCCCCTTGAGGGGCTTCAGCCATAGCTCCTAGAGACCCAGAAAAGAAAAGAAAGGTCTTATCAAGTCTTTAGTATTGTGTTTGGCAGGAGAATAATCTGTATTCATCTGGTACACTTCTACTGACTTCTACTGGGTCTTCTTCATAAGAATGTGAGCTCCTAATTAAGAAGAAGCTTATTAGTTTGGGGGACAGGGCTTCCTTCTTCACTCACTGTGGGGCACAGCAGCCAAAGCTTTGCTCTGATGCCAGATGACCTCGGTTCACTTCCAGGTTGTATCACTTACTACCCATGTGACTATGGGTAAGTTGTTTCACCTGCAGCCCTCAGTTTCTCTATTTGTCAGTTGGGTTGGTTGGGCTCACCAAAGGCTTCTTCCAGCTCCAGAGATCCTCCTACTGTCAGGTTAGGAGCTCTCATTAATATAAATACCTGATTAAAAAGATCAAACAAAGGTCCTTTTCCTGGAAGGCTTTTGCAGAAGGAAGAAATTATTCTCATTTTGCAAATGAAAAAAGGAGCCACATTCATAAAGTCACAGAGTCCGGATTTGAAGCCAGGCCTCCTGACTCGCTCTCTGGCCTTTTTCTCCTTCCCCCAGATGGCCTCCAGCTTTCATGCTAATTCAAGCCTGGAACTTAACAAAAGTAAGCATTCACATAAACTTTAGATACTTATCTCATCTGTTACAAAAATCTGGGGAGCTAGGTGCTGTGACTATGCCCATTTTACAGGAAAGAAAACTGAGACAGAGGTTAAATGACATACTCAGAGTCACATAGCTAGGCAAGATTTGAACTGAGCTCTTCCTGATTCCACACCTAGAAGTCTACACTGCTCATTTTCCTAGTTCACATGATTCATTGCCAAGTTGGAATGGATGCTTTCCTGGGGTCTTTCTGCTGAGACTGGTCCCTTAAAGAAATCTGCCAACACACTACTGCTGGAGTAGAAAGCCAAGTATTCCAGAACTGGGTCTTGGGGTAGAAACCTAACAGTCCCTAAGGAGTTTGGGCCAGAACTGAAAGTCTTCTGAAATTCTGGAATCCAGGATCACAGATTTTAAAGCAGAAAGGGGCCTGCATTCAATGCAAGGGGCCACATTCTAGGAAGGCTGCTGAGCAGCTGGACAGAGTCCGGAGCACAGGAAATCAGGATGAGGAGAGGGTCAGGGGTCTATGAGGGTTCTTTGAAGGAACCAGGAAGGCTTTACTTGAAGAAGAGTTTCCTGGTGCATATTCTTAGGACATGGAGACAGAAGCCTTGGGTTCATATACGGGCAGGTCATTTCAATTCTCTGGGCTTCAGTTTCCTGATCTGCCTAATAGGAAAGGATAAGTGGATCAGATCTCTTCCTGCATTTGTCTCCTTTCCCCACAAGAGGGAGTCCCATCCTCACCATCAACTCCATAGCCTTAAAGCCAGCCAAAGCCAAGGCTGCATGGTTCCCCAGGGACCAGTGAACAGGGACCCTAGTCTGTCACCACCCCTCTCCTGATTCTCTCCTTCCCTGCAGGGTCCTTATGAAAACAGGGCACCAGGGATATTGGATGGAGAAGAGACCAGACTTGGTGCCTCCTGTGCTCCCAAGAGCAGGTACTAGGGAGCTATGAACCAAATGAAAATTATGCATGCTGTCTGTTGAGGAAACTGAGGCAGAGGACTCTCTGCCTTAAGTCTAAGTTGTTTGCCTTAGGTCATACAGGTTACATGTAGAAAGCTGGGCTTCAAACGCAGGTTCTCTGATTCCGGATGAACAAAAGTCATCTTAGACACCACCAAGTTTCATTTTGGAAGTAGGTATTATGGAGGAGACAGGACATGCTCAAGGTCACACAATGGATTAGCGCTAGAAACCAAGCCCCCTGAGACAGACGGCAGTCTGTCTCAGGCATCTCTCCTAAAGGCTCCCTAAAGCCTTCTGGCCCAGGGTCACAGAATTTCAGAGTTGGAAGGGGCCTGGGCAGCCACAAAGTCCAACTCATATTCCAAGCTCATCATCTATCATTCCTGGCAGGTTGTCATCTAGCCTGTGAATGAATGAATAAATGAGGCACTTATTACATCTAACACTGTGTGATGTGCTAGGGACACAAAAAGAAGACAGTTCGGGTTCTCAGGAGCTCCCATTCTAACAGGGGAGACAAACACATGGAAGGTTTCAGCTGCAAGTCAGATGGAAAGGACCCATGATCCTTAGGGGCCAGCAGCAAAGCAGATAGGAAAGCTTCCTCTTTAAAGTAACTTTCACTGAAAAAAATCGTATCAGTATCTGATTACAACCACCTGACAATGCCAAAGACTGGTGACAACACCTTTCTTTTCTGGGTCTTCAGTAGCTGTGGCTGGAGCCTCTGCAGGGGCAGGGGGCATTCTGTATCTCCACAGGGGTTACTTCCCAGTATGATGGTTGAAGGTTCTGAACTGGAAGCCTGGCTATTCCCAAGGCTCTTGGACTCAGCCTTCTGGCCTGTCTCCACCACAGTCTGAGGGAAAGGGCAGCAAAAGTGTGCTGATATGACTCAGCTACCACATACTGTCTCCTGTCTCTCCTCCAGGATGCTCTGTTGATTCAACAAGACTAGATTGCCTTCTCTGTAAATGACTGGCAGTTGGTGGGGATGCCTGGATTTTCTCACACGTGCTGGCTGGGAGGGCTGAGTCAGAGACAGGGCTGATGGTCAGTGGGGTGCTGCCACTTCCAGAGTTCCTGTATTTATCTGCCGATGGCTGGCAAGAGGTCAGTACTTATTACTGGTGGTGAGCACCTTCATCACAGTGATTTCTCCCCTCAGTGATGACTGTTGGAACCTACAAGAGGGGAAGCCTCCTCCTTCCAGCGCAGCCTTTCACGTAGCACTTGGACAGCTCCAAGAGTTTGGGCATTTATGCAAACACTCAACATGTCTCCCTGCTAGTCCCACCTAGGGTTCCCAGGTCTGCTATCTGGGGCCATGGAAAGTCCTGCAGTTACAATGAAAGGGGTTGACCCATCTTTCACCCTAAAGAGAGGTGGTTTTAATTCTTTAATGATTTCCTCAGACGTAGAAAAGAGACCTGGAGGGAATGGACAGGATTGGGAAGAGAAAGTCAAGGACCAGAAAGAGCTGAGATGATTCATGAGCTAGGAGCCCAACCCTTGCTCCCTTTCCCTGCAGTGATTGAATTTGGCCATCTTAACCTGTGGTTGCAGGATTTAATCATGAATTTTTAATGGATGTCTGGTGCCTATGCAGATCTCATCTGCTTGCTCAAATGAGGTAATCCATCGATAAACATTTATTTCATACTAGGTGCCAGGCACTGTGCTAAGCGCAGAGGATACAAAAAATAAAGAGGCAAAACACAGTTTCTGCCCTCAAGGAGTTTGATCTAATGAAGGAGACAGGATGCAAACAAATCTATAAAAAGCTAACTGTATGCTGAGTAAGTCAGAGACAATCAACAAAGAGAAGGCACTAGAATCAGGAGGGGTTGGGGAAGGTTTCCTGTAGAAGGTGGGCTTTCCACTGGGACTTAAAGGAAGTCAGTAGTCAAAGTGGAGAAGGGAAAGAATACTAGGAAGCTCTAGGAATTTTGATGAAGCCTAAGTGGAGAAATTGGGAAGCATGTATAGACATCCATAATTACTGGACTGCTAACCTGGTGAACCTGAGGCTCAGATTGGCTTCAGAGATGTTCAAAATTGCCTGTCAGCACCAACTAACTCTTCATTGGAGGCAGCTGGTGGCAGGCACAAGTGAGAGAGCACTGGACCTGGAGACAGAAGATCTGAGTTCAAATCCAACCTCAGATACTTATTAGCTGTGTGACCTTAGACAAGTCCCTTAATCCCTCTCTGCCTCAGTTTCCTTAATTGTAAAATGGGGATAATTATAGCACCTACCTCCCAGGGTTGTTATGAAGATCAAATAAGATAATATTTCTTAAAAGCACTTAGCACCATGACTAGCCCATAGTAGGTGCTATATAAATGCTTATTCCCTTTTCTCCTTTATTTGGTCATTCCTAGAGATAGACCATGCTGTAGAGAGAAGCTTCTGATCCCTTATGGACTCCAAAAATGAACTTCAGACCTGGGACGTTTCATTTATTTTTTGCCAATATACATGGAGCACAGCCTCAAGACCTAATGAATTGTAAAGGACTTGAGGATACTTCAGCATCCCATGTTCCAGAGCCTAGGCTCTAGGCAGGGATGGGGAACCTGCTTAGGCTAAGTGATGCAGGCAGCCTTAGAACTCTCTGAAGCAAGGACCAGACTTCAGGAGTCTGGTCCTCTAGACCCAGGTCAGGGGAAGTTCACATGAGTAAACATTACTCTTTTTAACATGAACTTGGCGAAACAAATGCTAAATAGGAAAGCAGTGAAATGTAGAGCCTACTCCCCAGTGGCTGAGGTAATGTAGGGGAGAGGATGCCTCAGAGGTTCTGGGAGAAATGTTCCTATATTTGTATATTCTTATTATATCTCTGAGGTAAATAGCATTTCATAAAAGCTGGTCAGTGTTAAGCAGGCAAAGGAAGTGCGGCACTAGTCATTGGTTCCCTGGAAATGGAGAGAACCCAACTGATTAGCTCAAGATAATGGCAGGGAGAAAAGATGCTCCAAACCTTCAAGGTTACCTCCTGGAATCTTTACCTGCTTGGCTGTGGGAGCCAGGGCTAGCACACAGTGGTAAACAGTGATACTTCTTGGCTCAATAGAAGTTGAGGGGTGTATGGGAACTTAACATTGGGGGAGGCCTAATCCTCTTTCTTATTTAATTTCTGTGTAAACCAAACTAGTCATCTGTGCTCCCCATAACCCTCCACCTAGTATCCTACAGGTAGGTGGCACAGTAGTATAGAGCACCAGCCTGGGAGTCAGGAGGATTGGAGTTCAAATCCATTCTTAGACACTTGACTTTTACAAGCTAAACAAGTCACTCAACCCCATTGCCACACACACCAAAAAAAAAAGGAAGTCAAATTTTTAAGACTGTGATACAGCCTGTCAGGAGGATTTTAATAATGGAGGGTAGAAATTCTGAAGATAAATACAAATAGAGTTTTTTAATGTTCTACATCTATTTGTAAAGAAAAGCAAAGTGTCTAAATCATTATTTAAATAGAGATTACCTTTTTGCAGTGTTAAAAAAAAAATTATTAAATGACTGTTATTTGTGATGTAGGGAGCTAAGTGGTGCAATGCCTGATGTGGAATCAGAAAGATGTATCTTCCTAAGTTCAAATCTGGACTCAGACTAGCTGTATGACCCTGGAAACATTGTTTAACCCTGTTTGCCTCAGTTTCCTCATCTGTCAAATGAGCTGGAGAAGGAAATGGCAAACTACTCCAGTATCTTTGCCAAGAAAATCCCAAACAGGGTCACAGAGAGTCCACACAACAGTACACAAGTAATTAAAGGCAAACATCAAAAAGTCATCATGATTGACCACAAATACAATAATATAAAACAAAAATCAGGAACCAGAAACAACTTAATGAAATAGACAAAGTAGCATGTAAAACACCTCCCAACCAATAACCACTGGGGAGAGAGAATTGGAAGGAATTGACCTTTTGTGGTCATACAGTTACAGACAGCAATATCTAGTCTCAAAATGTGAACTGAAGAGATCTTTTTGACGACCCATCACTGCTCCATCTCTGCTTCTGACTGACATGATATCAAAGTTCTAATACTCTAGAGTCTAGACTGCATCTGCAAAGACTTCCCCTTTCTAGGCCACATGTGGCCCATATTGACCTTTTCATTTGAGGTGCTTAGAGGCTACATACCTGAGAGTTTGGAAAGGTCAGGAGAGTGTCAGGGTTTGTAGCCATCCAATTGAGCTTTGTGAACCTGAGGATGGAGGAATGATCCTGCTAACCAAGGTCTGAAAAAAAAGTTCATTCAGCAGGGTGTTACATTTGAACATGAATTTGGCAGGACCATGGCCGTGTAGAAACTGAATGAAGTCTGACCCTGCTGAACCCAGTGACCAAGATGATATAGGGGAGAGTGAGCTCCCCAGGTGTTGGAGAGGGGGAGTGAAAATGTCTGTACTTCTGTTTTTGTTGTAACTTCAAAGGAAATTACCTCTCTAAAAGCTAATCCATGCTAATTAGTTAAATGGAACTGGGGTCTTGTCACAGGAAGCTAGGGGTGGGAGTAGGGAAAGAACCACAACATAATGGAGGTTCAAACCAATAATGTTAAAGAGAGATACCCCCAACCTCTCAGGGATACCCTTAGAAACAAGAAGGGGATATGTAGTCAGCCTTGCTCTGGAAGAATGAGGCCATCAAGCTCAACCTTTCATTTCACAGATGAGGAAAATGAAGCACTAAGAGGTTAAATGATTTGCCCAGGGTGATATAACCAGTAAGTATCTGAGGCAGGATGCAAACTCAGGTCTTCTTGACCCCAAGTCTAGAATTCTCTTTCTGTCTCTTAGCTGCCTCTTCCTATAGAGGTTCACTGGCATTTCATAATTATTTGATTATGTATTATGACCATGCATGCAGCATCACTATGAAAGTATGTGAAATGTCCATCATGCATTGCACACTGCTGAGAATACAAAGAAAAAAAATCAAATATCCTCAATCTCAAGGAATCTACATTCTATTGGTGGAGACAAGATGTAAATGTGTAAACATACACAAGAAAGATACATAATCAATTAAGATAATTGGAGAAGAAAAAGGCATTCGTAGCTGAGGGGTTGGGAAAGACCTGGTATAAGAGAAGAGTTTTGAACTGAGCCTTGAAGAAAACAAAGAATTCTGAGAGGGCAAGATTAAGAGGATAAAGGCCATCTTCAGTCGTCCTGATTATATCTGGCCACTGGACCCAGATGGCTCTGGAGGAGAAGGTGAAGTTGGTGACCTTGCACAGTTCTCCCTCATTTAAATCTAGTTCACTTGCAAATCATGACATCATCTTCCTGATGTCATGGTCCTCTTTGAGAATAAAAAACAGAAAATAACAAGACTAAGAGGAAATGAGTGAAAACATCTGGATTCAGGAGTTGGTGTGCCCTATGAGGAGACCAAGGAGGTCACTGTTTTCTAGGATACTGTGGTACTATGATACTTACTTTGGGAAGTTAGTTCTGATGAAAGACTCATAGTTTATTTCAGGGCTTGGAACTACAGCCTTGCTCTGACTTGCCTGAATCCGCTGGAGGAAATGCTTCCTTGGCATAGTCCTACAGAACCCAGTAGTATCACTTCCAGTCCATGATGAAACATCAGAAGATTAAGGTGACCACATCTCTTCTTCCTGGCTTCCTTCAAGTCACAGCTAATAATAATGCTATAATAAGCCATAGCTTGTTTCTATGCTTGTTTTGTAACTGGCGAAACTGAAAATAACTGATAAATTTGTGAAAATCTGCCTCATTGAAATCCAGTTCACCCACATATCAAAACATCACCCCATGATGTCATTGGTCCTCTTTGAAAATGGAGGATGAAATATCGACCTAAAACCTTCAGCAAGCATTGTATGCAATGGAGATAAACTAGATGCTTTTCTAGTAAGATCAGGGGTGAAACAAGGATGTCCATTATCACCACTATTATTCAATATGGTACTAGAAATGTTAGCTGTAGCAATAAGAGAAGAAAAAGAAATTGAAGGCAAAGAAGAAACTAAACTATCACTCTTTGCAGATGATATGATGACATACTTAGAGAATTCCAGAGGATCAAGTAAAAAACTACTTGAAATAATGAACAACTTGGGCAAAGTTGCAGGTTAAATAAACCCACACAAATCTTCTGCATTTCTACATATATTACTAACAAAGCCCAACAACACGAGATAGAAAGAGAAATCCCATTTAAAGCTAGAGTAGACACTATAAAATGTTTGGAAGTCTACCTGCCAAAACAAATCCAGGAACTACATGAACACAATTACAAGATACTTTTTGCATAAATAAAATCAGATCTAAGTAAGTGGAAAAACATTAATTGCTCGTGGGTAGGCTGAGTTAACATAACAAAAATGACAATTCTACCTAAATTAATTTACTTATTTAGTGCTATATCAATCAAACTGTCAGATAATTATTTTCTAGAGCTGGAAAAAATAATATCAGAATTTGTCTGGAAGAACAAATGGTTCAGCATATCAAGGGAATTAATGAAAAGAAATGCTAGGGAAGCTGGCCTAGTGCTACCAGATCTCAAATTGTATTATAAAGCAGAAATTATCAAAACCACTTGGTACTGGCTAAGAAACAGAAGGGTAGACCAGTGGAATATGCTAGGTACTGAAGACATAGTACTTAATGAATATAGCAACTTACTGTTTGATTAAACCCAAGGACCCCAGCTTTTGGGATAAGAACTCACTGTTCGACAAAAATTGCTGGGAAAACTGGATAACAGTGTGGTGGAAACTAGGCATAGACCAATGCCTGATATCACACACAAGAATAAAGGCCAAATGGGTATATGATCTACTGAATGTTTGTTGACTGACTGATGGACATTTCACATACTGTCATAGTGATGCTATATGAATGGTCATAATATATAATCATACTATAAACAAATTAATGGAGCAAGGAATAGTGTATTTATCAGATTTATGGAGAAGGGAAGAATTTTTGACTAAACAAGAGATAGAAAGCATTATGAAGTGCAAAATGGATAATTTTGATTACTTTAAACTGAAAAGATTTTGCACAACTCAACCCAAGATTAGGAGGGAAGCAGAAAACTAGGAAAGAATTTTTGCAGCTACTGCCTGTGATAAAGGCCTCATTTCTGAAATATATAGAGAACTGAGTCAAATGTACAAGAATACAAGTCATTCCCCAAATGATAAATGGTCAAAGAATCTGAACAGGCAGTTTTCAGAGGAAGAAATTAAAGGTATCTATAGTCATATGAAAAAATGCTCTAAATCACTATTGATTAGAGAGATGCAAATCAAAACAACTCTGAGGTACCACATCACACCTATCAGATTGACTAACATGACAAAACAGGAAGATGATAAATGTTGGAGAAGATGTGGGAGAGTTGAAACACTAATTCATTATTGGTGGAGCTGTGAAGTGATCCAACCATTTTGGAGAGCAATTTGGAACTATGCCCAAAGGGCTACAAAAATGTGCATACCAGCAATACTACTTCTAGGACTGTATCTCCCACAGATCATAAAAATGGGAAAGAGTCCCACATGTACAAAAATATTTAGAGCAGCAGTTTTTGTGGTGGCCAAGAAGTGGAAATCAAGGGGATGCTCATCAAGTGGAGAATGGCTGAACAAGTTCTGTATATGAATGTAATGGAATACTATTGTGCCCTAAGAAATGATGAACAGGAAGACTTCAGAGAGGCCTGGAAAGACTTATATGATCTGATGCTGAGTGAAAGGAGTAGAACCAGGAGAACTTTGTACACAGCAACAACCACAGTGTGCGAGGCTTTTTCTGGTAAACTTAGAACTTCACTGCAATACAAGAACTTAAAAAATTTCCAATGGTTTTTCAAGGCAGAATGCCTTCCTCATCCAGGGAAAGAACAATTCAGTCACAGAATGTAGCAGATCATTTTCTTTTGTATTACATTGTGGTTTGTTTTATGATTTCTCCCATTCATTTTAATTCTTCTATGCAACATGACTATGATGAAAATGTATTTAATAGGAATGTATGTGTAGAACCTATATAAAATTGTACACCATCTCAGGGAGGGAGGGGGGAGGTGGCGGGGTAGAGAGGGAGGGAGGGAAAAAAATCTTGGTTATATGGTAGTGATTGTAGAACGCTGAAAATAAATAAAAGAAAATGAAGAATAAACAACAGTTGAGAAAACAAAGGTTTGAGCTTCCAAGCATATCAGTTTATGAAACAATGCATACCAACTGTATAACAAATCTGAACCAGGCCTCCTCAGCTTGATAGTGGACTCCAAAATACGGGGGATACAGATTTTTATGCATGAAAAAAAACCAATTAGCAGGATATAAACCAGGACACAAGATTAAGTCATCTGCTTTCTAATTGGAGAAAAGATTTGAGATTAAGTTGAGAGAAGGATGAATGAGTTTCAATAGTTGGGAGCGGGAAGAGCAATTAGGTGCAATTCCCTGAAATCAGTTAAAGGCGCATCCCATTCCTCCCAAATGTCTAATTCAATCAGAGGAATAAGGAAGCGTTAACTGATCAGTACAAGGCCAGTTTTCAGATAAGGCACATGGGTTGCTTGAGACATACAATTGTGAGAAAACGCCTTACATCACTCTTTGGATCTGACTGGATTTCTCTGGTCAGCACAATTTAGTTTCTTAGTTAAAGGTCTCTAAAGAGCAAGTAGGGGTGGTCCAGCTTCCCAGCCCTCCAGGGTTAGGTTCAAATAGAGTAATAAAGTTTTCTCACAATTCCCAAAATTGAATAAAATTTTCCTACAAGGCAGAAGTTGGAGCAGACACATCCTTGAATAGAAAGGAAACTGAGCTAGCTCCAGAATGGAGTCACAAGATGTAGTCAGTAGGGTTCGCTCAATCCCCATGGTTTGCATATTGGCTCCCTATATTAGACTATGAGCTCTCCAAGAGCAGGGACCATCTTCTGCCCTCATACCCAGGAACTTCACACAGTCCCTAGCACATGGTGCATGCTTAATACATATTTATAAACAGACTGACCTTTCTCCTGAAAGTGATTTTACAAACAGCTGGATAGAAGGGATTCTTTCTTCCTTCTGTCTTCCAAATTTCCATCATCTCTTTTCTTAAGAGCAGTATTGAGGAGCACATGCCACGCCTGACATTTATCTCTCTGTCTGGTTTTCGTTAATTAACCTAAATATTGAAATGTTGCCCAGCAGGGATCACTGTGCCTGGTTCAGAGAGTGACCTTTTCTAGAGGTCTTTATTCTTCTTACCTCTCCTTGGTAGGCAGAGAAAAAAATCACAAAGGTCCCTGACACAAATCCATCAGAATGTTGGAAAATAATAAATTAGCTTGTGAGAGTTTGAGTCTATGGAGAGGGTACCGATTCCATCTGACTTCCTTTCACTACAAGCAAAATAAGTAAAAAATGCAAATTGCAAACATGATTCCTAAGATACTTGAGATCTCAGGCAATCTCTCAGTTGCCAAATTAGGATCATGATCTCCAAGCCAGGTGAATTTCGATCAATTAATAAACATTTATTAGCCACCCAGGTAAGTGCTAAGTGTGTGGGGCACAAGACCCTTACCCAAAATTTTAAATAAATTAACAGGCTTCGAGAGGTAAGAACAGAAAATGTTTTATTCAGTTCTCATGAGAAAGGGGCATCCCTCCACAGGACGGGGCTAATGGAAGGGGGCAGCTTACAAAGAACAAAGCACCTCAGAAAATCTCACTCCCCCACTATCCCTCCTCTTCATTGGCTGGGAGGCAGGCTTACAGTCTGAGCAAGAAAAACTAGACAAGGGCCCAGGAAATCAGGTAGCCAGTATCCACCTATCCAAACACACTTCCTTATCTAATACCCAACTAACTGCCGATGTGGCTATTCTACAACTAAAGTAAAAAGGAGTTGGGGGAGAAGAGGGAGCTTAGCTGATGTGGCCATAGTATCAAAGAGAGGCTTGATTAACTTCCAAGTTTCGGCTACAGTCCGTAGCACTATCACAGAGTGGGGGGGGGGGGGGGGGGAGCCCTAACTGCCCATAGGCCCTGGATTCCTGCAAATCAGGGATCCAGAGACAGAGGCCTTATGGAAAAGAAATTTTTATTTAGAAAATACAATATTCCCTATATTTTATTTTGAGAAGTCTTCACAATGTCCTCATTTCACTCATAAGGATTCAGAAAGAGGCAAAAAATCATCCCCTGCTCTCAAGGTGCTTATGATCTAATGGGGAAAAGCCTCAGTTAGAAATCTTTGAGTTTTCCTTCCCTCTCCCACAGTTTCTGTAGCAAGACACAAACTCCAGATGCCCCTAAAACGTCCTTGTCTTTATCAAGCCATAGTCAGAAAAAGCAAAGAGCAGGCAAAATATTAAAGGGCTCTTTAGTGATTATCCTAATTACTTATTACTTCAGGCAACAACACAAGGGGAGTAGATTCACCACAACTCCTTCAGGAATTCTAGCTGTCTCTGCTGTCTCAGCTCTTACATTGGGCTGGAGCTGCATGCTTGGAAAGTGATTCCATTCAGACTTCAGAGTCTTCCAGATCCCCTGGGAAGAACACTGTGGTTACACTGCCTGTCTAGTCTCCTCCAATTTTTCTTTCCAGATCTTTTCAAAACTTCCATTGAATCAGGATCACTGCCTTCAAGTGCTGAGTTCACAGGAAGGGTCCTCTCTGCTCATCTTGGAGGAAATACAACTCCTCGTGTCTTCTGTGATTCATGCCTCATGGGAGGCAATTATTCTTGCAGATATATTTGATAAATGAGCAGGGAATCTAAGTATATAATGCATATATACATACATGCACACATATACACACAAATCGAGTTGTGTTATCTGTCTGCACAGACACATACTACTTTTTAAAAGATATGTCCTGTACCATCACACACACACACACACACACACACACACACACACGGCAACACCACCTTCTTAGGGGACCCCTCCATCTCAGGTAGTACCTTCACAAATGTCAGAATCCTGTAGAGTTTTTTTCTTTTTGTTGTTAAGATTTCTTCTGCTTTTCCTATTAAACTAATCTTACCAAATGCAATAGAAATAAAGGTCATTGTTTTTTTCTTAAAAGCATATTTCACTAATGGTCACTAACAATAATAAAGAGATTCCCTGTTGAATACTGAGCTTATGAACTCTTGGAAGCTAAGCTTCCTGTGATGGTACAGGCCCTGGAAAATCCCCATCCCCCCCCACCCTTAACTTTCCTAGAACATTCCCACTGGGCCAAATCTCTGACATTGACCCATCCCAGTAATCCTTTCAACTGGCCCATGCCCAAATCTCCAGTTCTCTGTTATCTCTAATGTATCCCAGTCTTTCATTGTCTGGATGGCCCCAGGTCACTTCCCACCCTTAATTCCTTCTAAACTCCTTCTCCCAGTCACCCCAGCTACTGATCACTCCCATCTAGATCTTCCTACAAATCTTTTTTCTCTAAAAAGAGTTAGTCTAGTATACACCAGGCAGATGGTGAGTGAGATAAAGTTTCACCCACTCTAACATGTGTTCTAATAAATCTTGTCTTTGGCTGAAAGAAGGCTTGGGTTGAATTCATTGCAGGCTGGACCTGCATCCCTTGCCCTTGAATTTTAGGGTCCCAACACCCCTAAACTTCAATACCTGTGGGTCTGGATGCTTTGTAATCCTTATAATTTGAGTTAGAATTATTATTCTTAAGTATCAAATTATGAAAATTGTCAGATGTAGACCTCTCTCCAAACCATTTTGAACTCCTAAGACCTGAGAAAGGCCTAAAACCTGAATTAGCCTATCAGGAGAGGTTTTGTGGCCCACTCTGAGCTTAATCTACCACAGTGCTTTGCAAAGTTCTGGCATAATAGACGTACCTTGCTCTCTGAGTGAACTCAAAATGCCCCTTCCTGTTTCAATACTACAAGGCCAGGTGAAGCTGACCAGGGTATTCTTCTGTTAATGACTACCAAAGACAAGGCAACTTGACCAGACACTACCTTACATAATGGGACTTTTCCTTATCTTAATATTTTATGTCATGTTAATGGTAAAGGAAACAGATACCCTGGGTTGTAATTCCAATTGACACTTTTATCAACTCTCTTATCTTATTGTATTTGCAACCCATTCAATTAAGAAAATTTCTTTCTCATACTATAGTTAAGGGAGATCATAAATTTGAATGACATAGACTTCCTGAGTTGGGATTGTTTTAAATTTTTTTCTAATGCTTCTCATTCTTTTATCAGTCAGAATATTTCTTCTGGCTCCATGATCACATATCTGCTAGCCTTAAGGGAATATAACAGTGTGAATTTATGTATCACCTAGACTGTTTGCCTCTTTTAACCACACTTTCAGGTCAACACAAAGTATTAAGATAAGAAAAAAGTAGGATGGAGAAGTGGATAGAAAGTTGTTCTCAGAATCCAGAAGACCTGGGTTCAAATCTCATCTCTGACACGTTCTGCTTGATGACTCTGGATAAATCGCAACCTCTAAATGTTCCAGACAACTCTGAAACTATAAATTGAATAGTAGTTGCCAATTTGCATTGGTAGAGTTTCCTCATCAGGAATTCCGAACTCTGACAAAAACATCATGTATTTGTGTGTGTGTATGTATGTATGTGTGTGTATGTATGTATGTATGTATACATACATAAAATACACACATAATGTACTATTATAGCACTTCTTATGTGTCAGACATAGTGCTGTGTTATGGGGTATACGCTCTGGGAGCCCCCTTGAATCTTCAAGGATCAATATGCTCCAATCTCTGACATCCTTCACCTAGCCTAGCCCTTCTTTGTCTGTTATCTCCAGGGAAGCTTCATCTACTTCCCACCCTTCATCTCATTTTCTTGGTTCCTGGAGTCCAACTTTTAGTTATACCAGTCTGCAGCCTACTCCCATCAAGACCCTCCCCAAACCCCTCCTCCAATCACCCCAGACTGCTTGGCCAACCCTAGATCCCTCCCACAATCTTTCTGAATTTGAGATCCATCTTGCCTCAGATGGATGCTCAGATTTCTTAAAAATCTACCCAGTATAGCAGATCTTAAATAAACTTTGTTTTTCTTTGGCTGAAAGAAGGCTTGAGTTTATTTAAGATCTCAGAGATCTGGGCATATTGAGATGGAAGGCTTATGGACTCAGGTGAATTCAAGATCAAGTGGGAAGATTCAAGAAGAGTTCAAAAGGACTCCGAGAGCCTATATGCAGTGTGTTGGTATTCTGGAGTCCCAACCACCCCCAAACCTCAACATTTTGGTTCCCTGACTGAGAAACCTGCTAATCTCAAATTCTTCTCCAGCCCAAACTGGAAGGTAGGTAAGCTTACCTCTCTCCTTATCCCCTTCTTGCCCTTCAAGCACCTTGGAGATGCTTTTCTGGGCTGACCTCTCAAGTCCCATTAGGTCAGACAACTAGGAGGCTGTCTGGCATTCAGCCTGATGCTCTCAGGTTCTAGGTTCAGTAGTTATTTTTGAGGCCATAGACCTGACCTTCTGAAGCATGGAGGACAAGGACAGATGCCCTATCTGGAAGCATATGCAGTGGGAAAATTTCAGGTACCTTTTTGGGTTTTTTTCTTGTTTTGTTTTGTTTGTTTCTTGAGGCTTACTCCCAGATCCTCCTTTACAGAGGGAGGGACTTCCAGCCCCAAAACCTATAATGGGTCAATCCCTTTTAATTCCCCAAAATTTGCCTTTGGGTTGTCTATTACAAAATTGGGAAAAATTTAGTTTCTCAAAAGAACTTAAAAAGAAAAAGCTGGCGTTCTTTTGCAACACTGTTTGGCCTCAGTATTACCTAGAGGACCACAAAGCCTGTCTCATTTTGGGGACTTTACAACGCAATACTCTCTTGCAGTTATAGTATTGCTGAGAAGAAAAATGGATAGAAATATCCTACATAATGGCCTTTATAGAGCTGTTCTTGGAACCCCATTCTCAGAAAGGACTGTAAGATGCTCATAGCTAGAGCTGCCCCACAAAGGGGCAATGGCAGTCAAGTGGACATTTCGAATGATGCCCTTCTTATGGCCCTCAGGGCTTCAGATCCCCTCTCCTGCCTCTTTCCCCACCTCCCCAGCTTTTATGCTCCCCAACTTCCCCCAAGCCCCCTTGCTTCCCATGCTCCTTCACCTTTGGCCACTCCCTCTTTCCCTTAGTTTCCTTTTCCTTTTTCTCCAGCTCAATTACCCTCATTTCCTGCCTCCTTCACCTTCCGCATCTTCCTACCCTGCATATCCTCCCACCCCAGGCAACCCCTACTTAGGTTCTGACCTTGGGCCCTGCCCCCACTGTCGTCTCTTTGGTTTCTCCCCCTCTGACTCCTATCCCTCAGGATGGGGTAACTTTTGCCAGCCAGATCCTCTGGCCTTGCAGTCTATTCCAGATCAGCCAGCACTCCCCAGACCTTCCTTCACAAGAAGTGGGACTTCCTATCTCCCTTCTCTAGTCCCCATCCCCACAGTGCCTGTAGGATTTTTTCCCCTGAGGGAAGTGCCTACCTCGCCTAGTGGGACCATTAGAGTGCATATTCCATTCTCCACTTCTAATCTCACTCAAGAGAAACTGGGGCAATGCTCAGAAAATCCCACTAAGTTTCCTGAGGGCTTTAGGGATGTTTCCCTATAATTTGAGCTTTCTTGGGGTGATTTGCATGTCCTTTTCTCCATCTGTTGTACCACTGAGGAGAATCTAGGAACAAGCCCAAAAATTGAGTGAGGGTCAGGGAACCAAAACTGCTGAGATTGGGGGTGATCAGGACCCCAAAACACCAAAATGCCAGGTCCTGCCTGAATGAATTTGACTCAAGCTTTCTTTCAGCCCAAGACAAAGTTTATTTCAGATCTGCCATATTGGGTAGACTCTTAAGAAATCTGAGCATTTGTGATGCTTGTATTGACAAGTGGGCCAGATAGAATCTGAGCTAGATTGAATCTGGGCATTTTCATGGAGGCAAGATGGATCTCATATTCAGAAAGACTGTGGGAAGGATCTAGGTTTGGCCAAGTAATCTGGAGTGACTGGAAGAGGGCTTTGGGGAGGGTCTTGATGGAAGTAGTCTTGTAGATTTGGTGTGACTAGAGGTTGGACTCCTGGAACCGAGAGAATGGGATTAAGGGTGGGAAGTAGCTGAAGGATACCTGGAGATAACAGACAAAGGAGGGCTAGTCTAGATGAAGGATATCAGAGATTGGGGCTTATTGATAATGGAAGCCTTTTGGCCTCAGATTAATACCATATTAAGTGGGAAGATTCAAGGAGAGTTCAAGGGGGCTCCCAGAGTCTATACCCCATCATAAATGCTGGGGATACAAATATAGGCAGCAAGATAGTCCCTGTCCTCAGGGAGGTTATATTCTATTGGGGGAAAACAACATGAAAAAGGAAGTTGAATGACTATATGGTTGGCCTAAGCATTCTCCTTAAAATGGAGGTTCAGGGAGGAACTAGATAGTTGCAGAGGCATCTTGCAATGAAATATTTCCAATATGAGATGTATGCGCACGCGTGTGTGTGTGTGTGTGTGTGTGTGTGTGTGTGTGTGTGTGTGTGTACTTAAAACCCCTCAGTAGTCTTTTGTTAATCATTAATTTCGTGTTTTAGTGACAGTGCAGGCTCTGGGAACCCTCTAGAACTCTCCTTGAATCTTCCCACTTGATCTGGCATTCACCTGAGGCTATAATCCTTCCATTATCACCATGCCCAATTCTCTGTTACCCTTAACCTAGCTCAGGCTACCATTGACTGTTACCTTCCAATACGTTTGTCTGCTTCCCACCCTTGATTCTATCTAAAACCCCATTCTCTTGGTTCTCAGCTTCCAACCCTAGTCACCCCAGCCTACTGACCACTCCCATCAAGACCTTCCCTAAACCCCTCCTCTAGTCACTCCAGACTACTTGGCCACCCCTAGATCCTTTCCATAGTCTTTCTGTAAATAAGATCCATCTTGGCCTGCTCAGATTCAATCCGATCCACTTGCATTAGCCATACAAATGCTCAGATTCCTTAAGAGTCTAGGCAAATGTTGAAATTTCTTAAGAGTCTGGCCAGTGAGGTGGATTTTTAATAAACTTTGCTTTTCATTGGCTGAAAGAAAGCTTGGGTCAAATTCATTCAGGCAGGACCTGTGTGTCACTATTTCAGGGTCCCGGCACCCCATAACCTCAACTTTGCCTTTAGATAGATAAGCAGGTGCTCACATCCTGTTGATTGAAATGTTAATCATTCCCAAGACTTTCCCTCTTATCTGTTTCTCAGAGTCAAGAGATAAAAAAAAAAAAAAGAAAGTACAGGGTAATGAAGCCCTTCCTTTCTTACTGATTCAGTTTATGGTGTCCTGACTGTAGGTTAATGGGATCTTCAACCTCCAAACACAGCATAGAAGAGCTGCCAAAAAGAGAGCAGCAAAAAGCGTGGGATCATCATTCTTTTGAATAACATTATCAATCTATATTTTAAGTCTGTGCCTTATGTTCAAATTTCCCTTATTAATAATTTTTTGTTGCACTATAGTCAACAAAGAATGTATTTAGCATTTCTGTCTTTCTACCTTTATTCTTTAGTTGTTTATGTCCCATCATAGGATCAATTTTTGTGAAAATGCTATGCAATACTGAAAAATAGGTATATTCCTTATGTTCTCCATTCAACAATCACAAAATCTAGTTGGTTGGTTGCTTGGGTTTAATTATTCTGTTTGCATTCTTAAAATTTCTTAAAATAAAGGCACTATGTGGCACAGTAGATAGAGCATAGGACTTGGAATTTGAGTTCAAATCCTACCTCAGATACTTACTAGCTATGTGACCCTGAGGAATTCTCTTAAGTTTCTCTGTGCCTCAGTTTCTTCATCTTAAAAATAAGAATAATAATATTATCTATTTCCCAGGGTGGTTGTGAAAATCTAATGAGGTAATTGTAAAAAGCTTCGCAAATTTTAAAGTTCCATACTAATGCTCAACTAGTTATCTAGCCTATGACTGAAGTCTTTTAGTGAGGACTTACTACATCTAGAGGCAGACCATTTCACTTTTGGATAATTTTCCTTGTTAAGTGCCTCTTTGTATCTTCCCCCCCAACACCCACATTGTTAATACCTAAACAAGGTTAATTCATCCTCCACAGGACAGACCTTCAAATACTTGAAGGCAGCTATCATGCGCTCCCTGAATCTTCTCTTCTCCAGGATAAACCTCTTCTGCTTCATCCTCTGATTCTCACAGAGCATCCTCCAGCTTCAGGCATTTTCTCTGTCTTTCCTTCATGTCAATGCTCTCCCTCCTCTACTTTGACTACAGACCTCCTTGGCATCTAACTAAAATCCCACCTTCTACAGGAAGTTTTCCCCAACCCCTCTTAATTCCAATGCCTTCCTCTCTTTTATTTCTTATTTATCCTGAATATAGGGCTACATGGGAGTTCAGGGAGTGTGAGGGCTTGCTAAACCATTTTTAGGGCTGCTTATCCAATTTTAATGTTCACCTGGGACTCAACTCTCACTTGTAGCTCCAAGAAGCTCAGCAGTCATACACCAGCAAACCATCTTGGCAGACAGGCTAAACTAGGTTGAAGGTAACCAAAAGGTTAGGGGAATGTTTACTCCAAGCATATGAGAACTTCCTCTGGCAGAATGGACAGGTGAGAACAATTGGAAAGTGGTTCAAGCAGGTGCTATGGCCCTTAGACCACAGTGTTTTGGTCTGAAGATGCCGAGATCATCCACTGCATCCCCAAGGTCATCCATTGCATACTGGGCCATCGTTAGTCATCTTGACTTTTGTCTTGTCATTGGACTTTGATGACTAGAAGAGGGAGTGAGGCTGAAGACTTTGTATAACAGCCTCACTTCAGTCCAATTCATACACAAGTCAAGACATCACCTGTGATGTCACCGGTCCTCTTCAAAAATGAAGGACCACCACCAGCACCACCTTGCATTTAACTTGGTTTGTATTTATTTGTTTGTACGTTGTCTCCTCCATTAGATTGTAAATTCCTTGAGGGCAGGGATTGTCTTTTGCCTCTTTTTGTATCCTTGAGGCTTAGGGCCTGGCACATAGTAGGCACTTAATTAAAGTTTATTGAGTCATTATTGATTTTTGGGAGCAAAATCCGAAACACAGAAGTGTAATTTTTCAATAGAAAGCCCCAGGCTTCTCACACCTTACACTAAGCCCTGTGAGCACGCACACATACTCCACCACCACCATCACATAGTCTTCGGTCCAGTGATGCTGGTCTCTTGCTGCTTATCAAAGACACTCCATTTCCCACCTCCTGACATTTGTACTGCTGGAAACAGGCTAACCTGTATGTCCACCTAGAGTTTGTCTTTTCTCCATTTCTCCCCCCTCTTCCTCAAAACACAGGAGACAACAATTAGGCACTTAAAAGTTTTATTAACATTTAAGCCAAAGTAGAGAAATCAATCACCAAAGAGTTCCTTCTAAATTACTCAGTCCAAGAGCACTGGAACATTCTCCCAGGATATCCCACCACTCATTTCATGGGAAGAAGGTAATACTTCTGAGCAGGGGATGCTCAAGGCCTATGGAGGGGCCCAGGCAGTCAGGGATGGGGTCACTTCTGAGAAGGTAAGGAAACCTGGTTATAGAGGGATTTCCCAGAGTGGGTAAGCCCCCAACTCAGGTATCCAAAGGATAGTAAGGGAAAAAGGCATCTTGGGGAAAGTGTGGTGTGCAATGAGCCTCAGATGTGAAATCAGAAAAGTCATCTCTATCACTTACTGGCTGTGTGATCTTGAGAAAGTGACTTCCCCTTCTAGAGTCCAGAGAATCAGAGTGGGGTGGCACCTTTGAGGCCAACTACTCAATGCCCCTCAATGTACAGATGGAGAAACTGGGAGTTAGGGAAGCAGCTTGGCCAAAGCAACACAATTAATGTCTCCTAATGTGTAATCTAGAGCTCTTTGCACACCTGGATGTACATGCATGTGCGCATGCATGTATACGCATGTGCACACACACACACCTTCCCTCTTACAGTTTTATAATAACTGGGAGTCATAAACTGCATAGAATTCCCATGAAAGGGAAGATTTTTTCACACCATCTGAGGGCCATAGATGCCTGAGAGAATCACCACTTTATCCCCAAAGTCCATCAGTTTGTCCCTTTCACCAGGAAACAGAGAAAATCCTCAAGGTTACCATCGTTTCAAAGGACTACTTCCATTCCCACCCCTGCCACAACCACATCACCTGGGGCAGAGGCCAGTGACCTTGGAAAGTTCAAATCGTCATTCCTTGAAGGAAACCTAAAATCATAGAATATAAGGGCTAGGAGGTACCTTCTAAAATCTACCCCATTCAATATCTTCATTTCATGGATAAGGAACCTGAGACCCAAGATGGGGAAGAGACTTGCCCAAGATCATACTACAAGTCAGAGCCAGGCTCAGGAATTTAACACAAGTCTCCTAACATTCTGTGATTAGAACTCCAAGCCCAAGTCCCTCCAAGGCCCTGTGTCATCTCTTAGGAGGGCTATGGAGCAGTAGCCAGATCTCCCCCATCCTGAGCTACCCAGAAAGAGGGTCAGAGGGTCATAGGATCAAAGATCTACTGCTGGAAGGGATCTCAGAGGTCATTCAGTCCAAATACTTCATTTTACAGATGAGGACACCGAGGCCCATAGAAGTGTCTTGTCCAATGTCATTCATTTCAGAATGACAGAATCAAGTTTCTGATTTAAGTCCAAATCTGGTATTGATTTCACTGCACCTTTCTGCTTTCCATGCTCTGGGCAGAGGTCGCTAGAACTCTAACCAACATGGACATGGATGTGGAGACAAGGAGCTCTAAAGAGGAAAGAAGAATTATATCCAGGGGATGGATATAATTAACCAGAACCTTTGCCTTTTTGTAGTGGGTTTTACAATCTTCTTTCTCTGTCTTCTTCTCATTCTTTGGGATGACAAAGAATTTCTCATAGTCAAAGCAACATCTCTGGATGTCCATGTTGAAAATGAAGTGACCACTCCAGGACCTCTCAGGGTTGGGATCCTGGCCACAGCACTGGGGCTTTGAGGGTAAGCCATGTTTCCACAAAGTCTCCATTTTTGGATTAACCACACCAACTTAAAGTCTGTGAGAGATATGGGGGAGTCTTCTCAACCCTTAGCTGGACCTGGCCATCTAAGCCCATATCCTCTGGTCTCCTCCTCCCCTCTTCTGATTTTTCTAGCTCTTCTCCCCCTTAGACTACCATAGAGTT
Source organism: Notamacropus eugenii (assembly GCF_028372415.1). Taxonomy (NCBI): domain Eukaryota; kingdom Metazoa; phylum Chordata; class Mammalia; order Diprotodontia; family Macropodidae; genus Notamacropus; species Notamacropus eugenii. The sequence continues at coordinate 28,523,552 of NC_092876.1, forward strand.
TAGAATGTCAGAACTATGGTGGCCCTTAGAAAGTACCTAGTCCAGTCTTGTCATTGTACAGATGGAGAAACTGAGGCCCAAAGTCACTATTGATCCTGGCCCCCTGGTTGTTATCTCCTGAATCCTTCCCATACACCTTACTACTCAGCTCACTAACCTGTATCCTGAAGACTTCCTATGGGAGGCTCATCCTGAGTATCAATCAGCTGCTCCTCTAAGAAAGATGAGAACAAGATACATCCAGCTAGAATGGAGAGAAAGGTGGGAGTGCTTCGAATGGAGACATGTTGGGGTTGTGGATGTCTGGCGATAGGGATTATTGGGGGAAGCTATACCAGTTCTACCACTATTGTCTGTGACTGCTGGTGAGTCCCTTCATCTTACTAATATGTGTAGGAAAAAGAAAGAAAGACAGAGAGACAAAAGGAGAGGAAGAAGGGGAAGGAGAAAGGGAGAAAGAAAAGAAGGAAGGAAAAAATGCCCTAGATATAACTCAGTATCCTTCTTAATAACTAAGTCAGTCACATGGAAAGGCAGAATTATTGTGGAAAGAGGAGTAGAGACCTAGAATTAAATTCCCCTTCTGACCCTATTTGTGAAATTATAAGTAAAACATTTAACTTTCTGAGGTTTTCCTTATCTGTAAAATGGGGGTAATAGCACCCTTCACTGAGATAATTGCTGATATATAACTCTTTACCCTTAGGTGACATTAATTATGCCCACAAGCCTTGTAGTCAACTTTCTACTAGTTTGATTTCAAAGCACCCTCCCTGGAGCTATTAATTCTTGATCTTTCCATTGTCAGAACGGGGATGGGGCAGGGAGAGAGAAAGAAGAGGGAAAGAAGAAGGAAGAAGGAGACAGAGCCTTTTAGGTATGGTTTCAGCCACCTTCCTCTTTTCTACAAGATGAAGAGAAAAAGGATGTCCTCAGGGGTGCCTGGGAGAGGCAGTGAACGTAGGAAGGTCAGAGGTGAGGAGGTCTCTGATCAGAGTTATGTCTCTCCCCCTCCCCCGAGCCTATTCCAATAACTTTCTTCATCAGGTTGTGGTGTGTGTCACAAACACGTGGCTCATCTTCTCATAAGAGAACTCAGAGACCATTGAGTCTGACTCCCTCCTTATCTAGATGAGGAAGCTAAGACCCAAAGAGGCTTGTCCAAGACCACAATGATTGTATATGGAAGATCTAGGATTCATAAGATCATAGAATCACAACTTTAGAGTCAGGAGAGAACTCAGAGGCCAGTTCATCCAACCTCTCACTTTACAAATGTGGAAACTGATGCCAGAGAGGGTAAGAACTTGCCCAAGATCACACAAGCCCTCTGGTTGTCAATCTAGCATTCTTTCCAACATACCAATTTGCCTCCACCTAGCCCACTACAGCCCCTGCGTCTTGAGCCCCAAGCCCAGGGCCACCTTCTCTTTCAAAAGCTGCCCCAACCCCAACCCCCACTGTGGAGTGTACTACAACCTGACCCCAGAAAGTCATTTTCTCCTGTACATCCCCCTCACCCAGATCCCCTAAGAACCCCAGGTAAGACATTTCAGATGCCCCAATGAACTGCAAAATGAATCATACTATCTACTACCCACGCATCCAAATGTTTTTATCTACACACTTTCTGAATGATCTTATTACATTGTACAAAAGACTTCTAGATATTATACCCAGCCCCAATCTCTCTCCCATAACATCAACTCTCGTTTGGATATGTCCAACTGGGTAGGCCTCTCAGTAGGCATCTCAAACTCAACATGTCTAGAAAAGCAATTTAATGTCTTTCTCCCCTTGCTCCCCAAAAACCAACTCTACTCTCTTCCTAACTTCTCTATTTCTGTTGAAGGTACTACCAACCTTTCAGTCACTCATCTTCATAATGTCAGAATAATTCCTGACTCTTCCTCACTCTGGACATCTAATGAGTTGGCAAACTTGTCGATTCCTCCTCCACCATATATCTTGCATCCATCCTCTTGATTTCAGTCACTCCACAACAACCCAAGTTCAGACCCAAATTATCCCTGGACTAGGCTATTTCAATAGTCTACTAATTGGTTTCCCCACTCCAGTCCATCCTCCACACAGCCACCATCTTGATATTTCTAAAAACCCGATTGGACTATGTCACACCCCAGTTCATTAACCTTTAGTAGCCCCTGTCCCTGCCTCAAGAAATGAAAACCCCTTAGACTTTTAACCCCCTTCTCATTCTGACTCCAGTTAACTGGAATCCTATGTTCTAACCAAACTGCCTTGCTTAATCTTTTTCATACATATTTTGTCTACCCCCATGCCTTTGATGAACTCTGAACAAAAAATGGGATAAGGAACATTGCCAAGGAAATAGATAATCATAAAATGAGATAGGCTTGTCATATGTCAAGAGTGAGAGATAACAGGTGAAGAGCCAAAGGGTTCTGCTGATACCAACAAAATGTTTAAAAAAAAAAAAACCTAGAGGAAAGCCAATATGTTACATGAATGTTTTCTGGAGGATCTATGGAAGGATGTGGATAAAATGCATAGATTTATAAAGCACTGCTAGGTTAGGAGCCATAGCACAGTGATAACAATCTAAATCCCTTCATGTAGTGAAGTACAATTCGAGTTTGGCCCTCTTGCTCTCTCTGGTTGGGACTTGTCACACAATTGTTCATGAGATGTATAAATGTGTCTGGGATGTGCAAAACTTGGAAAATATGGAATGTTCCTAAGCAGAAGGTGGATTAGAAATTCATTTCCATTCATTAGGTTTCCTGGAGTTTAGACTTGGCACTCCTTGAGGGTGAGCTGATTTATAAACTTATTTACCGAGATAAAGCAGAAAGATAAGTAGTTGCCTTTTCTGGAAGACTCCAAGACCTGAAATAAACAACTATTCACAGACTAATCATTACCTTTGGGAACCAAGAGCTAGAAGTAACATGTGTGAATTAATTTCATCAATAAAATACTTCATGTTTCATTTTCCAGTAAAAGGCAGAACTAGATAATATGATCTTATCAGTATGGGCACTTGTCCAACAAAATGGTGCAACCCATCCATGGCCTCCTACACAAGGTGATACCCTTTCATGGCCTCTCAAATTCTCTTGAGGGGATCCATTCTTGCTGGGGGCTTTCTTCTAGGTTCTCTCTCCAAAATTATGTAGGTATCATGTTATGTATGGGGGCCCTATCTATCACTGGTTCTCTCCATACATGACCAGTCCACCTCCAAAGGCAATAGTAACAACAGGTATGTGGATACATTTAACAGTGTTTTGCAAAGCATTTTTTTCTTTTCCATGACAATGTAAGCTCCTTTGTTCCAGCCATTCTAGAAAGCAATTTGAAACTGTGCCCAGAAGACTATTTAACTGGGCATACCTTTTGATCCAGTGATACTGTTACTAGATCTATACTCCAAAGAGATCAAAGAAAGAAGAAAAGGATCCACATACATAAAACATTTGTAGCATCTTTTTTTGCGAGATGAAAGAATTAGAAACTGAGACAATGACTATACATTGAGGAATGACTGAACAAGTTGTAGTATGATAGTGATGGAATACTATGTGCTAGAAGAAATGAGGAAGGAGGTGGTTTCAGAGGAACGTAGGAAAACTTGTATGAAGTGATACAAAGTGAAGTAAGAACTAGGAGAATGACAAGAATTTCTGGAAGAGGAAGAGGATTCTGGGAAGATGGTGGAGTAGGTCAGAAAATTCTAAGCTCTCAAGATTCTCCCTCACAAAAGAGATAAAATAGCGCCCCAGAGAAAACATAGAGCAGCAAAAATAAATAAGAATAGGGGCAGAGAAAAGGTCCTTCTGGGATAATTAGAGAAGATCTGAATAAAAATCCCAGGATGAGGTTTGGTTCCTAAACAGCAAGCTTAGAGTCAGTTGTGTTGGGAGGTTGCCTCCGTCCCAGCCACAAGAACTTTTACCCCCAGGACAGTGAGAGGAGTTGGACTTCTGTTTGGGTAAAGATTGAGGAAACCTCTGCTGACAAGGAACATGAAGCTGTTGCTGCAGAGATGCAGCTCTGGGCAAGAAGGAATAAGCACATACTTCATGAGTGCAGAATTAGTGGGGTGAGAACATTGCTCTGTGGGCACTTACAGGAGGTCTTGGCTAAGGTTCCAGGCCAGAGGGGAAAACTGAAGGAGGATCTGAGGCCAGAAGCAACATCCCCCATACCCAGGACTAGAGGTGATTGCAAAAACTAAGCTATTACAAATAAAACAGTAATACACAGGCAAAGGAGAAAAAATTCAACCATAGAGAATTACAATGGGAATAGAGAAGACAGGGTTTCATCTTCAGAGAAGGATACCAAAGTGAAAAAACCCTTTTTTACCACAACAAGTAACATCAAATGGTTACCTGCCCAAAAAGAATTCACAGAAGAACTTTAAAAAGACTTTAAGAATCAAATGAGAGAGTTTGAGGGGGAAAAAATCAAAACAATACAAGAAAAACAAGAAGATTATGAAAACAAAATGAAATAATCAGAAAAGGAGATCCAGAATCTTAAGGAAAATCAGATTTGGGCAAAGGAAACCAGCAAAATTATAAGAGACCAAAAAATAATAAAACAAAATATGAAGAATGAGGAAATGGAAGAGAATGTGAAACATCACATAAGGAAAACAACTCTTCTGAAGAACAGTTCAAGAAGAGAAAATATAAGAATAATTGGACTGAATTGAACTGAAAACCATTGATCAAAAAATACAATAATACAAGAAATAATTAAAGAAAATTTTCCTCAAGCATTAGAACAAGAGGGGAAAGTGGAAATAGAAGAAATCCACTGATTGCCACATGAGAGAGATTCTACAAGGAAAACCCACAGAAATATAAATTCCAAAACCCTCAGTTCAAGGAGAAATATTATGAGAAACAACAACAAAAATTTAAGTATAGTCATAATTAGAATCACAGAAGACCTAGGAGCAGCAACACTGAAAGACTGTAGGTCTTGGAACACTATATATTAAAAAGCAACAGAATTGGGGTTCTAGCTGAAAATAACATACCTACCAAAGCTAAGAATAATCCTGAATGAAAAAAATAGATCTGTAATTGTCAGACTTTCGAGTCTTTGTTAAAAAAAATAACCTGAACTTAATAGAAGATCTGACATACATGAGTCAAGAGAAATATAAGGTTCATACCAAAGTTTAATTACAAGAGACTCAATAAGGACAGACTGCTTACCTTTTATGTATGTAAATATAAAACATATGTCCAAGATGGTTATTTATCATTGGGTAGTTCCATCAGAAAGATGGGAGTAGACCTGAGTAGGATATGACTTTAAAAAGTAAAACTTTAAAATGAGTAGTTATCTTACATAAATAAGGTACAAAAGAAAGAACCAACATAGAGGAATTAGATAAGGGAGGAAGGTTGTCCTGGAAACCTACTTTCAGGTGCAGGTTCAAGAGGGAACTATATGAATATAAAAGTCTTCTAAGTTCAGGAAGAAATAAAATGCCAAGGAGATAGGGAGGGGGAAGAAGTTAAGAGAGATCTCTGGAGAGTAGGGTGAGGGAATAGGTTAAAGGGGGGCTATAGAAGAGTGTTTAGATTTATTGAAATGAAATGAAATGATATTCAGGTATGAATAACAAGAAAGGCAGTCTGAGCCTCCAATCCATGATGCCAGTAAGCCGGTGAGATGCTGGTATGAAATGCAAAAGGTGATCTCGTGGGAAAGGTGGGAGAGCAGCTGTTCAGCCTGGGCTGAGGTAGGAGTCTCCTGACTCAATTTCCCCACTGACACCTGGCAGACTTTAAGCCTGACTGAATACAAGTGGACAATCTAATCCTGCCTGGAATTGACATGAAGTTGGGGAGATATTGTATCCCTGCAATGTCCCTACTCTTGGTGGCAATTTTCTATGGTCAAAAGGTTTGTAAGCTTAATACCAGATCTATTAAATTGTAGATTATTGGTAGGGGAACATCCGAGGTTAAGTCTAAAATTAAGCTATTAGGCATAGGACTTTAGACCAACGACAATAAGTTAAGGTCCTTTAATTCTTAGTAATACTGTGGAGACAATTAGGTCAAAAGCTTGTGAAGTTAGCAACATAAATATTATTTGTGTCTTAGTTGGTTAATGCTTAAAAAAATTCTTTTGTGGTCCATATTGTAAATGCTTTAAAAAGAAGTATCACCTGACCAAAAGTTTGAATTGTTTTGTCTGTTACAAATTGTATTAAAAATAAAAAATAAAAAAAAGAAATGAAATTATAAGGGGGAATAAGTTAAGTAATATGAGGGCAAAGTAGAAATAAAGTACTGAAAAAAATACCTTAAAAAACAGAAATGACCTAATGATAAAAGAGGTACAAAAATTCACTGAAGAACTTAAAAAGCAGAACAGGCCAAATGGAAAAGGAAATGCAAAAACTCACTGAAGAAAATAATTACTTAAAAATCAGAATTGGGCAAATGGAAGCTAATGACTCCATGAGATATCAAGAAACAATCAAAGTCAAAAGAATGAGAAGATAGAAGAAAATGTGAAATATCTCATTTGAAAAACAACTGACCTAGAAAATAGATCAAGGAGAGAATTATTGGACTACCTGAAACCCATGGACAACAACAAGGCACCTAGTCATCATAGTTCCAGAAATTAAAAATTTCAAAAAATTAAATTGAAACAAATTAAAAAGAAAAAAACTTCCCTGTTGTCTTCAATCCAAAGAGTAAAGTGGAAATTGAAAGATTCCACTGAACACCTCCTTAAAAAGATCCCCCAAAGAAACTCCCAGGAATTTGATAACCAAATTTCAGAGCTCTCAGGCCAGAGAAAATATGTCAGACAGCCAGAAACAGTTCAAATATTGTGGTGCCACAGTTAGCATTGCACAAGATTTTTTCAATTTCCATATTACAAAGGACTTGGAATGTGATATTCTAAAAGGTAAAGAAGCTAAGATTACAACCATTAATAATCTATCCAGAAAAACTGATTATAATCTCTAAGGGGAAAAAAATGAGTATTTAATGAAACAAAGGATTTTCAAACATTCCTATTGAAAAGACCAGAGCTGAACTGAAAATTTGACACTCAACGACAAGATTCAGGAGAAGCACAAACAGGTAAATATAAAAGAGTAATCAAAAGGGTCTCAATAAAGTTAAACTTTATACTCCTATATGTGAAGAAGGTTCATGTAAACTGCTAAATACTTTCTCATTACTAAGGTAGTTAAAAGGAATTTACATAGACAGAGGGCATAGGTGTGAGTCAATCATGTTGGAATGATCTCCAAAGCAAAGGGGTGAGAAAGAGGGATGCACTGGTAGAAGGGGAAAGGGAATATGGCAAATTTTCTCACATAAAGAGGTACAGAGAAAAAATTTTTTATAGTGGAGGAGAAAGTGGGAAGGAAGTAGTCGGCAACATTTGAACCCCACTCTTATCAGAACTGGATAACAGAAGGAATCATTTATATAAAAACCCAGTTGTGCATAGAAAAGTAACTCACCTAATAGAGAAATAGGAGGGGAAAGGAATAAGAGAAGTATGGGGGGGATGATAAAAGGGAGGACCAATTAAGGGAGGCAGTAGTTTGATGCAAAATAGATTTTTGAGGAGGGACAAGATTGTATTGCCAAGGCAATATTCACAGCACTGTTGGTGACTATGAATATGCTGGGATAGTTCTGAATTGCAAAGTATAACAGACTCTCCATATAGAAGGTGGAAGAAAAACATTTATTCAGACACCAGAAAGTCAAATCCATCATAGTAACTAAGAAATCAATATCACTGCAGGGAATATGGGCATTCCCAAGCTTCCCCTTCCCCTTCCTGGGGCTTTCCCACAAACAAACAACGCTCACAAGCCTAGTTCCTTCCACTACATGTGACTTAGACTTCCATGTGATCTAAGCAGGTCACATGGGCTTATTAATGAATGGGGAAAGATCTTCCCATTTAAATCACCATTACAAGAGTAATGGTAAAGAGAGATAGAAGAAGAAACAGAAGAAAATGGGATGGAGGGAGATATATAGTGATCATAAGCGTGAATATGAATGAGATGAACTCATCCATAAAACAGAAAGATAGCAGAATGGATTAGAAACCAGATTCCAGCAATATGTTAACAGAGATACACTTGAAACAAGAAGACACACAGAGTTAAATGACTGGAGAAGAACTTATGCTTCAACTAAACAATGAAAAAAAAGACAGGGGAAGCAATTTCAGATAAAGCCAAAGCAAAAGTAGACCTAATTAAAAGGGATAACCAGGGAAGATAAACAATGGAAGTAACAGAAGAAAAATTTATACCAAATTTTAAATGAAAGTTTCATTTCTCAAATGTATACTGAATGTAGAACTAAGTCAAACATAAAAATAAGAGCCATTCTTCAACTGATAAATGATCAAAAGATGTAAATAAGCAGTTTTCAGAAGATGAAATCAAAGCTACCAGTAGTGATAAGGAAAAACTGCCAAAACTCCTGATTGACTGATTGTTACTGTTCAGTCATGTCTGACTCTGTTGGTCAATTTGGAGGGTTTTTTTGGCAAAGACACTGGAGTGGTTTGCCATTTCCTTCTCTAGATCATTTTACAGATGAGGAACTGAGACAAGCAAGATTAAGTAACTTGCCCAAGGTCACTTAGGAAGTAAAGTCAGATTTGAACTTGAGTCTTCCTGACTCTGGGTTGGCAATCTATCCACTGAACCATCTAGCTGCAAAATAAAACATCTCTGAGTCACCACCTCACATTTATTATAAATGAAAAATACTGGAGGGGATAAGTACAGTAATGAATTGTTGGTGGAGTAGTAAACTGGTCCAACCATTCTGGAGTACAGTTTGAGATTAAGCCCAAAAGGCTATAAAACTGCATTCCCTTTGACCCAGCAATATCACTATCAGATCATTATCTCAAAGAAATCGAGGGAAAAGGGGAAAAAAAACCTATATTCACAAAAATATAACAGCAGCTCCTTTTTGAGGTGAGAAAGAATTAGAAATTGAGGCCATACTCATCAGTGTTGGAATGACTGAGCAAGTTGTGGCATACAATTTTGATGGAGTACTATTGAGCTATGGGAAATGATCAGGGGGTGGTTTCAGAAAAAGAATACAAGACCTATATGAACTGAAGCAAAGAGAAATGAGAAGAACCAGGAGATCATCGTGCACAATAATAACAATATTGTAATGATCAAATGTGAAAAACTTGGCCACTCCAATCAATGCAATGATCCAAGACAATTCCAAAAGACTCATGATGAAAAAAATGCTATCCACTTCCAGAGAGAGAACTGATGAACTATTAGTGTAAACTGAAGCATAATTTTCTCATTTTATTTTTCTTGCTTTTTAAAAAAACTGGCTAATATAGAAATGTTTTGCATAATTTCTCATACATAAGTGATATCATATTGCTTGCCTTCTCAGTGGATGGGGGAGGTGGCAGGATTGAGAGACAGAATTTGGAACTCAAAAAAGATTTAAGAATATTAAAAATAAATAATAAATTTTTAAAAAATTAAAAAGAATTTCAAAGAATCCCCCAATCACTTCCCAAAAGAAATCCAAAAAGAAAACTCCCAGGAATATTATGGCCAAATTCTAGACCTCCCATGTCAGGGAGATAATATTACAAACAGACAGAAACAACTCAAATATTATGGAATCAGTCAGGATCACACAAGATTTAGCGGTTTCTACATTAAAGGAGTGGAGGGCTTGGAATATGATATTCTGTAAGGCAAAAGAGACAGGATTGCAACCATGAATAACTTGCCCAGAAAAAACTGCATCTAATCCTTCAAGGGGAAAAAATGGATATTTCATGAAATAGAGGACTTTCAATTATTACTGATGAAAAGACTAGAGCTAAATAGAAAATTTAATATTCAAATACAAGACTCAAGGGAAGCATAAAAAGGTAAACTTAAAAAGCATAGGAGGCTCAACAAAATAAAACGGTTTACATTCGTATCTGGGAAGATAATGCAGCCAGTTCTTAATAACTTTATCATTATTAAGACAGAAGTAGTCTACATACAAGGCCTGGGTGTGAGTCAATTATGTTGGATGATCTAAAATACCAATGAATTGGTGAGAAAGAGAGAAGCACTGGTAGAAGGGGAAAGAAAGAGATAGAATAGCAGAAATCTCACATAAAAGAGGCACACAAACATGACAGGACCTATAAAAATTGATGTAAGATGAAGTGAGAATAACGAGGAGATCGTTGGACACAGTAACAACTATATTGTAATGTCGATCAACTGTGAAAGGCTTAGCTACTCTGATCAACACAATGATCCAAGAAAATTTCAAAGGAGTCATGGTGAAAAATACTATCTCCCGAGAAAGAACTGTTGAACTCTTGACAGCAAATTTAAATAGATTTCTCACTTTATTTTTCTTGCCTTTCTTGCAATATGGATAATATGGAAATGTTTTGCATGATGTCACATGGATAATCGATATCATATTATTTGCCTTCTCAGAGGGTGGTGGAGGGTGGGAGAAAGGGTGACAATCTGGAACTCAAAAAAAATTTTTATAAGAAAGTTAAAAATAAATAATATATATTTTAAAGTCTCATATGTAAGTCATGAATTCATTCTTTTGAGAAAAAACAGAAAATAACCACAATGGGAAAATAGACACATAGATAGACATCTCTATATACATACATATATGTATAGGTATATATATAAATTTCTACATAATATATACGCACATGTATATATAGACATCTTTTTATATACATATGTATATGTAAATATATGCACACATGTATATAAACATCTCTACATACGTATGTAGGTGTGTGTATATACATATATATGTGTGTGGATGTGAACAAAATACAACTGGCTATATTTTAACAGACAGGAAACAACTCATTACTGGTGCTGGTGAATCAGCTATCTATATAAATAGGTCGAATAACTGATTTGTTAGAGCAAAGATTAACACAAAGAAATTAACAAAATTAGAAGAATGGAAATGAGAAGAAGATGGTATACGGCTGAAAGAACTCCAAACTGACTTATCAATAGCACATGAACAAAATCAAAGTATGTAAAATATTCAGATAGGTCAGGGGTAGAAAACTACAGGCCAAATCCAGCTCACCAATGGTTTTTGTATGACTCAAGCTAAGAATGTTTTTTTCATTTCTAAGTAAAGGACTTCTAAGTTATGTGCTCAATTAAAATCATATACTTGTGGATTGATATCTGAATTTGACAGTACCTCTCTGCGTGAAAAGACATTTTCAAAGATGAAATTCATAAAAATCTCACAACAGATTAGTGTTAGTGGATTTTTTTTTTTTGTGATCAACTTTGATGATAGGACATACTAACTTTGAAACCCAGTTAAGCAAAATATCATCCCCAAGAAGAGTTCCATTTTTCTCATTAAAAGATGTGTGTGAATACTCAATTACTAAAACAAGAGAAAGAAATTAAAGGCATAAACATAGGTAAAGAGGAGATGAAATTGTTCCTACTTGTTGGTGATATGATGGTTTATTTACGTAACCTGAGCTCCAAAGCCTGGTGGTATGAAACTCTCTCCTCATGCGTAGGGAAAGATTACTCAGTGCACCATACCTGAGAGAGGAGCAGGTAGAATCAGTGGAAGTGGGAGAGAAGAGATTTCCAGGTTCTTCAGTCTATTCAGGTACTTCTGGCTTCCAGTTTTGAGAAAAAATATCAACAACGACAATTTTTTATACACACCAAAATATTTATAGCATCACTTTTTGTGATAGCAAAGAATTGGAAACAAAGTTGATACTCATTGATTGGGAAATGGCTAACCAAATAGTGATACATGAATATAATGGAAGATTACTGCACTGTAAGAAATGATGAATGTTATCAATACAGAGAAACATGGAAAGATCTCTATGAACTGACTTAGAGGGAAGAAAGCAGAGACAAGAAAACAATATAACAATCACCAAAAAAATAAAAAGTGAATATAGTAAAATTATTTTTTAAAAGCCATAGCTCTAAAGAACAGTTATAAGAAGACACTTCTATCCCCTCCCCTTTGTAGGGGTAGGAAGTCCGTAAGTTTCGTACATTGCATCTATTTTCAGATTTTTTTTATATTTCGATCAGTTATATAAACTTTTTTCCTCCTTTTCTTTCTTTTTTGTCTTTAAAATTATTATTTGTTATATGGGATGGCTCTTTGAAAAAGGAAGGGAGAAGCGATCCTGAGGAAAACTACGGTAATGTTAAAAATAAAAAAGGCATCAATAAAAACTTAATTTTTATTCTTTAAATTTAATATTATTAATTTCTTGTTATATTTCTCTGAACTGTTTCTCTCTCTTCTGCCTTAGCCCCTTCTAGAGAAGGCCACCATTTGATACAGATAGAGAGAGGGATGTAAAGCCATACTATGCATATTTCTATCACCTCATTTTCTCTGGAAGTGGATAGCATCTTCTTTTACAGGTCCTTTGTAGTTGATTGGAGTATTTGTAATACTCAGAATAAGTTATTCTTTGAACAATATTCCTATTACTATAGCCAACATTCTCTTCATTTTGCTCTTTTGACTTCATTATTTCATGTCTTTCCATATTTTTCTAAAATCAACCAGTTCATTATTTCTTATAACACAACAGTATTCCACCACAATAATTTATCATGACTTCTTTAGCCATTCCCCAACTGATGGGCATCCCCTCAATTTCCAGTTCTTTGCCACCACAAAGAGAGTTGCTATAAATATTTTAGAACATATAGGTTCTTTCCTCTTTTCCCTGATCACCTTGAAAAACAGATCTAATAACAGTACTGCTGGGTTAAAGGGTATAATACACAGTTTTATAACTCTTTGGGTATAATTCCAGATTGCTCGCCAAAATGGTTGGATCAGTTTGTAGTTCTACCAACAATGTGTCAGTGTCCTAATTTTTCAAAAACTTATTTTTTAAAAAGAATAAGTGTAAATAAATCCAAGGTAATTTAAGAGGAGGGCACTAACAGTGAAGGGTTCTTCACATAGAAGATAGTACTTGAATGATGCATCCTGAACAAAGAAGGGTATTCTATGAGGTGAAGGTAGATTCAAAGTGTCAGCTGGACTGAATCATCCTCTAATCTGTGGAGCCAAATAGAGCAGTCCAGAGACAGGAGAGTCAGGAATCAAACAAAAGTTTAATTTCAAAGTGAGGAAGATGACTTGCAAGCAAGGAAGCAGATTAGACACTTGTGCCAAGGGGCCTGCCCTTAGGTGGACCTAAGGTAATGTGGAGAGATCTCAGTGCTTACACCAATGAGAAGTAGAAGTAACAGACAAGTCTGATTCAAAGCAGGGCTTCAGGACCAGAACAGCGGTATTGCAGTGTTCATCCAAACTCAGAGAACACATGATTCTGGTTAAACCAATATGATAACTATGTGATTTTTTTCCAGAGGAAGAGGTCATCCAGAGGGTGAGCACAAAGAATTGTTATGCAAAGCTGACGGCACGGCTTGCTTGTTGGGTCTTGGCTGTGGAAAACAGGGTGTCACCTAATATCTTGACAATATATGCAAAATATACACACATATATATGCATATAATTATATATCACATGCATATATTATATGTTTGTATATATGATTAAATTTGATCAATTCAATATATATCTCATAGCAAATGAAAATATGATATAACATTATATCATTATATAATACAATAGAACCTCAGTTTATGAGGAACCTGGTTTATATATGTTTCTCTGGACCAGCATATTTTTTCGCAAAATTTGTCTTGCAGTACAAACAAAAATTCACAGTATGAACATCAAAATTTTGTTGAAAAACATCACCCAAATAAGGATGTAGCAGTGAGAGCCATGAGTATTTTTAAGGATAATCCAATGTCACATTCCGTGACATTCCGAAAAACGTCAAAAACAAGTGCCTAGATTCCTAGTCAGAAGCGCATGTAAAGAAAAAAAAACCAGTGAGTCAAAACATGAAGGTGATTCTAAAAAAATGAAAAATAAGTTAAGGCAATAGTGTTAGCCTTACTTTTGGTGAAAATAGCATAAGAGAGAACACTCCCAAAGTTGAAATCCCAGATGTTCTCATTGCTTGTCCTTCCAAGCAATAACCTTTCCACTTCCTCCTTCCTCTCCTCTCCTTGTTGCTAGCCACGATCCTTCTCGAAGGTAAAGCGCAGATTAATTTATTTTATTTTCTATTTATATTGCGTGCCAATCATTGCTATCGTATTTCGGGCTCATTAGGGACAAAAAACTTACTTAAAATTATAAATAATTATTTTAATATGAGTATTTTTGGGGATGTGATACCTATCATCCAACTTTACATTATTTCCTATGGGAAAATTCATTTTGCAATATGAACAAATTGCCTGATGAACAGAAACTCAGAACCATTCGTAAACTGAGTTTCTACTGTACATAATAGGTGCCTTGCACTTTTTTGTTTCCTTCTGTGCATTTAAACATGTTTTATTGATTTTTTCATGTGTATCTCTCACTCTCACTCATCAATCACCCCCATCTCCTACTACCTGAGTGTAACAAATGCTGCAGCACGAATTCTGATCAGAGGAACCAGCGAAAGTGACTTAGGCTGAATGAATTCTTCTACAACACTTAGAAGAAAATGTAAAACCATTCTGTGGCCATTGTCCAAGTGAAGCCTATTGGGGGAACTTTTCTAAAGAAAAGTATCCAGTATTGCTATGGCAGAATAGGATTGGGAAAGCTGTAATAGAGCTGTAGAAAGAAGTAGGAGATTATATCCTTATCTAGGAAGGGAATAACAGGAGGAAACTTGGAAGCCACAATAATCACAGATAGGAAACAAAATATGAATGAGCAGAATGGAATCCAAAATGCAAAAAATCTATCAGAAATTCTGGATACCCTCAGGGAGCTGTATGGCACAGTGGGTAAAGCCCAGACCTGGAGTCAAGAAGATCTGTGTTTAAATCAGTCTTCAACACTTACTATGTGACCCTAGGCAAGTTATTTAACTTGTCTGCCTCAGTTTCTTCATCTGTAAAATGCAGGCAATGATACCTGGGTTTAAATGAATGTAAAATTCTTTGCAGACCTTGAAGGATTATATAAATTTCAGCCATCATGAATGATTGTGCTATTGGCTATCATCTTTAGGTCTGGAAGAGGACCCAAATGACATCACTGCTATGCTGGGTTCAAGGTATAGTGTCTGATTGTGGCTGATCAGACCCACAAGAGCTCAGAAGGCTGTACCACAAGTTGGATATAAATAGTCCATCACTGGGGGATGGGGTAATCAGAATGCATGCCATCTGGAGGTGGGGGGGAGAGAGAAAAGGGGAAAAAATTTGGAACTCAAAATCTTGTGGAAATGAGGGTTGTCAACTAAAAATTAATTATTTATTTTTGTAAAAGAAATAGTCCAATTGTGCTGTCATATTTCTTTTAAAAACCGATCAAATTTTTCAAAATAACACCATGGTTCTATATTTCATGAGATTTCTCTGAGGTGTGAATTCAGATCACAAGTCCACTGCCCCTGAGAAAGTGATATTCCTCATTTGCCTGGTGGCCACTCAGATGGCACCCCTCCCTCCTTTTAGCAGTGCTGGTTCTCCCTAGGTAGGCACATCGTGTTTGGCACTGAACATGGCCCAAAGCCTTTCTAGCTTGCTCCAACCTGTTAGTGGGTGTGCTTCATTGGCAGAGCCTCCTGGAGCCCGCATCACTTCTGGGCCATGATGAGACACCGGAATGCTAGAATGAAGAGGGCATGAAGCATTAAGGCATGATAGCTAGTGTGTTTAAAAGAAGAAAAGCCCCTCCACTTTCCTCTCTTCCTAATATACCAATGTAACTTGCTGCCTGGGAGCTACAGACAGGCTGCAGAAAGTGAGAAAATCCCTCCTATTTCCTTGTTAGTAATCATTTGTATTTCATCTCAGTTTCCTCACCTGTAAAATGTAGGTAAATCTTCCTACAATCCGAGAACACCAGGCAGGTAAATCAAAGGGCTTTTTTCTATACTCAATAGTTATCATGTACCTAATGTAGCAGCAGCAGCAGCAGCAGCAGCAGCAGCAGCAGCAGCAGCAGCAGCAGCAGCAGCTAGGTTGTGCTGGATATAAGTTACTAGACCTGGTTTCAGGAAGACCTGGATTCAGATTCAGTCTCTGATACTTACTGACTATGTGACCTTAGAAAAGTCACTTCCTCATGATCTGCCTCAGTTTCTTTATTTGTAAAATAGGATTAGTAATAGCACATACCTCAGACTTTTTGTGAGGATCAAAGGTAAAGAGGTAGCATTTATAAGGTTCACAAAGTCCTTCATATATATAAAACCTCTTTTGATCCTCACAAAAACTCTGTGAGGTAAGTGCTATTACTGTTCCCATTTTAAAGATGAGGAAACTGAGGCAGAAAAGGTGATACAACTAGCAAGTGTCTAAGGCAAGGTGCAAGTTGAGATCTTCTTGCTTTCAGGTCCTACCCATCTATCCACTACAGCCTCAATTGTACCGATCAATTGTTAAAGTGCAAAGTTGGAAAAGACCAATAGGATGTTGCTATAACCCTCAGGGGAACAGTAAGAGCCTCGTTCTACAGTGGTCCAGTAAAAGACAATTCATTCAGCCTGGGACCACTGGTTGAACTGGTGCTCTCCTTTAAGTAATTACCAATCAAAACTGGCTATAATCAGAGAGAGGTGAACTGGAATCCTGAATGGGCACCTAGGAATTGTTAGCTGAGGACTGTGTAAGAGTCAGACATCAGTAGCCCAGACATGACAACTCTTCTACTGCTACATGAGTGCTCTCCTTCTGGGACCCCTTTGTGCAGGAGGACCCAGGTTAAAATCAGGGCTCTCTCACTCACTACCTACATGGTCTGCAGCAAGTTATTTAACTGGGCCTCAGTTTCTTTAGGGCAGCTAGGTGGCACAGTGGATAGAGTGCCAAGCCAGGAGTCAGCAAGACTCCTCTGCTTGAGTTCAAATCCAGCCTCAGACACTGACTAGACGGGTGACCCCGGGCAAGTCACTTAACCTTGTTTGCCTCAGTTTCCTCAACTATAAAATGAGCTTGGGAAGGAAATGGCAAATCACTTTGGTGTCTTTGCCAAGAGAACCTCAAAATGGAGTCCCAAAGAGCTGGACAAGACTGAAAAACAACTATGAATATGAATCCCCTGAAGTTTTGTGTCTGTTCAAACTGGCACTATTTGAGGTTATGATTATGTAAAATATGGTCTTTTGTTCCATGGAACTAATTTGAATAATTGGGACCCAGCAGTGGGTTAAAAAGAGATGTTGAACTACGGAGACCAGATATCATGGAAAGCATTCAAGCTGTTAATATATTTTGGCTCTGCTGAGAGATTTACTACTAATTTGTAACAAGTAGAGAAGGCTCCTCAGGTCCACATAGTGTTC
Source organism: Notamacropus eugenii (assembly GCF_028372415.1). NCBI lineage: Eukaryota > Metazoa > Chordata > Mammalia > Diprotodontia > Macropodidae > Notamacropus > Notamacropus eugenii. Next base: position 28,541,001 of record NC_092876.1, read on the forward strand.
AGGTCAATCAGGTTTATGAGACCGCAAAGGTTTGGGGTATCAGATCAAGCTGTTAAGGGAAGGGGGCAAGGAAAGGGGGAAAGGCAGTATCTTTCCAAGAGGTTAGTGAGGAAGGGGGTGATTGGTAACTACTAGGGATTGCAGGGGAGGTTGTAGACCTAAAGATGGCTTTTCACCAGCTATCAGGTAATTCCAAGTCCTTCTATGTTACGTTAACTGATGACTTTCGGCCTAGGAGGAAGGAAGCATCTCAAAACTTGTACGTGACTACCAAAGATGACTTACTGGGCGAGGGAAAGGTGAATTGTAGTACAGCCAACTCCCTCCAAGGCTTCGCTTTTATACTGAAAAAGTCCTGTCTCCAGTTCACAGGTAACCCTGTACCAGAGTATCCATGTAAATTATGACACTTGCCCCAAATTCTACCAGACACTGACATCAGGGGATGTCACTAGGATTGTAAGGAAGTGTCAGAGATAACTCACAGAGAATGTGGGGGTGAAGTGGCTAGCTGGCAGGGTCAAAGGGTGAGAGTCAGGGACATCCTTGGAGTTGGTCTCTGTCTTAATGCCATGAGTTCTTAGGATGGCAGAGTTCAGTGGGATGATCATTTCCCTACTCTTATAACTGGTTTTTTTGTGCAAAAATTTTTTAATTTCACATAGTCAAAATTATCCATTTTATGTTTTGTGACGCATTCTATATGTTCTTTGATCCTAAAGCTTTAATTCTTTAATTATTTCCTCAAACTTAGTAAACAGAGTGGGTGTGGGCAGGGCTGAAAAGAAAAAGGCAGGATGAAAACAGGATGATTCAAGAGCTTAGAGCCCAGCCCAAATTTCACTTTCCTAGCAAATATGATTCGTTAAATGCTTGAGCCCCCAGGCAATCTCAGAGTCTCTCTCTCTCTCTCTCTCTCTCTCTCTCTCTCTCTCTGTCATTTTAATTTTTTTGGAATTTTCTTAAATTTTAAACTTAAATACAAATTGTGAAAAGAAAAAAAATTGCCATGTACCCAGAAGACTGTAAGAAAGGATTCAATATAAAACAATAAATTTCCATTTCAAAAAAACCTATATAAGAAATATTACACATTGTTTTCAAAGCTTCCCAGCTTTTCTTTGCTTCCTTCTCAGTTTTCTTTTGTTTACTGCTGAGCACTTTTTACTCTACTTTTTCCCCTCTCTGCCTCCACCACCCTAAAAAGGGCTACAATTAAGCATGGATATATATATATATACTTAAAAATAAATGTCTATAAACATACATGTCTACACATATACACTCATACACATATGTGTAAGACCATGGTATGCATATTTCCTCCTATCATCTATTTCTCTGAAGATGGATAACATCTTCCTTCTTAAGTCCAAGTCTTTCCTTGCTTTTTTAAATCAACCAGCTCCTCATTTCCTACACCACAGCAATACTTTGACCCAATCACATCCTATCTGAGAGATTATCTATGAATTTTCTATATTCCTTCTGTTCTTGGTTACATAGGTTTTACTTATTCAAGAAAATTTTAATTTGGTATATCCACATTATTCTTTTCACACATCAACAATACTCTCACCTTACCATATAGTTTAAGGTCTGATACTGCTGAATCTCCTTTCCTTTCCTCTTTTTTCCCTGGTTTCTTTGAAGTTCTTGACCTTTTTTTTTTTATCAAATAAACTTTGTTATTATTTTTTCACTCAATAATGTTAATTAGATCTTCCCCACTCATTAATAGACCTCAAGTACCTTTTGTTAATTTCTATTGAGGCACTGGATCAAAGGGTCCTGCCCTCCAGCTCTGAAAAACCTCATTCTGTGGTGAGGTTTTGCTTTGGGGCTTACTCATTGGAAATGTTTGTTTGGCCAGACCAGACTCTGGGCAGCCTCTAAGGAAATACTTGGCTTTGAAAACTCAGTTGTTGGTGCTTCTCTCTCTGGTAACTATGTATGTATGATCAGACAGGTGGATCTATCTGTTGATCTGTGATGTATGTATTGCTTACGGTCAGACAGTTGGAAGTCATCTGTTGATTTCTTTGTATTTTCTTTGTATTTTCTCTGAAGTTCAGGGCGATGACTTTTTTCCCTAAACTAAGTGAGTGATATATGTACTTGATGAAAGTGATTGTTGACCCCTCAAAAGTTGCCTTTCCTTTTAAAAAAAGCAGATCTAAGAACCTATATAGCAGACCCTCCTGTGTATGTCAGGGTCCTTGCTGATACACGTAATAAAATAATTTTTTAGTAACTTAATTGGGATGACATTTAATAAATAGATTAGTTAGGTAAAATTGTTATTTAAAAAATCGTATTGGCTTTATCTACCAATTTATCTACAATAAATATTACTTCAATTATTCAGATCTGAGTTTATTAGTATAAAAGTATTTTATGTTTATGTTCATATAGTTCCTGCGTCTGTTTTTGACAGATATATGCTCAGGTATTTTATACTGTCCAAATTTTTAAATGGTCTAAAACTCTATTAAATAATATTGCTGATACATATTGTAGCTCCTCCATTTTTCACTTTTGAGTAAATCTGTTTTAACTTCAGCTTTGTTTGAGATCACAATTAATTACTATCTCTGATTTTTTTTACATAGTAAACTCTACTCGTACCCTTTATTTTATCTTTGTATGTGTATCTGATTTTTATGTTTCCTTAAAGCAACATATTGTTGAATTCAAATTTTTAATCTACTATCAGTTTTTGTTTTATGGGTCCAGGCAATTTCTCTATTGCCAAACCAGGATTGTGATTTCTCAGCCAAGTGAGTTTTGGTCAGTCTATAAACGTTTATTAGTCACCCAGCTAAGTGCTGGGGATTCAGAAAGAGACAAAAGACCATCCTCTGCTCTCAAGGAGCTTATAATCTAATGGGGAAAAGCCTCAATCAAATATCAATTATCCTTGGATTTTCCTTCCCTCTCCCACACTTTCTAAGGCAAGACATAAATTCTAGATTCCCCTAAAATGATCTGATCTTTATCAAGCTCTTGTTAGAAAAAGCAAACAGTAGATGAAATATTAAAGAGATCTTTAGTGATTTACTGTCACTTATTACTTCAGGTAACAACACAAGGGGAGTAGATTCACCACAACTCCTTCAGGAATTCTAGCTGTCTCTGCTGTCTCAGCTCTTACATTGGGCTGGAGCTGCATGCTTGGAAAGTGATTCCATTCAGACTTCAGAGTCTTCCAGATCCCCTGGGAAGATCACTGTGGTTACACTGCCTGTCTAGTCTCCTCCAATTTTCCTTTCCAGATCTTTTCAAAATTTCCACTGAATCAGGATCACTGCCTTCAAGTGCTGAGTTCACAGGAATGGTCCTCTCTGCTCATCTTGGAGGAAATACAACTCCTCGTGTCTTCTGTGATTCATGCCTCATGGGAGGCAGCTATTTTTGCAGATATATTTGATAAATGAGCAGGGAGTCTAAGTATATAATGCATATACATACATATATACACATATACACACATATCTACATATACACACATATATATACATACATAAATGTCAAACATTACAGAGTTCATTCTAAGAAAAACAAACAAAATTGGGTTGCATGGGTATGTTCATTTCTCTCAGAGCTGGTGATATTCACATGGGAGTCTTTTGAAATGAACTCACTTTGGGTTCTGGCTACACTGATTATACATCCATAGAGCAATCCACTCACCACCTCCACACCTCTTCCCCACACTCCCTTACTCAGGACACCAGTTAGCCAAGATTATTGTTTCATAAAACAGATAATTTGGTCCCATGATTTCTGAGTTTCTGGCAACTGTCAACATAGGATGTCATAAAGTAGGGGGTGCCAAGATAGAAGGGAGGGTCATAAAAAGATAAAGGCAATGTCTGGGGGCCAAGTCCTTGGCGGAAACATGTTCTCAGTTGGCAAAATCTAGAAGGAAGGCTTGGGTTCACTCAGCAAAGCAAATCAAAACACGTCTGTTACGTCAGAGCATGCAAAGCATTATGGTAGATTAAATTCAGGGTGGGTGAAAAATGTCTTTCTCCTGATTGGCCAATCTAGCTTTTAGGCCTTTCTCAGGTGATGGAGGGGTTTAAAATGGTTTCAGGAGGAGGGAAGCTGGTTCTATATATCTGGTTGTTGTCCTTTCCCAAAGGGAACCAAAATGACATCACCATGACAAAGTCAGGTTTCAGTGTGTTCGACTGTGTCTGATCAGATCAATATGAGCTTGGAATGCTCTACCAGAGATTGGGCACAGACAATCCATGTGAACGTTTGGGATGGTTACTCCAAATCTTCACATCCTACGTTTACTTTGCGCTGTCTCAATTCTGCTTTGTTCATAGAGCACAGCACCTTTTCTGATGTGGGCACGCCATGCTGAGTAGTCCTGTGCCGATGTCTCCGATGTTGCACAGTCAAATCCAAAGTTCTTGAGAGAGACTTTGAGAGTGTCCTTGCATCACTTCTTCTGACCACCATGTGATCACCTGCCCCATGTGAGTTCTCCATAAAATAGTCTTTTTGGCAAGCGTACATTTTGCATTTGAACAATGTGGCCAGCCCATCAATGTTGTGCTCTCTGAAACATAGTTTGAATGCTTCACAGTTTAGTTCTATACTTTATATCTATACACACACACACACACACACACATACACACACAATTTTAGTTAGTCAATAGTTATGTTGCCTATCTCCCTATTTGCATGCTACTTTTTAAAAGACACATCCTGTACTACTCCCACCACCACTCCACACTCACTTGGCAACACCACCTTCTTAGGGGACCCCTCTACCTCAGGCAGGACCTTCACAAATATTGTAATCCTGTAGGGGTTTTTTTTTGTCTTTGCTGTTAAGGTTTCTTCCTCTTTCCTGTTATATGAGTCTTGTCAAATGCAAGAGAAATAACTGTCATTGATTCCTTCTTAAAGGCATATTTTGCTAACAGTCACTAACAATTAATAAAGAGACTCCTTGTTGAGTATTAAACTAATGAACTCTTGGAGGCTATACTCCCTGTGGGACTGGATGCTTTGCAATCCCTATAACTCATTAGAAACTCAAATCGTTAATTATCAAATTATTATTAAGATTATCAAAGTATTAAGATAAGAAAAATAGGGTGGAGGAGTGGATAGAAAGTTGGCCTCAGAGTTCAGAAGACCTGAGTTCCAGTGTCACCTCTGACACATACTGGTTGATGAGTGTGGATAAGTCACAACCTCTAGATGCTCCAGATAACTCCAAGACTATAAAATGAATGGTAGTTGACAATCTGCATTGATAGACAGGGTTTCCTCGCCAGGAATTCCCTACTCTGACAAAAAAAAAAATCATGTATTTGTATGTATGTATGTGTATGGATGTGAAGTTATCAAACATGCATGATGCAATATGTGCCATAGTATGTGCTAAGTACTGGGAATACAGGTAGAGGCAGCAAGAAAGATAATCCCTGCCTCAGGGAGGGTACTTTTCAATGGGAGAAGACCACATGAAAAAGGAAGCTGAATGAATATGTGGTTGGTCTAGATATTCTCCTTAAAATGGTTCAGGGAGGAACTAGATTATCAGAGGCAGAGACTTCCTCTAATGGAACATTTCCAGTGTGAGATGTGTGTGTGTGTGTGTGTGTGTGTGTGTGTGTTCCTACATGGACCAGTGCATGTGTGGGTGTGGGTGTGGCTGCTATTCATTCTTGAAGTGGACCAAAATGACATCACTATATTAGAATCAACTTACACTGTGTTGGACTGTGGCTGATCAGATCAGTATGAGCTCAGAATGCTCTACCACATCTCAGGCCAAATAGGCCATAGGAACATTTGGGGTGGATTCTCTAAATCTGTGCATCTCAAGTTTCTTTTGACCTACTTCAATTCTGCTTGCTCATAGAGCATCACCTTCTCTGATGTTGGGCACGCCATGCTGAGTGGTCCTGTGCCAGTGTCTTCCACATCACACAATCAATTCCAAAGTTCTTAAGACCTTGAGAGTGTCCTTGTATCACTTCTTCTGACCACCATGGGAGTGCTTGCCCCATGTGAGTTCTCCATAAAAGTCTTTTTGGCAAATGTATGTTTGGCATTCAAACAATATAGCCAGCCCATCAGAGTCGTGCTCTCTGCAGTAGAGTTCGAATGCTTGTCAGCTTAGTTTAAGGAAAGACCAGGAGAGGATTCGGGAAGATGATGGAGTAGATCAGAAAATTCCAAGCTCTCCAGATTTCCCCCACAAACAAGACAAAACAGCGCCTCAGAGCAAACATTGAACAATTAAAAACAAACAAGATTTGGGGCAGAACAGTGGTCTTCCTGTTATAAAGAAGACCCTAGACTCAATTCTGAAAACTGTTGTCTCAAAGTTTCTTTATTGGAAAGACTAAAGTGTGTTCCCCTTCAATTCTTGAGAAGCGGGCACACCTCCGTAAGAACAGAAAGTGGGCCAAATACAGGACCAAAGGTAGGCTTTATCTGGTTAAACATCCTAACTCCTCCCTTCTAGATCAGAATTGGATCTAATCCTTCCAGGTTACAATCTTCTTTATGTGAACTTCACATGTTTTCCTTTTCCCATGTACTCCCTCCCTCATCATGTGTCATGTGTTCCGCTAATGAGGCTCTGATTTTATTCTGAGAGTTTCTTGTTATATGCATGAGGTTAATTAAGCATGTGTTGCAGTAAGAGAATGGCTGACCTTTCATGACTCCAAACTGGATTGGTCCCGTTTGCCTAGGGCCCCCAAGTTTATGGTTTCTGAGCCCCTTTAGTTTGCTGTGGATTGGCTGATGACTTTTATCTTGTCTAAGCAACTTCTATTTCTCCCAAGACTGAGGTTTGATGATTTCAACTGTATGGAAACTTAGCTATTTCATAACACTCACATTGCTGGGGCAATTGGAAGAAAAACCCCAGGACCAAAGTTTGGTCCCTGCGAAAAGGAAAGAACTACTAGGCTAGTTTTACTGAAACAGCAAGCAGAGAGCCCTGAGGCTAGCTGAGTTGAGAGATAATCTCAGCCCCACACACAGGAACTTTCCCCTTTGGACAGTGTGGGGACTTGGACGTCAGCATGGGGACTGAGGGAACCTCTGCTGATAATGGACGTCAGAGCCAGCTGTGCTGCTGGGACACCGCCCTGGGTGAGAAGGAACCAGCACATATCCTTGAGTACAGAAGCAATTTTAGCCTTCTTGGGGTATGGGGAGAGGGGCAAGAAGGGGGTGGAGGGAAAAGAATAAAGTAAAAAATGCGCAGCAGAGAACAAAAGAAAGCTTACAAGGAAACAAAGAAAAGATGGACAGCTCAGAACATAACGTGTAGTATTTATTATATAGGCTTTCTTGAAATGGAAATTTGTTGTATAAATTGAATCCTCTCTTATGTTCTGCTGTGCACATGGCAATGCTTTTTTTCCCTTTATTTTCTATTTCAAGTTTTTAATATCTCTTTTTCTTTTCTTATTGTATGTTTCAGGTTTAGTATTTAATTAAAAATAAATCAGTAAAAATACTCTTTAAAAAAAAAAAAAAAGGACCTCAGTGTCTAGTATATTATCCTGCCAGGGGATCTTCAGAATCTTCCTAAGACAGTTCAAATGGAAGCAATTCAGTTTCCTGGTACAGCAGTGGTAGACTGTCCAGGCTTCATAAGCATGCAGCAATGAGGCCAGCACAAATCTCTGTAGACCTTCAGTTTGGTAGTCAGTCTAATACTGCTTCTCTCCCACACTTTCCTTTGGAGCCTCCCAAACATTGAGCTATGGCAATGTGTACATCAACTTCATTATCCATGTGTACAACTCTGGAAAACAGACTGCCAAGATAAGGGAACTTATGCACAGCACTCAGAACTTCTCCATTTGCTGTAATCCAGACCTGCACAACTTAGCAGTAGGTAGGCACCAAAATTAAAACAGGCTAAACTTCTTTGGGGAGCAGGTAGGGTTTTAGTGGCTCACTTTCCAAGCAAAGTTATAATTAATGATTAAACTATTTTGCAAATAAACCTTATTAAAAAGGGGGAAATTCAATTAATGTCGATTAATTATACTTGCTACTTAAGATTTTTATTTATCATGAAATCACATTGATGTTAAAAAAAATTACTTTTTTAAGTGGTACAAGTTTTAATACATTTTTCAGGTTTTCTCACTTTTTACATTTAGTTAATGGGATGTGTTTTCCTTCTTGTAATCAGTTTTTCATAAACTACTCTTCACTGCATGGCCATATGGGACAAATTTATATTCTCAAAAACACTTTTTCTGTCAGGATATAACCCAGAAACCGCAATCAGCAAACACTTCTTATGAAGTAACCTTCAGTAAAAGACTTCCCAGCAGCAGCAACTTCTTTAGAAATCTGAAAACTAACCTTAGTAACTGTCCCATTTTCTGAATTTTCTTTCTTGAAAAACCCCACTGTTCCCATTGAGATTTTTCAACAATTTGGATGCTTTAATTTGTTTTCCATTGGTGTCCAATTTGCTTAAGTCAGGATATTTTGATTTGAAATGGAGATGAAGATTGTATTCTTTCAGAGCACCTATTACTTCTCAGCAAACAAGGCACAATATTTTTTCTCACATATAAGTAAACAAGTATCTATTTGTCCACTCTGGATTAAACACTCTATGTTCTGATTTGATCTTCCCTTGCTTTTTATCACCCCCTTTACAAAGTCACCCCAAAAACGTTAATGTTAGAATCACAAAATTTCCGCAGCAACTGTTCACATGCAAAGAAATAATGAACTGAGTGTGTGACCTTGGAGAGAGAGCCAGACACTCAGAAGAAGCCCTTGTGCTGCTGCTGCTCATTGCATAGCAGTAGTCAGCTGTGTTGGCGCGTCTCTGTTCAACACCAGTAAGGACCAAAAACACATTGAAAAGCTACAATTCTCTCCTCTCAGACTAGAGACAGACTGACAATGGTTGGTTGCTACTGGTCACATGACAAACAGGAGAAAGTGCGCAATGACAATCCATCTACCAAGTGACTTGTGGAAGGTGGGTTAAGCACTTGTTATATCTTTACTTTCTTTTATGTCCTCTACATTTTTTGCTGGTTGCCTGAAATCCTTTGGGGATCACAAGTGGTCTGTGAGTAGTATGTTGTGTAATCCTGCTGTAATCCATGGTTCCACATATGGATGACATGGCGCTGGCTGATTGAGTACTGTGTTTTCTTAGTGTTAATCGTTGGACACAAGCAACATAGAATCAATCCATACTTTGTAGCATCTCAGTTTCGAGGCTGCAGTGAGTGCACAAACATCTGCAAACAGAAAATCATGAAAGAAAATCATCATAGGCTTCACTGTCTCCTTTAGAGTCATCATAGTCCAGTAGCAGAACAGAATCAAGTCAAGGTGAGAGGTAGTGGTTGACCTTGGCATCTTTAGTCTAAGGTCTAAGTGCTTCACAACACCTGCTTCAGCTGCCTTCATGGCCATTGGAACAAATTGTTCTCATCTGCCCATTCCACCAGGGTAGGTCTTCACTCACTTGGGGTAGACACCTCCTCCTGATTCACTGACAGGTTTAAGACTCCCTTGGTTACCCTCAGTCTGGTTTAGTCCATCTGCTGAAATGTTTTACCAGGGTATGGCCATAGTGCGTTCTATAGCTTCTTGGAGATACAGGTGAGAGTTAGGTGGATCAGGTAGACACCAAGGTAGAAAGCAGCCCTGACACCAGAGGAACTAGTCCTCCCAGAACACACCCTACTCCCCAGTGTGAGAAGTAGTCGAGGGACAGAGTGAACTTCCAGAGTGGAAAGACGAGAGAGAGACACAGAGACAGAGAGGCAGAGAGAGACAGAGACAGAGAGAGAGGGAGGAAGGGAGGGAGGGGGGAGAGGGGGGGAGAGAGAGCGAAAGAGAGAGAGCGAGAGAGAGAGAGAGAGAGAGAGAGAGAGAGAGAGAGAATACTTCTCTTAAAATCTCTCAATGGTCTTTTGTTAATCATTAATTCTAAGTCTTCAAGAGACCTTCCCTGTCCACAAAAGTTATAGCCCCAAAGACAGGCTGGTCCCTCTAAGGAATCTTCCCTACTGTCTTGGGCCAGTAGATGTATAAGAACATATTCTCAAAGTCCTAGGGACAATTCCTCAGAAAATAATGAGTACGAATGTAACCTGAGTCCCCCAGCCTACCTCTCACGCAAGTGTGGAGCATTGCTCTCCATCGATGAAGAATGGACTTCAGACTCTGAACCCCTGATATCCACGTGATATTGAAAGTGGAGAGAACGGATAAGAACACCCTAACCCATGTGAAGAGGCAAATCCTATTCTGTATAAAGGGCCAGAAGCCTCTAGCGTTACGTTGTCTCTTTTCTCCTTTTGCTGGTGTTTACCTTCATAAGAAAGAAATCTAGCTGATAAATCTCAAAAAATCATGAGAGGTTTCAGTGATTAAAATTTACTTTCCTTTTGACTGAGTTCTCCCACTCCCGGTAAGGGTATTATACCCTATATGGACAAAGGGAGAGGGAGAGGAAGGGGAGGAGAAGGGGAGGAGGAGGGGAGGAAAGGGAAGGGGAGGGAAAAAGAGGGGAGGGAAGGGAAGGGAAGGTGATAATTTTTAATATAAAATTTTGGAATAATCTCTTTGTTCTCTCTGAAGCAAACTTAGAGAATGCCTCTTCCTATGTCAACAAAAGCCTGCCAAGGCTGACTCTACATTCCTTAGGAGACCTTTAACCTAAGACACTATCTTGAATAATGGGACTTTCCTTATATCTTGTTATCTATAGAAACATACTATGTCATGGCATATTAATGGTAAAGAAAATATAGACATCTTAGGTTGTAATTTCTATTGAACTTTGTTTACCCTTTCCTATGTCAGTTATCTGTTTAGGGCAGGAAGCCTGCCACTCACTAGTGGTGGGATTTCCTTCCTTGTCGCCAAGACATATGTTTACTCAGCCTGGAATTGCAAGGCCTGACCAACATTACTTTGTTAATTGTCTTGTCTTACTAAATTTATGATTTGTTCAACTGGGAGAGTTCCTTTCTCACAGCAAAATGTATATAAGCCAGAAAATTTCTGCACTGGCCAGCCAGGACATTTCTGGCTCCATAATGCATTATGTTACCATTGTCTTTAATAGGGAATTGATTAATTAATTAATTAAATCATAAAATGTATGCATTTAGCCTGTCGCCTTTCCTTTAACCAAGTTTTCAGGTCAACAAAGGGAAGCAGGAAGGGGCTACATTGTCCAACTGGAACTGGTCAGTTGGTTCCCCAGTGGGCAGTTCATTCTACTTGCAGGTTGTTGCTTGTCCTCTGTTCTCCAGGAAGACCATGACAGGAGGGTGATGCCTGACTTGCAAATGAAATGGATTTAAGAGAAGGAGGAGTGTGCAAAGTCCCAGTCTCACTCATTCTCTCCTCCAGAGTCACTAGAGTCCAGCGGCAAGACATAAGTGAGTATGATTGGAGGTGGCCCTAGATGTGGCAGGAGACCTTGGCCTTTTTAAGCTAAGGTCTTTCCCAGGTCTCCGTTTGTCTGAGGCAACATCCATTCAGTGGTTAAAGGCTTAGGTAAGAACTGAGGTCTAGTTTGCCTTTTCAAAAGAATCAGTCTGGGAGAGGAAGGCCCTCAGGGTTTCTAGCCAGAACAGAAAGAAATACTATATCTACTCACTTTGAGCCATCAAAACCCAAACAATGAGCAAGTGAGGCTTTCATTGAGCAGTCAGGGAGAGCAAGAGCGATTTGGGTTTAAAGGCTTAGTCACGTAGCTCTGATCCCAATGGGCTATTTCAAAGCCTGGTTTTTCACAGCAATATTTCAAGAAACATAAATGAAAACTACATGAGACAAAAGAGTTAACTGTCCCAGGTTTAAAAAACTCATTATTTGAAGTTATAATTATGTAAAGTATGGTCTTTTGTTCCAGCCCACTGGAACTAATTTGAGTATTTGGGACACAGCTAGGGGTTAAAAGGAGATGCTGAACCACAGAGACCAGATATTATGAAAAGTATTTAAGCTATTAAGATATTTTGCCTCTGCTACAAGGATGAGACGCAACCACAGGAGATCATTAAGAGATTTAATGCTAATTTGTAGCAAGTAGAGAACAAGCAGAAATAAGATACAAGACTCTTCAAGTCCATATGAATTATTCAGGTAAATCAAGTTTATAAGGCTGCAGGGGTTTGGGTTCTCAGATGGAGCTGTCACGGGAAGGGGACAAAAATAGGGGAATACCATCAGTGTGGTAGCTAACTTTGATACCATGTTTGATCTCATTGAAAGTGTTTCACAACATGGCTGAAAACATTATGCTATAAATCACAGGAGTAAGCACACAGCTTCACACCATTGGTGAAAAGCAAGAGAGCATTGTCCATAATCCAGAATCCGGCAAGCATGCCATCATGAAATTGATGTATGATAGTGATGAACTTCTCTAGGCAACCAAATTTTGATATAATTTTCCATAAGCCCTTCTACTTGTACAGACATATGTGTGCAGACCTCTGTTCTGTTCCCGGCATTTCTTCTGGAGAAGCAAGCACAATGTTGACCTTTCTGAAGTCACACTGGCTCTCAGGTGGATGACCATCTTCCAGGTGAAGGATCAGCCTATTGGGGAAGACTCTGGCAAGAATCTTGCCAGCAATCACTAAAAGAGAGACCCTACTATTATTGTCACAAAGCAACCTATTTCCTTTACCTTTATAGAGAAGGACAATGGAGGTATCCTTGAAATCCTGAAGGATAACCTCCTTCTACCACATAACCCAGAAACTTTTAATCAGCTTTTGTATGAGCAATCAACCACCCGGTCACATACACACCTTGTCAATCTCAGTTGGAATAGAATCAGCACCAGGTGCTGTCACACAAAAGGAACCTAATGGTAGGTACTCAAAATCTCTTTTTTGGTTGGAACTTCAGCTTGGGAGGGATTGACTTCAACAAAAGGCAAACAGTCATTGGTTTCAGCATTGATTGATAATGGTTTGTTGAGAATATTATGGAAGTGTTCAGCCCATCTCTCTAGGATCATGTCCTTATCATGTCCTTAAATAGCCTTCCGGGCATCATAAAAGTACTTTGCATTGTTACTATCAGCATAAAAATGAATTTCATCTTCCTTCTTACTGAGCCAAGAATCCTGCATCTCTCTAAGCTTCACTTGTACTTTACTTTTGATGGAATTAAATACTGTCTTCTTAGAGATGGATGAATTATCCTGCCAGTAAACCCTGTGGAGTTCTTGTTTTTCATTTAGCAGCTTCTGAATTTCACCATCATTTTCATCAAACCACTCTTGATGTTTGCTAGTGTTCTGACCCAGATGAGCAAATGAAGTTCTGTACACTAGATCTCTGAGAGCTTCCCACTCCTTTTCTGCTCCACTATTGCTAACTGTGTGTTGGCTCAATTTTTCTTCCAAGTCAGCAACAAACTGTTCATGCTCAGAGAAATGTTGTAATCGGTTGACATTAATTCTTCTGGTAGTCATTTTGCCTTGGGCCAAGGCTTTTGTTGAAGGCAAATATTTAGCTGAGAGAATAAATCTATGTTTGGTCTAGCACTTGCATCTACATGAAAAACTGACAAATTAGTAATCAAAGACATGTCCCGTATATCTTCCCATAATTCTCTGCCCCAGACTTGTTTGTCATGAATTTCCTAATTTTGATTTTTCCACATGAGCATCCATGTAGCTAACACATTAGCTACTGCCCATGAATCAGTGAATATATGGCACTATCCTGCTTGTTCTGTTTTGATAGCTTTATGTACTGCCATAAGTTCGGCATATTAACTACTTCCACCTATCCTAATACTTTTCAAAGTCTGCTTAGCACATGGGACATAGGCTATTGCTTTCCAATGTCTTTTGTGACCTGAATAATTTGTTGTCTCATCAGGAAACCATGCATATCACTGTTATTCTTCAGTTAATCTATCATATCCTTCATTCCATTTTACCAATTGTTGCTTTGGTTCAGGGGGTATATCATTTCCCTCAATATCTATGTTTGTGTAATCGAAAGGGATTATGAACTGCACAGTCCTTTCACTTTAGGTTAGGATCCTAAGATACAATGGCGCACATTCAAACAAGCTTAAGAGGCAACTAAGTTTTATTCACTACAGATAGTGAAAGTTTGCAAGTGTATACATATAATCTAATAAACAATAGTTAAGACTGAATAGAAAAAGAAGAAATACATCACCAACCAGGCAGAGCTTCATCACCTAATATGACTGGGGAGACTGGGGGGGGGGGGGGGCGTAGGGGGAGGTGCACAGTCAGCAAGGGTCCTGGCTAGGAGAATCAACAGAAGCAGGCTTCCTCATTTCTGAAGCAAAAACCTCCAAAGGTCCTTCTCCCACTCAGTCCCTTTATACATGTAGCTCTAAGGAAAAAATGACCATAGAAAAAGAAGGAAATCAGCCAAAGTTCCAGATGTCTATTTTGATGTGTGTGTTCAAGGACTGGCCAGATCCTTGAGCACATACACCTCCTCCATTAAGGAGTTTGTGACTCTTAAGATAAGGGTCTTTTTGTCCCGGCTGCATGGTTCATTAGTTCCTCCAATATTTGCTTGCTGCTTCCTTTGGCATTCCTGGTTACGTATATCAACTTTAAGTTACATTCCTTATATCAGGTCATGTGGCAGTCATTAAAGGGGCTAGGGAGGATTTCCTCAGTTTCCCCCACAGTTTGCTATAGATTCATGTAAAGCAGAAACTCCATTTATGCCTGCTTTAGATCTATTATAAATATACAATTTCCATTTAATTATGCTAGCCTCTTGAGCATATCCAATTCTGTGAGAAACTGGGGTACTAATTACTCAGGTCATAATCTGGATTCCAAGCTTTAATATTGCCTCATGGCCCAAAGTCATTGTTCAGTCTCTACCAAAACCCAATATGCAGCTAACAACTGCTTTTCAAAAGGTATATTGAAATCCAGATGAAGGGAGTTTCCTAGACCAAAATTCTAAGGGTATATTTCAGCTTTGTTGTTTTTGCCATAAACTCCAGTTTGCATATTCATCTTGTAAAGGCACTTGTAATGCCACCAAACCACTTTACATAGGCCATAAATCTAGGGCCAGTTGTATAATGATCTTTGCTTCTTCAAAAGCTTTAGTCTGCTCAAGTCCCCAGTCAAATTCATATTTTTTCCTAGTAATTTTATATAAGGATTTCAAACTTTGTCCTAGATGCAGTATGTGATATCGCCAATATCCACATAATCCTATAAACTTTTGTGCCTCTTATTGGTGGGGATAGGATAATCCTGAAACTTTTGTCAGGCTTGCAGGAGAATCTCTCACAGCTACTTGTTCCACTTATGGTTTAATCTGGCCCTTGAATCTTTGCAGGGTTAATTTCTCACCCTTTTCATATGCTCAGTTAAAAATGTCAAACTCTTCTCCACTTGTTTTGCACTTTTTCCCTGTATCATAATATCACCTATGTAGTGGGTATGCTGTATACCAGGTAGCTCTAATTCATCCAAATATTCACCCACAATCCTATGACAAATAGTGGGGCTATGCAGATATCCTTGTGGCAAGCATGTAAAAGTACATTGTTGACCCGCCAAGTGAATGCAAACTGGTCCCATTTTTTTGAATCTTTTAGGATAGTAAAGAAAGCATTGGCTAAATCAATAATTGCGTACCAAGTCCCATTACATTTTGGGATCTTTTCTATTAAGGTAATGTTATCTGGAACAGCAGCATACAAGGGAGGAATTACCTTACTAAATTGTCTGTAATCCACTGTCATCTTCCATGTTCCCTCTGACTCTTGTACTGGTTAGACAGGGATTATTCCATTGAGTGGTTGTAGAGACTAACATTTCTGCCTCAACATATTCTTTATAGTATCGGTAATTGCATCTTGCCTACCTGGCACACAATACTGCTTTAAAGTAACTACTTTAGGAAGTTCAGGTAAAGTTATTGCGTCCATTTTTATTTTACCCATTAAAACTGTATTAATTCATATCTTCCTTACTGAAAATTAGTATTTTCCCTCAGGTAAATTTAGAGTCATACCTCTCAATATATCTGTTCCAACAATGTATTCAGGAATGGGTACAATCAAAACAGTATATTCTTTCTTAGGTAATTGTCCAATTTTCATCATTAGTTTGACTTGTCTGGCTGATATTCCAGCCCCTCCCAGTCCCATGATGGTGATAGGAGTTACATGTTTAAACCTATCAGGGTTTCTATATATAAGAGACACCGCCGCCCTATTGTCTATTAATGCCCTAGTTACAGCATTTGATTCACTTTTCCAATATATGGTCAGATTGATATGAGATCTGGAATCCATTTGTATATTTCATTAATCTGAGCTGGGGCTCAGTCAATTTCCAATTCTCCCTGAAGGTGTGATGAACTGGGATACAATGTTTCAGGAGGATCTGCAGGGAACATTGTTTACTTTCTATTCTGTCTAGTATCAAGCCCCTTTTCTTGATACATTCTATGTAGTTCATTAGTTGGAATACCATCTCTGCTTCCAAAATCTACCCCTGCTCTCAATAGAGCAGTAAGCAATTCTTTTCTTGTCAGTCTATTCAGACTTTAAATCTGCTGGTTATTTACTCTTCTCTCTTGAGGAAATTTATCTTTTCCCCAGTCCTCTAAGTCACTTAACTGTAAAATCTTGTCCAACATCTCTGAAAGAGAGTTCCCTATTTCCCCAATTATTAGAGTCAAAACTAGGAGTTTGTCATCTTCATTATTATATTCCTATGGGAAACTGCTAAGGGGGTATCATAGTATGTGTCTGCATTTCCAATCATTATGACAGTCTTCATAACCTCCTCCTTTAACTTTTTTATGCAGTTCTTAAATGAATACCAGAATCTATCTTTACTAGGCCACATAGAATCAGTAGGATAATGCTTACTGCAGTATCCACCTTTAGCAGCTAAAACTAACAGATTATTCGTATTATTGTCTCCTTACATATTGTAATCTCTGTAGGTTTGCTGTACAAAAGGATTCTGGCTGATATCTAAAGATTTCAAGCAATCCACATCAGCTATCTATACTCCTCCAGCTCCTTCATCGCTGACTCTCACCATCTAAGATACTAACGATTTTCCCATCCTTTGGGTGAACCAACTCAAAATATCTGTGACCTCCTGCTGAATAAAATCCTCAATTATCTCCCTAAACACTGTGTTCCCTGCTTGATTCTCTTGTTTTTGCCTTAGGATGAGGCAAGCTTTGGCCTTAGAAGTCTCCTCCTACAATATTGTTTCATTTTCCAACTCTGACTTACTTATATTTTCCACCCAGGTATTGTCCTGGCAGTCATCATCATGGCAACTAGGCTGGGTCTGTACAAAAGTAGTATACACATTTTTTGCCAGCCTTCCACTTCTTTTTAGCTAAATGATGAGCCCTTTCTTCCTCCTGAGACACCCCCAGCCTGCTCTTTTAAGGGAGAGCTCAAATGCTGAGAATTCCCATGCAAACTAGCTAACTCTCTTTCCATCTGAATGTTTTCCTTCAGTAGCTCATCTCTGCTTTCACACCTGTTAATAAAGTACAGCCTCTCCTACATAACTCTGCCAGCTCTTTCCCTGGTCTTACTGGTTTCCTTGCAAACATCTTTCCAAGTATCTAGGTTCCCCCTTCTGTAACCTTGCTTCCAAGTTTTCCCAAGGTCCAGTGCTTTTAGTCTATTCCCTTGCTAGTCTAGGGAGGATTACAGTACATATTCCCCTCATGGGATATCCATTTCTTCCTCCAAATATTTTTCTGTCTCCAAATAGAGATTTTATACCCTGCAATTCTGTTTGGGATGCCAAATGTATAGCCAAAGCAATGTTCACAGCACTGGTGGTGACTATAAGTGCCAATGTAGTCCTCAATCCCAAACTATAGCACTCTCCATATAGAAGAAAAACATTTATTCAGACATCAGAAAGTTAAATCCCCAAACCAGAAAGCCAAATCCATCATAGTAGCCAAGAAGACAATACACATTAGCACTACAGGGAACAAAGCCATTCCCAAGTCTCCCCCTTCCCCCTGCTGGGGCCTTTCTACAGACAAACGTTCACAAGTCTAGCTTTCTGCTTGCATGTGTCCTTTCTCTTTCTGCCCTAACTGCTCTCACTCACTTCCTCTCAGTTCTGCTCCATCTTTTCTGTTCCATCAGTTCAGCAAGCTCCTCCCACTACATGTGACTTAGGCTTCTATATTTAAGCAGGTCACATGGGCCTACTAATGAATGGGAAAGATCTTCCCATTTAAATTAGCATTACATTAGGGTGCCTAAACAAAGTTTTATTGCATTTAGGTAAATGGAAGACAATGTAAGTGATAAGGTTATGTGATGTACAAGTCTTCAGCAGTAAGTGACACTTGCTGTTCCTTTTTCCAACTCCATTCCTCCAAAGGACTTCCTGGGCCTTCTTTAGCCTTAAAGTCACCCAGAATTATAAGCTTGTCCCCTTTTGGCACATTGATGAGAAGAGTTTCCAGGTCTTCATAAAATTTTTCTTTGACCTCATCAGGGTTCATCATGGTGGGAGCACAGGTGCTGATGATGGTGGCATGGTATTTTTTTACAAGTGACAATTGCATTGTCATGAGCCTGTCATTCACTCCTTTTGGGAGGCATACATGCTTTTGACTAGATTAGCTTTGATTACAAAACCTACATCAGCTGCACATCACTCCCCTTTACTGTGGCAACTCCAGAAAAAAACATGTATCCATCTCTGACTTTGGTAAACTGACCTTCATTTGCCAGTCTTGTTTCACTCTGGGCTGCTACTTGGATGTAATACCTGCTGAGTTCTGTCACAATAAGAGATGTTGGTCTTTCAGGTCTCTTGGATTTTGTGTTGTCTATAAATGTGCACACATTCCATATACCTATGGTGAGTAGAATCATCTTTGAAGAAGTTTTTGTAAATTTTTTTGTGTTTTTCAACAACAGGGTGAGATCCCTGCCTGGTACAGTAATCAGGCCAGGATTGGGTGAGCAGACAACTTTTAGATCATCTTTTCCAGCCCTTGCCTCACACCAGGAGGTGAATAGTTCAGTCCTTAAAAGGCTATTCAGACCCAAGGGACTGCCTAATCCCAGTGTTGCTTCCAGTGAGAAGACAACCCTTTGGCCTGGGCCATCAGTAGGCAGGATTGTGACTACAGCTCCCAGTGTATCTTCACCTGCTGCTTCATCTCTTGCCTGTCACCACAGGACTTCAATATAGGTAAAAATGGTAACATAGTATGGGTGACATCTTTTAATTTGTGTGTAAATTGGATTTAAGTGAGGCAGAGTTGCATGAAGTCATTGGCCTCACTCTCTCCTCCAAAGTCATCATAGTCCAGTGGCCTGACAGAATCAAGAAGGCTGGTAATGGCTCAAGATGCAAGGGATGACAATGTATAATCAACTTCTAAGTGCCCCACAAATGCCTGCTTTTGCTGCCTTCATGGACATTGGAGCAAATTGTCCTTATCCACCCATTTCACCAGAGGAAGTCTTCACATGCTTGGCATAGACACCCCCCTAATTCACCGATGGTTTTGAGACCCCTTGATTTCCCTCAACCTGGCTTAGCCTGTCTGCTGACATGGTTTCTGGGGTGTGGTTGCTGTGCATAGGACAGCTTCTTGGAGTCACAGATGAGAGTTAGATGGATCAGGTGAGCACCAAACATAGAAAGCTGCCCTCCCACCAGAGGTACTAGTCCTCTCAGAACACACCATATACCTCCGTGTTCCCTTGGAGTTACCTGCTATAGATCAGCCAACACTGTTGAATTAGGCCTAGAAATCTTTGAACTCTGATGTGATACATAACCACTGAGAAACCAGCCTCATGCATGGCTATTAAAAAGGAAGATGTATTTCATAGTTGGTTGTGCTTCCAGTAGAGGGCAGCTAGGAGATATAGTGGATAGAGTGCCTGGCCTGGAGTTAGAAAGACTCATCTTCCTGAATTCACATCCAGCCCCAGACACTTACTTGCTGTGTCTCTCTGGGCAAGTCACTTAACCCTGTTTGCCTCAGTTTCCTCATCTGTAAAACGAGCTGGAGAAAGAAATGTTAAACCAGCCCAGTATTTTTGCCAAGAAAGCCCCAAATGAGGTCATGAAGGGTCAGACATGACTGAAACAATGAACATAGGGAGAAGAAGCTGGATTAGAAGTTAAAGCATCTGGGCTCATATCTGACCTCTGACACACACACCCTGGCCTCTTCCACATGTTGTATGACCTTGGAAGAGTCAATTAATCTGCCTAGATCTTTGTTTCCCCATCTGTAAAAAGCCTAGCTGACCCCAGAGGTCCCTTCCAACTCTAGATTCATGATTATGTTCTCCTAAGTTCTCAGAATAAATAGGCACATAGTAGGTTGGAACACTTTTCAGATCCCTGTGCATAGCTCTAAGATTTTCCTTTGTGTTCCTAAGCTATTGAGAGAATTTATCTCTGTCTCCAAAAGAGTTATAGCCTTATCAACGACAGACATCTGGGCAGGAAAGAAGTCATTTTATGCCCCTCTTTGTCCCAGCTTGGTGAATATAAAGATGAAAAGGTCTCCCAGATCCCAAACTGGGCCTCTGAGTAAAGATAAGAGACAAATATCCCAACCATACGTCTGAGTTCTTAACCAAGTCATTGCCACACGACCCTCTATGAAGCAGGGAAACTGAGGAGGCATCATCAACATATGGCCTTAGAAGGGAGGGGCGGGGTTCCCTCCACAGAAGAAGAAAAAACAATGATCCTCTTTGTGCTCCTATCCTCAGACACAAAAGCAGAGCCCCTGACTGGTGGTGTGAGCTTTATTCCAGAGTCAGCTAGGTAGCACAGTGGTTAGAGCCCCAGGCCTGGAGTCAGGAAGCTGTTGTTGAGTTGTATCTGACTGCTCATGACCCCATGCACTTTATCGATGGGGTTTTATTGGCAAAGATACTTGAGTGGTTTGTCATTGCCCTCTGCAATGTATCCCCATTTTACAGATGAGAGAAAATTGAGGCAAAGAGGGGTTAAGTGACTTTCCCAAGGTCACACAGCTAGTAAGTGTCTGAGACCAGGATTTGAGCTCAGATCTTCTCAAGTCCAGGCCCAGTGTTCCATCCACCTCACCACCTAGCTGCCCCTGGACTCAGGAAGACCTGAGTTCAAATATGGTCACAGTCACTTACTAGCTCTATGACCCTGGGCAAGTCATAACTTCTGACTGCCTCAGTTTCCTCAACTGTGAAAGGTAGATAATAATAGCACCTACCTCTCAGGGTTGTTGTGAGGATTAAATGAGGATAATGGAACCTGGCACACAGTAGGACATTTTGTAAATGTTTGTTTCCTGCCATCCCAGAGAGGAGCCATGTCTCCTCTGTAACCCTCTAAACCCTCTAATTGAACTCTTGCCCTTGTAACAGAGCCAAGAAATCTTAACAGTTGGAATGCTTTCCATCATATTTGCTCTCAGTGGTTCACCCCCTCCTTTTAAGCCACAGCTAGGTCCCAGCCACTGGAATTTGCACCCTGTATCTCCTTTGGGCTAGAGCAAATGACCACATTTTAAATAATCATCACTTCAAAGAGCGTGAGTTTGAATACAAACAATCACTTCAGGAAACTTGGTAATTAATCAGCCCTGGCTGTGTATGAGTGTGCATTTGCTCTTCAGGATTTTTGTAACTGCAAGCACCTTCCTTCCCCTGTGAACATCACTGAACTGACGTGGTCTTTCAGTCTTGAGGTAGTATGGTCCTGGATTAGTGGGAAAGGATGTTAGCCCCAGTGTCAGAGAACTGGGGTTCAAATCCCTGTGACCTTGGAAAGATCACTTCCCTTGGCTTAGTTTCCTCTCCTGTAAAATTGGGGGTTGAAATAGATGGCCTCTGAAGTCAATTCCCTTTCCAAATCCACGACGTTAAGATCCTTGTGAAAGTCTGTCCCAGACCAATCCAGAGCAGCATTCTTTTCTAGGGGTGTAGTGAGATGTAGGTGGTACAGTGGATAGAGTGCCTGGCCTCAAGTCAGGAAGATTCATCTTCGTGGGTTCAAATTTGACCTCAGACACTGCCTAGCTGTGTGATCTTGGGCAAACAACTTAGCCCTGTGATAATGTTTAATATAAAATTTTGGAATAATCTCTTTGTTCTCTCTGAAGCAAACTTAGAGAATGCCTCTTCCTATGTCAACAAAAGCCTGCCAAGGCTGACTCTACATTCCTTAGGAGACCTTTAACCTAAGACACTATCTTGAATAATGGGACTTTCCTTATATCTTGTTATCTATAGAAACATACTATGTCATGGCATATTAATGGTAAAGAAAATATAGATATCTTAGGTCATAATTTCTATTGAACATTGTTTACCCTTTCCTATGTCACTTATCTGTTTAGGGCAGAAGCCTGCCACTCACTAGTGGTGGGATTTCCTTCCTTATCACTGAGACATATGTTTACCCAGCCTGGAATCGCAAGGCCTGACCAACATTACTTTGTTAATTGTCTTGTCTTACTAAATTTATGATTTGTTCAACTAGGAGAGTTCCTTTCTCACGGCAAAATGTATATAAGCCGGAAGATTTCTGTACTGGGTAGCCAGACCATTTCTGGCTCCATGATGCATTATGTTACCATTGTCTTTAATAGGGAATTGATCAATTAATTAATTAAATCATAAAATGTGTGCATTTAGCCTGTCGCCTTTTCTCTAACCAAGTTTTCAGGTCAACAGTTATGGCGCCCAAACGTGGATTGGAAATGAGGAAACGAATGGACATTGCCTCATCTTGCCAACGCCAGGACTCCAGTGCCAATAGGAACTATTTTTCCTAGAGTCCTGGGCCTTGACGGGGTTGGGGTAAGTCCTTCCATTCCCAGCTTCCAAAGAACTCTCACTTTAAATTCCCTTTAAAGGAAACTCTGGGGACCAGAGACCAAGTCGCGTTAAATCTCTCTGTATTACTTAGGTCTCCTCTGGCGATCGATCTCAGGAAACTTAGTACAGGTATTGCTAGCACTAGTGTCAATCAACTAAAGATAGCCCTAAATTATGTTGGCCACCACAGGGCTCTTTTGGACCGGTCAAAGTTACTTTATCTTACAACCAGATTAAGAAAGGCCAACAAAACAACTAGCCAGCAGCGAGAATATTTTCTCTTGGGCTTGCTGACTTGGTTGAGGGAGAACAAAAGACAGGTAGCCTCTTTCCTGTAAGGCTGGGAGCTGCTTCAGCACCTAGCCGTATCCTGGCAAAAATCCTTTCTTCTTCAGGGGCTCCAGTCTGTCCTTCCCTTCACTCCGTCCTATTCCTCACCCCTTTCCTCCCTCCCCTTCCCCTTGAAGGCCTCTGATCTGGGGAAACTGATAGCACTTAGATGCAGTCTTTCCCCCTCACCTTCCCCTACCTTAGACCTGAGGAAGGCAGCCTCTGTTCAAGTCTCTGTTGCCTCCCTCCTCCCCATTCTCCCTCCCGCTTTCCCGTAAGGGCTCTGGTCCTGAAGAGGACAGTTACAATCCACCTAAGAACTAGAGGCCTGAACCTATTCCCATGGGGCCTGTTCCTTTAAGACAGTCAGAAACTTTGGGGCACCAAGGCTCCCCACACCTCCGAAGACCACAGGGGTGCTCTGAGCAAAGGCTGTAGGATTCCCCTTTATTATCAGACCTTGGATTCTTGCAACCCCCTTTCCTCAGAATGATAATAGCCAATTCATGATGGGGATTTCTAGCAAGCTTCTAATTGCCTTCTCTCTCTGGGTTTTTTTTTTGTGAGCTATGTTTGTATTTATCCTGTTGTCAGTTTGTCTGTTGGTGTATGTCCCTGTCTGTATCATGTGTGCTGTGAATGAGTGTGTTATCTTGTAAGATTTAAGTGCAAGCAGCCGCACTTCAAGGGCTGCAGCTAGGGAAATAAACAAACAAAACTTTGAGACTTTTCCTTGTCATTCTGGTCTGGCCAACCTGGAATTACAATGGAAAGTTGGATCATCTTAGGTAAAATCATTTTAGCAGATTTGTATGTTGTGAAATTAATCAGAAATATTTCGGGAACTGATGATTTGAAATTACTCCTAAGATTGTGAGTAGCCCACCTTTCTAGGTAAAGCTTGGAAATGTCACCTAGGTCCTAGACATTCTGCCCACCCTGTCCCAGCAGCTGCATACTGCCTTGGGGTCAGTAAATTCTGCTGCTGTGGAGGGGATTGGAAAACGTGGAAGAATCAGGCCTGTATAGAGCATTCTCTAAACTCTGCCTGCGAAAGTCACCACTGGGACATCAGTTTCTCTGCTCTTGGTAAGCTTCACTTCTCTGTTCAGTTGCAAAAAGTATTTTATCTCTGTTTGACCCATTTTCTGATTTGTAAAAATAATTATACCTGTTGTTATGGGATCAAAATGATAAAATGATTGTAAAATGCTTAATGTAATGACTGGTATATGTGACATACAACATTATTATCTCTCAAATGTAATTGTTACCTTTGAAGTGGTTTTAATTGCTAAAAGTAATGAGATCAATAATTTCTGGAAATGCAAATTATGCCATCTGCAGTTATTGTTGTGTTAACACTGTATCTCTAGGATTCTATTTCTGAATTTCTCTTAGACTTTAAAGAGAAAGCAATTTTTAATTTGAATTTTGTTGAAGCTAAAAGATGTTGGGAAAATTGTGTAACACCAGTTATGTTACTTTATCAGTCCTGCTAACTTTGTCTTATAATGTTTTGTAATTACCATTTAGAAAATCAGGTATTTTCTCCTTTGTTTTAAAAAAAAGAAAAGAAAAAAAGTTAAAGCTTAACAATTTGGCTATCTTCTATGAAGTTGTAGGATTGTTAACTAAGTTATTTGGGATTACCGTTTTAATGCCGAAACCTAAAATTGTTAAATGATTCCTGTGTATGAAAGGAAGGAATGGAGTGAAAACTTTATTTAGACTCCCTCTGCCCATTCAGAACAGTCCCACAGTGGAGTGAAAACGTTATTTAAATTCCTTCTGTTCATTCAGAACAGTCCTCCCATTCCTGTGGGTAAGATCATCAGTCTTAGTAAAGAAATTTGGTTGGTTAATGCAAATTCTAAACAATGAATATTACTTGCACAGAAGTTGTAATAGATAGAGAGAATTTTTAATAATTGGCTTTTACATTAGGGCAAGTCTTAAATTTGAGAAGGAAAAATGTTAAATAGAATCCCTTATGTGTGTATGTCCTGGTAAATCTTTACTGTAACTCCAAGAGAGCAGAAATAACTGTTATCTGACTCTAAGTTGTGATTAGTGAGACTTGCTATTTAAGGTAAAAGGCATTTGGGACCATAACTATTTTTGTTTTGAGTTTGAATTTAGGTATAATTGTTTGCATTAAATCAGTATCTGAGACACATGCCACAAAGGAATATTTCTCATCTGACTAAACACCGAGGGGACAATTCTAAACTCAATCTAGGATGGGATCCCCCTGGCTCAGTTTCCCTATTGTGTTCATTTAAAAAGCAATGTTTCTCACCTGACTATTCCTGAGTTTGGCTATGAAACAGATACTGCATGATTGGAGAATTTCACTCCTATCTGAATTCAAACAGAGTAAAAGATGTATTATCCTGTCATATTTTGTATGTCATATGTCCCTGCTTTTTCCTTCTATAGAAAATTTCTGTGGTCAATAAGAAGTGACCAGCAAAACATGTGAGCCTTTTGTGTAATATTACTGGAAAATCTAATATTATTTTATCTGAAATTAGGACATGGGCAGAAGTTTATATAAACTACTTAAGACTTATCTTAAGATGTTCTCATTGTTTAAAAAGGATTTTAAAAGCAACAGTGTTTTTCTGTGAGTCAGTCTCTCATATCTAAGAATACTGTAATAATTAAGAATTCAGTTTGTTATAATACTTTGGAAATTCATATTACTTAAGAACATTTTTGTAACAACTCAGCTTTAATTCCAGTTTTAAGCATTTTGAAAGTTTCCAACTAGTTTTCTTCGTAAGAGTTTAGGGAACATCAGAGTAAATTTTAAACTGTTTTTAAGGAAGGGAAATACTTTTAGAAGAAATGTTTTGAAAAATCATGTGTGATTCTTAGAAGGCCTACTAAAGTTTCAAAATAATATACTGTTAAATTAAGCTGTTTTGATCTGAATATGTAGTCATTCTATGGCCTAAATTAGAGTTAAGGTTTGCGTTTGAATTTATTATGTAAAAGATTTAATTCCTGAAGTATCTCATTCTTCCAGAGTGAGTATAATTAGGGAAGAATAACAACTTGTGAAACAAAGACAGAATTCCATCAAACTATAAATTTAGTCATTAACCTCTTTGTTTTGTTTAAGCTGGAATGAGATTCCAGTACAGTTATGCTAGTAAAAAGTAATAACTTATGAGCTATCTTGTCTTATGGTTAAAATGTAAAAGCAAGTAGAAGAATAGGATTGAGAGATTTGGAAAGACAAATTAAGTTCTGTTTGAAACTATGAAAAGTAGATAAGATTTGGGAATAAATATGGGTTTTCTAAACCCCTCTTGCTCCTAGATAGTTGTTCTGTATACTTCTGTGTCAATTTCAGATGGTTTAAAGTATGAGGAAGTATTTTATCTGAGGGATACCAGCCAATATTTGCTATAGAAGACTGGGACTGCAATTTACTATTGTTTGAAGTTCTGATTACAGGAATACTTGTCTAAGTTATCATAAAGCCAACTGACATGTGCTGCAGGCTAATGGTGGATGCTTGGAAAGGTTTTGAAGACGACCTTGGACACGGCCTAGGTAGGATCTTCCTAACTTTATTTTCCAAATGTGCTATTTCCTTTCTGATAAAGGAAATTCCCCACCTGATTACGTCTAAGCCCTGCTTTCAGCACCTGGTAACCTCATGATTACATGTCAGTTAATGGCTTATTCCTGGAATCAACCAGAACTAAAGAGATCCTTTCCTTCTGTTAACATTGTCCCTCTTTTCCTTTTATAGCAAATCTTTATAATCAAGAAGTTCTGAAAGTACAATACTAAGTCTATCAAATAATAAATGGAAATTGGAACATCTCTGAGTTATTATAATGGGGTGCAGGAATGAATAGCTTACAACTTTAACCTATATTCCTGGCCAAATAAATAAATATAATATAGAGATAACATCGAGAAAATGATTAGATCAGGTAATAAGACAAAGATGTAATGTGATAGATGTCTAATTAAATAGAGTAGCAAATTTTGAGTAAAAATAACAGGATCAGCCTGATTCCTCTAAGAATTATATGCAAATGCATATGATTGACTTCTAAAATTTGTCATACTTTTGATAATAAGACCTCAAATATGGATTTTTGCATAAAATTTTTACAGGATAGTAGTAAAAGTAAGTGAAATTATTTCTTCTCCATTAAAATATCTGTCCAATAATTTAAAAGGCAGATGAGTTCATTATATAGTTGAACTCTCACATTTTAAAAGATTCTTATTCCAGGTGCAAGATTTAGATAAAGATAGAAACAGCAAATAATGTGAACCGAAATTTTCTGAAATTTCAAAAATGGAGAACAAATTTTAAGTAATTGTACTAATTTATATTGTCTGAAGTATCTGGGAACTTCTAGATCTGAACCAGAAAAGCAGAATTCTCTTTTTGAACTGTCCCAAGAATAAAACCTATTGTCAAAGAAAAGATATCTAGATATCAGATAACTACACGAGAAATCTGGAATTCAAAAAGTTTTGTTTAAATGAAAATTAAGAAGGATTACTGGGATACAAGGAACTTAATGTTAATTAACAATGAAATAATAATTGTATTGATTTGTGTGGTTCATGTTTAATTTTCTTGTTTATATTGGTGACATGTAAATCTCCCTTTCAAAACTAGTCTATTGTGAGTCATCTAAGTTTTAATTTGTACCTGACAATGTAAAAATGCAATTTGTGAATTGTAAAAAAAAAAAAACTTCACTGTGTTGTTTGAACCTAGCCCTGCATGGCTGGGAAACTGAACTATTGCTAAGTGCCTTTAGCCATGTTAACTATGTTGTATTGTTTCATTTCAATTATCAAACCATGTTTTCTGGGAGACCCTGTCAAGTTTTCTGTATAGACTCTTGGATCCATCTGTCACCTCCATTGCTCCTGCTCCTGAGTGGATCATGCCCTCCAGTTTTGAAGAGGCCTGAAGAAGATGCCATCAGACATAGACAACTTTCCCAAGAGCCTGGACCAGACTTGCATGAAGAGTAAACTCTCACACTACTGGTTATTTAGAGGTTTTTTCATATTTTTGTTGGTCTACAGACCAAGTCTTCGGCTTGCCTTTGACCAAAAGGAGGAAATGATAATGTTTAATATAAAATTTTGGAATAATCTCTTTGTTCTCTCTGAAGCAAACTTAGAGAATGCCTCTTCCTATGTCAACAAAAGCCTGCCAAGGCTGACTCTACATTCCTTAGGAGACCTTTAACCTAAGACACATCTTGAATAATGGGACTTTCCTTATATCTTGTTATCTATAGAAACATACTATGTCATGGCATATTAATGGTAAAGAAAATATAGACATCTTAGGTCATAATTTCTATTGAACATTGTTTACCCTTTCCTATGTCACTTATCTGTTTAGGGCAGAAGCCTGCCACTCACTAGTGGTGGGATTTCCTTCCTTATCACTGAGACATATGTTTACCCAGCCTGGAATCGCAAGGCCTGACCAACATTACTTTGTTAATTGTCTTGTCTTACTAAATTTATGATTTGTTCAACTAGGAGAGTTCCTTTCTCACGGCAAAATGTATATAAGCCGGAAGATTTCTGTACTGGGTAGCCAGACCATTTCTGGCTCCATGATGCATTATGTTACCATTGTCTTTAATAGGGAATTGATCAATTAATTAATTAAATCATAAAATGTGTGCATTTAGCCTGTCTCCTTTTCTCTAACCAAGTTTTCAGGTCAACACCTGTTTGCCTCAGTTTCCTCATCCATAAAATGAGCTGAAGAAGGTCATGGTAAACCATGCCAGTATCTTTGCCAAGAAATCTTTAATTGGGATAGAGTTGGATATGACTAAACAACAACAAAGAGAGATGCAGCAGATTAAATTCTCAGCTCAAGCCTGGTCTCTGACTCGTCCTGGCTGTGTGACCTTGGGCATGTCATTTAACTTTAGTTTTCTAGAGCAGTGATATAAAATCCAAACAGAAACAAGGTTCACTAACCACTCCCTAAACATACGGATCCTGGCAGGCCATATATTGACTGGGTTTGTTTGGTTGGTTATTTCCTGGTGTTTGACTCATTGTGACCTCATGGACTATGTTCACAGGGTTTTCTTGACAAAGATGCTGGAGTGGTTGGCCATTTCCTTCCCCAACATAATGACTTAGAAAACCATATTAAGATTACCTATATTTTATTGTATTATTAATTTATTTTATTAAATATTTCCCAATCATATTTTTGTCTGGTTTGGACAGCTCTCCAAAGTATTGGAGCCTCATGCAGTCTGCTGGTTGCATTCTGACACCTCTCTCCTAGGTCACTCCATGAAGACTGCAATTTGTTGAGCCAGTGCCAACTAGTGTGAGTAGAAGGCTTTTTCCTGCTCTGGAGTGGTTCCTTAGGCTTATTCCTTATTCCCCTAAGTCAAAGGTCTATAGTTTTCCTTAGAGAAGCAATCTTTAATATCTTTCCCTTGGGCATTCGTCAAGCAGGTTAGAAACAGGAAATTGGAATTGGGAAATTGTTTTCAACTTTCCTTTGTCATTTCACTACTTGGCCTCACATCCTAAAACTGTTTACCTCTCTTCCTGTTTCTAAAATGGATAATCATCAGCTCAGCCTAAAGTGACAGAGTCTTTGTAGCAGCCTAGTTTGTCTAAATAGATATTTTGTATCCTAATAAGACTCAAGATGGATGAGTGAATCTCCCTCCTCCCATCCCATCCTCCCCATCCCATTCAGCCTTAGAATCTCTGGGAACTAGAAAGCCTGACATCTCTCTAATGTACGTAACAAGACTACTATATGTATTATGGACACAAGGGGGCTTCCCCTCCCACATGTAAGGAAAGTCCAGGAAGGTTTCCATTGTTGGCTTGTAGAGTCCTGATGTCTTCTCATAATAGCTGGCTTTTATGTCATTGTAAAAAGTTTACAAAGCATCTTACATATGGTATCTCATGTAACTCTCATTTTTACAAGGCTCTTTGCAGGGGCAAAAGGAAGTCACTCAGGTGTAGACCTCATATGTCCTTGTTCATCTTTCATTTTTGGAGGATCAGTGTCGTCATTGGGTGATGTCTTGCCTTGCACTTGAATTGGATTTAAGTGAGACAGAGCTGGGCAAAGTCACCAGCCTCACTGTCTCTTCTGGAGTCATCAAAGTCCAGTGGCAGGACAAAAGTCAAGATGACTGGTGATGGCTGGGGTTGCCGTAGATGACCTTGGCATTTTCAATGTCTGACCAAGCTCTTACTGCTCCACAGTTCCTACCTTAGCCTACCTCATGGCTATTGGAACAAATTGCTCTCCTCTGTCCATTTCACTCAGGAAAGTCTTCACATGCTTGGGGAAAACATCCTCCTAATTTACCAATGGATTTGAGACCTATCAGTTACACTCAATCTGGGATAGTTGGAGTGCCAAGAGAGTTTACCAGGCTGGAGATGCTGCACAAGGTACAGCTTCCTGGAGCCACAAGGGAGAGTTGACTGCCAGATGAGCAGCCCTGAAAGAGACTCACTACGTCTTCCCACAAGAGGTACTAGTACTCTGAACACCCCATACACCTCACACTTGATATAGAACCTTATCAAAGTCCCTCTCTCTCGTAAAAAAATGCCTTCTTTGTTTATTAGATTAGGGATCATTTCATTTTTTCTCATCTGGTTCCTGGTCTCTCTTGGTTCATGACTTGCTTATCTCCTGAGGTGTGGAAGGGAACCAGTAGCAGGCATTAGCCCAGCTCCATGACATTTAGCTTAGGGGGATATAACTTTCTCAGTAGCTTTTTCCATTCTCTGCCTCAGGCTTGGTTCTGGAAGAAAAACAAATGTGTACATCCCTGGAAAGTATACTTCCGAGTGTTGACCTGAAAACTTGGTTCGAGAGAAAAGGCAACAGGCTAAATGCATACATTTTATGATTTAATTAATTAATCAATTTCCCATAAAGATAACAGTTACATAGCGCTGTGGAGCCAGGATCAGAACTGGCTGACTTAGTACAGAAATTGACTGTCTTAAGTACATTTTGCCATAAGGAAGGAGCTCTCTTGATAAACACATTGTAAACAAAGTGGCGTCAGTTGGGTTTTACGATCCCAAGCTATGGCCATCTTCTTTCCATAGCATGCCTCTGTGATTTAAGATAAGGAAAAAGTCCCATCACCCAGATGACAGACATCCTGTCCTAAACAGGCTTTTGAAGTTGTTTATCTTAACAGAGTTTGACAAAGCTGAAGTCACACCCCAAGGTATTTGTGTTTTTCTCTTAACACTAGGATGCTAGAAGAAGGGTCTGATAAGGAAGTCCCATTTGCCCATCAAAAGGCATCCTCTAAACAAAGGAGACTATTAGGTCCAGGCTCTTCTTAATTCAAACTTTGGCCCTTATTAAAGTCTAAAATTATATTAAATATTATCACAAGATAAGCAAACTTATCCGCAGTATTCAAAATTTCTCCATTTGCTGTAACCGATGGTTCTATATATGGATGGTAGGATGGTAGGTGACTGAACACCTGTGTTTTCTTGATTTAATTGTTAGACCAAAATTAGCACAAGCAACAGAGAATCAATCCATACTTTGTTGCATCTCAGCTTCAAAGAATGCATTGAGTGAACAGTTCTGGAGGTATCAAATTGGGCTTTTATTCAAAACCATCTAGTTTTTCAGCCTCTATCACTGGACTACCATTGGATATGAGACAAGGGTTAGCAACTAATTTCTTTTTTATAGAAGGAAACAGACAAGTCAAGTCAATAAACATTTATTGATTTTCTACCAAGTGCCAGGCATTCTGCCAAGCCTTTGAGATGCAAAGAAAGGGAAAAAACAGTCCCTGTCCTGAAAGAGTTCATGGCCTAATGGAGGAGACCACTATGTTGCAAACAACTAAATACAAAAACACAAAATAGATGTGAGACAATCAACAGAGGTAAGGCACTAATATAAAGGAAGATAGGGAAAGGTTTCCGAGAGAAGGTAGGATTTTAGATAGAACTTGAAGGAAGCCAGGGAAGAGGCATAGGGGACAGCCAGAGAAAATGCAGGTGGAGCAGAGGAGTAGCATAGGCATAGCCAGTTTCTTTTTTCTCTAGGCTTTTTAAAAACTAGTTTTGATTGCACCCAGGCAGATCAGCTCATAGCCGGCTGCATTCCACAGTGGTTCAATTAGTTCTTAAGAAGATCTGGGGTTCTGGGTGAACCACAAATTGATTATGAGTTAGCAATATGATGTAGCAAATACACATATACACATATATACACATATATGCGTACATTCATGTATACACATATATGTGTGAATATAAATATATGTGTATGTAATACAATCCTGAGCTGCATTAAGAGGAATATAATTTATAGGAGTGGGGAAATGACCATCCCACTGTATTCTGCTATCCTAAGACCACATGGCATCAAGACAGAGACCAACCCCAAGGCTGACTCTGCTTCTCACCCTCTTGACCCTGTCAGCTAGCCCCTTCACCCCCCACGTTCTTCAGGAATAATTCCTGACACTCCCTGGAGATCCTAGTGGCATCCCAAGATGTCAGTAGGTGGTGGAATTTTGGGCAAGTGTCAGCATTTCCATGGGGATTCTGGGGAAAATTTCCCCTCATGGAATGGGCAAGTGAGAACAATTTGTTCCAATGACCATGAAGGCAGCTGAAGCAAGAACTGTGGGGTACTTAGAGCTCAGTTAGACACTGAAGATCCCAAAGTCACCCACTGTGTCTGAAGCCATGGCCAGTCATTTTGACTCCATCCTCCCACTGGACTGGGATGACTCAGGAAGAGTGAAGTCAATGATGGCTTGCTTTCCGGATATCATGATTTTCTGTTTGCAGATGATGTTACTCAATGCATCTTCTGAAGCTGAGATGCAACAAAGTATGGATTGATTCTCTGTTGCTTGTGCTAATTGTGGCTAACAATCAACGTCAAGAAAACACAAGTGTTTGTTCCATCACCCACCACCACACCATCCGCATATGGGACCATCAGTTACAGCAAATGGAGAAGTTTTGAATACTGTCGATAAGTTCACTTATCTTGGCAGTATACTTTCCAAGGATATATACATTTGTTTTTCTTCATAAGATCTTTTTCTAATAACATATATAGTTTTCAACATTCACTTTGATAAGATTTTGAGGTATTTTTTTCCTCCCTCTCTTCCCTTCCCCTCCCCAAGATGGCAGGTAATCTGACATAGGCTAGACATGTACAATCATATTAAACATATTCCACATTAGTCATGTTGTGAAAGGAGAATCAAAACAAAAGGGAAAAACCAAAAGAAAGAAAAAAGTAGAAAATAGTTTGCTTTGATCTGCATAGTTCTTTCTCAGGATATAGATAGCATCTTCCATCTTGAGTCTTTTAGACTCAATATCATTGTATTGCTGAGAAGAGCTAAGTCCATCAGGGTTGGTCACTGCATGGTGTTGCTGTTACTGCAAACAACATTCCCCTGGTTCTGCTTACTTCACTCAGCATCAGTTCATATAAGTCTTTCCAGATTTTTCTGAAATCTACCTGCTCATCATTTCATATACCACAATAGAATTCCATTACACTCATATACCACAATTTGTACAGCCATTCCCCAAAGGATGAGCATCCCCTCAATTTCCAATTCCTTCCAACCACAAAAAAAGCTGCTATAAATGTTTTTGTACATGTGGTGCTTTGCAGGGATGTACACATGGATAATGAGGTTGATGCATTGCCAGAGTTAGCTCTGTTTTGGAGAGGCTCTGAAAGAAAATATGAGAGAGAAGAGATATTTGACTGACTACCAAACTATACAGAACCTTGAGCTGACCTCAGTGTTGTATGTCCGTGAAGCCTGGATAGTATACCAATGCCATGCCAAAAAACTGAATCATTTCTATTTGAATTGTCTTAGGAAGATTCTGATGATCACCTCGCAGGATAAGATATCAGACCCTGAGGTCCTTTCTTTCTTTTTTTTTTTTGGTATTTTTATTAGAATATTTAGTATTTTTATAAAGAGTATTTTATTAATTTATTTTTTACCTAAGTTCTAAAACTATACACAAAAAGAAAAGAAAAAGAAACATATTATAAACAAATACTAAGACAAATAGAGAATAAGAAAAGAAAAAATACATTGTCATGTGCGCAGTAGAGCATGAGAGGATTCAAATTGTAGAAAAGTAAATTTCCATTTCAAGAAAGCCTATATGATAAATACGACACACTGTGTTCTGAGCTGTCCATCTTTTCTTTGCTTTCTTGTAAGTTTTCTTTTGTTCCCTGCTGTGCACTTTAAACTTTGTTCATTTTCCCCCTCTCTCCCTGCTCCCCCCTCCAATAAAGCTATAGTTAAACTCGGATATATTTGTGTGTATGTATGTGTACACACATACATGTATGTATGCATGTACATATTTTATATATACTCATATACATACACACATATATACATACATATATGCATATATCTACTTACACATATACACATATACTTAGATATCTATATTCATACTCCTATATAGATATGTACATTTGTGAAATTATGATTTTTATATTAACCTATGTGATATGTGTAATGAACATGCTAATAATTTAGAATTCTCAAGCATTCACAATTCTCTCAGAATTCTCAAATTATCAGTTTTCCAGATTGTGAGTCAGAATACCCAATGGGGCTTAAAAGTAAGATTGATCGAACTTTGACAAGTCCCACAATCACTGACCTCCTTGTGCCTGCATATCTGAAGTGAAGTGAATCAAAGACTATAGAACCTGTCCCTGTCACAGAACTCTGGTCCTGTGACCACCAACTACTGGTTGGTTGTAACTATATGTAACAATAACTACTGTTATTGGTTGTAATTCACCTCCCCTCCCTCTCTTCCCACTTGTTATTTGTGTATATAATACATGTCTTCGCTTCAGCAAGGTGGAATTCTGATCAGGAGAATTCCAGATCTGCAAATCTGTTCCTCATATTGAAACTAATTAATTAAATGACCACCTGATTACTGGCACTTTGTCCTTCTCCTGCTGTTTCATTCTCAGATTAGAGACTGGCTCAGTAAAATCCTCTTAACACATTCAGATGCATCTACCTAATACCTAATATATTTGTCCTCTGTTTCTCTGAGGGTAGATGATGTCTTCCTTCATAGAACCATGTTTTTCCCTATTTTTCTAAGTCCACCAACTTATCATTTCCTATGCCACAGCAATATTCCAGCCATCTACTATCTATTTATTTTAAATAGTGTACAACTATTGTCTATTTATTTTAAATAGTGTACAGCAAAATGAAACAAAACTAAGTAGTGTACAACTAAACCAAAATTCTAAATAGTCTACAACTAAACTAACAATATCGATTAATATGGCCTACATATAGTGGTTTCCCATTTTTCTCTTCTGATTAAATCTATTTTAGCTTTAACTTTTTAACTTTGATGGTTACCACCTCTGCTTTTTATCCTGAATAGTTTTTACTCCTGATCTTTATTTTATGTTTGAATATATCTCCTATTTCCTATCCCTCCTGAGTCCTCTACTTTACTTCTACCCATTGCCATGCTCTCTTTACTTAATCTACCTCTCCACCAAGGATAACCTCTCTTATCCTCTCCTCATACCCTAAAATCCCTCCTTCATCCTCTCCCTATCCCCTGAGCCTTTTATTTCTTTCTGAATTTGGAAGACTTTTGTGCCCATTTAGATATATATCTATTGTTCCCTCTTTAACCCATTCTCGATGAGAGTAGGGTTCCAGAACTACCAGCCTCCTCTCCCATTTAAATCCTCTGTATCAGTGCTTCCATTTGTTTTTTAGTATCACATCATATTCAATTCTATCTTAATCTTACTTTCAAATTACATAATTACTAACAACAATCTTAGACATACAGTTTACATTTCCTCCTACAAAAAGTAAACAGTCTTGCTTACTGACTTCTTGGTAATTAGTCTTTTGATGTTTACCTTATATTTCTCTTGGATCTTCTATGCCAAATTTTCTACGGATTTCAGATCTTTTTGCAACAAAATCCTGAAAGTCTGGCAATTCATTGAATGTCCTTTGTTTTCATTTAGGATTATGCTTAACTTTGTTGGATATGATACTTTTGGCCACAACCCTAATTCTTTTGCTCTTCAACATACAGTGTTACAAGACCTGAAGTCGTTTAGTATAGCCACTGCTAGGTCTTGTGAGATTCTAACTGTAGCTCTACCATATTTCAATTGTTTTTTGTTGTTGTTGCTCCTAACAATTTCTTCTTGAGTTGGGATTTTCAGAATCTAGCTATGGTATTACTGAAGGTCTTCCTCAAAGGATCTCTTTCAGGTAGCAATTGGTGAATTTTTTCTATTTCTCTTTCCCCTCTTGTTTTAACACTTCAGGACAATTTTCTTTCATTATTTCTTGTATTATTGCGTCAAGATTCTCTTTTTGATTGCAGCTTTCAGATAGTCCAATTATTCTTATATTTGTATTTCCTCTTCTTGATCTGTTCTCCAGATAAGTTGTTTTTCTTATGACATTTCACTTTCTCTTCTATTTTTTCATTCTTTATATTTTGTTTTGTTATTTCTTGGTCTCTTATAACTTCATTGACTTCCTCTTACTCACTTCTGATTTTCAACAAGTCATTTTTATACCTTTAGATTATGGATCTACATTTTAAGCTGGTTGACTTTCTTTTCATAATCTTCTTGTTTTTCTTGGATTGTTCTTATTTTTCCTTTAAATTTTTCCTCTATCTCTCTCATTTGATTTTTAAAGTCTTTTTAAAGTTCTTCTATTAATTCTTTTGGGGCAGGTGGCCATTTGCCATTACTCTTTGGGGTAGGAGAGGATTTTTTTTTGCTTTACTATCCTCCTCTGAACACAAACCCCTACTCTTCTCTATTCCCATAGTAATTTTCTATGTTTGAGTTCTTTCTCCTTTGCCTGTGCTTTTTTTTCTTATTTGTAGGAATTTGTTATTGTAATCACCTCTGGTCCTGGAGTATGGGGGATGTTGTCTCTGACCTCAGATCCCTCTTCAGTTTCCCCCTCTAACCTGGGACAGAAATCAAGAACTCCACCCTCCTGTCAGTGCCCACAGCCAGGGAGTCCCCACCCCACTGCTTCTGCACTCACTGGGTGTGTGCTGGTTCCTTCTCACCCAGGGCGGTGTTCTGGCAGCACAGCTGGGTCTGATGTCTCCTGTCAGCAGAGGCTCCCTTGGTCTTTCCACACTCTGACGTCCAAGTCCCAGAGGGACCTTCTCCTGTGTCTGGGGCTGAGATTATCTCCCAACCCAGCTAACCTCAGGACTCCCTGCTTGCTGTTTCAGCAAAACTAGACTCCTGGTTACTCTTCACAGGGAGTAACCTTGGTCCTGGGATTTTTCTTCCAATTGTCAGAGGAAGACCATGGTTCTGTCCCAAATCTTGTTTGTTTTTAACTGCTGTGTGTTTGCTCTGAGGTGTTGTTTTGTCTTGTTTGTGGGGGAAATCTGGAGAGCTTAAAATTTTCTGACCTACTCCACCATCTTCCCAGAATCCTCTCCTGGTCCTTTCTCAAACTAAACTGCCAAGCATTCAAACTCTACTGCAGAGAGCACAACTCTGATGGGCTGGCCATGCTGTTTGAAGGCTAAACATATGCTTGCCAAAAAGACTATTTTATGGAGAACTCACACAGGACAAGTGTTCACATGGTGGTCAAAAGAAGTGATACAGGGACATCTCAAGGTCTCTCTTAAGAACCTTGGGATTCTGTGACAGGGGAGATATTAGCACAGGACCACCCAGCATAGTATGCTGGTATCAGAGAAGGTGCAGTGCTCTATGAGTAAAATAGAATGGAAGTAGATCAAAAGAAGCTTGAGATACACAAATTTAGAGAATCCACCCCAAATGTTCACATGGACTATTTGGCCCTGAGCTATGGTAGAGCATTCTAAGCTCATATGGGTCTGATCAGTCACAGTCCTTCACAGTGTAAGTTGATTCTAACATAGTGATATCATTCTGGTCCTCTTCAAGAAGGAAGGATACTTAAAAGAGTCCCAAAGGACTCATGAGACAAAATGCCATCCACATCCAGAGAAAGAACTGTGGAATTGGAATGCAGAATGAAGCAGACTCTTTTCTCTTGTGTTATGTTTTGTTTTGTTTTCTCATGGTTTCTCCCATTTGTTTTAATTCTTCTATGTAGCATGACTAATATGAAAATGTGTTTAATAAGAATGTATGTGTAGAGCCCATATAAGATGGCATGCCATCTAGGGAGGGACAGGGGAGGAAGGGGGAGAAAATTTAAGACTTATAGGAGTGATGGCTGAAAACTGAAAACAAATAAATCAATCAAATTTTTTTAAAAATTCAAAATTTTTACTTATATTTTTAAAAGAAGGAAGGACGACAACCAACTAACAAGGGACCAATGAACATGAATCTTTTTGCTGAACAGTACAGCAAGAATAGGGGTGATAGAGAGGATAATAATGTATTGGGCCTGGAGTCCAAAAGACCTAAGTCCAAATCCTGCCTCAAATATTTTCTAGGCATATGACCCAGGGCAAGTCATTTAACCTCTATCTGCCACAGTTTCCTCAACTGTAAAATGGGGATAATAACAGCGCCTACCTCTGGATTGTTATGAGGTTCATATGAGACCATATCTGTCAAGTGCTTAGCATATTATCTGGCACACAGTAGGCCCCATTCTCCCCCAAAAGGAAACTGAGAGAAAAGGAGCAACTGAGCCAGAAGCTGATAACAGTCTTCCTCTTCTCCTTTTGGCATCTCTGCCCGCCTTCGATGGTGCTGGGAGTTCCAAGCTGATGCATAGTTACTTGGTGAGGATAACATTCCAGGTGGTAATGAGCTAACAAGTACCCAACAGCCTCTTAGCTGCAGGCTAAAAGGGAAAAGAATACACACACACAGATACCACACAGAGACGCACACACACAGAGATACATGCAGACACATGCAGACACACACACATATACATAGAGCAGGGGATAGACCTTGAAGTTAGGAAAACGTGGATTCAATGCCTCCCTCTGGCTCATAATGACTTTGTCACTTTAAATAAATGCCTGCACTTCTTAGGAAGCCTTAGGAAATGTTCTAAGAACTACCTAAAGGTGAGATCTCAAGTCTGCCTTTAGTAAAGGGAATGCTCATACTTTCCTCTGTGTGTGTGTGTGTGTATGTGTGTGTGTGTGTGTCTATTATATACATATTTACATACACACACTATCTGTTTATCCCTCTCTATATATGTATACACACACAAGGAAAAGGAAGGAAAAAACAAAGAAAGGGAAAGAAGGAAGGGAAGGAGGGAGGACTAGGATCAGTGAGTATAAGTTGGTAAGGTCCATTTCTACTCATTATGAGGGAAAACTCCCCTGTGATTACAGCATTCTGAGATACATCTTTT
Organism: Notamacropus eugenii; assembly: GCF_028372415.1. Lineage (NCBI taxonomy): Eukaryota > Metazoa > Chordata > Mammalia > Diprotodontia > Macropodidae > Notamacropus > Notamacropus eugenii. The sequence goes on from NC_092876.1 coordinate 28,580,662, forward strand.
AGAGTACACTCATTCCTTTTCACTTGAAAAATGTGAGTGTTGAGAAATGGAGACTCCAGCTCACAAGTCTGATGTAAGGAAAACAGTGAATCTCCGAGTACTACAAGCAGGAATGAGCATCATTAGTAGGAATTATCATGGTAGTAGCCTACAGAAGGTGCTCTGCCTGAGGGGATCCCTGGACTTAAATGAACACGCCCTGGATCTACCATCAACTCTTCCAGTCCCAAGGATCCCCAAGCAATGGTTTTATCCTCTCTTCCAGCTCACTTCTCCATCTCCTATCTTCCTGTTTCTACTAATAGCCTCCTAAGCCTCTCATTACCCAGGCTTGAAGGTGAAGTGTTACTTGACTCACTTTCCATGTAGGAATAACTTTCCCAAGGTCACAGAGGGAGTTGGAAAGACCTAGGAAAGACCTAGTACTTCAACCTCCTAACCCCCAGTACAGGACATCTTCCACTTCACCAGGCAACCAAGAAACTGTCTTGAGCCCCCTGTTCCATGGTGGAGCCAGATCGAGGTGGTGGCATCTCCCACTGTCAATACCTCAGGTCCAGATTTTCCACAAGCTGTGTTTTGTTTAAAGTGCCAAGTAAGAGAAAGTTGGGGTAGAATTATATGGACTTATCTGAAGGGAACAGAAGCAAGTGAGCAATTTATCCAGGGATGACAACATGATCAAGAAAGATAATTTTGAAAGACTTCAAAACTCTGGCCAATGAAGTGACTCACCAAGATTCCAGAGGCCTGGGGAGGAAGCATCATCTACCTTCTGACAAAGAAGGGAGAGTCTCAAGAGACAGATTGAGGCAGACCTATTTGGATGCTGTCAATGTGAGGATGGTTGCTATGGCTTTTTAAACTGAAAAGTAGGAATTGTGGGGATTAAAATTGTCCAACCTACAATAAAAGAGATTGAGGCACAGCTCTGAACCCATTGACTTGAGTCTATGGTCCCCTCTAATGAAGGGAACCTTAGATCTTCCTCACAATCTGAGATGCCCCTTTTTCCAGGGCTTTATTTTTAGAAGGTTTACTGCCCTATTTGATAACTGAGCATTCTAAAGAGGTGATACAAAGTACAGAATCCCATTGGTTGATAGATCTTACTTCACAGGTCAAAAAAATGATGCATCCCACAAAAGAGGGTCAGAGTAGAAGAAAAAGAAAAAACGAACATTAGAGGACAGAAAGGAGACGTACACTACCAGGATAGTTTTGAAATGAACATGCCGAATCATTCATTCATTCATTCATTCATTCATTTATTTATTATGTATAGTTTTATATCTATATAATTTTTACTGCATATTTTTATTTTATTATCTATTTTATATTTTTATTATATAATTTATTTTATTGTTATTTTATTATACACAATATAATTTATTATTTTATGTAACTTTATTATAAATATTTTATTAGATATAATTTGTTTTATTATATTTTCTATTTCTTCTATTATATATTTTATTTTTATATACAAATAAATAGGATATATTATATATAATGCTTTTATATTTTATGTATTTTGTTATATATAATGTAACTTAGAGGAGAGTGCACAGAATGCCTGCCCTGGAGTCAGGAAGACCTGGATTTAAATCCAGCCTTACACACTTCCTAGTTGTGTGACCCTGGGCAAGCCACTTCACCCTGTTTGCCTCAGTTTCCTGTTAAATGTCAGAGAAGGAAATGGCAAACCTCTCCAGTATCTTTGCCAAGAAAACCCCAAAAGGGGTCAAGAAGAGTCAACAATTAAAACAGCTGAATCAGATATTAAATTTTACCAAAATGTACTTACCTGGGCCTGTGCCTCAAGATATGCAGAATGTTAGCACTGCAAGAGGCTTTAGAACACAAAATGTGCGAGCTGGGAGGGCCCTTAGAACAGGGAATGTTAAAGCTAGGAGGACCCTGAGACCAAATCATTTTATTCTCAAAAATCTTCAGAGGTTCCATATTGCTTCTAGAGTGAATACAAATTCTTTATTCTGCCATTTTGGGACCGTCCCATACTGGCTCAGTCTTCATTCCTAGACTTATTTCCAATGACTGTCCCATGTGTCCTCTGAGTTCCAGCCACATGGGTTGACCAGCCTCCATCAAGGGCATTTCCCAGAACTGGTTGGGCATGAGTGCCCTCCTCCTTGTCTTCTTGCTCTATCCGGAGCATTTCTCCTCTGTGACATTGTTACTGGCCTCTACTCTGTGGGTGGCCTGAGCTGAACAGAGCAGGCCAGAGACAGGAGAGTTAGAAATCAAGTAGAAGTTGAATTTCAAAGTGAGGGAAAAGCTAGCAAGCGAGGAGTGAGATTAGACACATGTGCTGGCGTCCATTCCTAGTGGGAAGATCTCAATGTGCCAATGGTGGGGCAATGGGCTTCAATGCTGACAATGAGGGGAAACAGCAAGGGTGAGGCAGGTTTGATTTGTAGCAGGGCTTGAGCACCAGGACCCAGGTGATTAACTGTCAGAGCTTGTATGAGAACACCCTATGCTGCTCAAAGCAATAGAATAATGACGTGACTTTGCCAGAGGGTGAGCACAAAGGATCCTTGCTTTGCCAAGCTCAGGGCACAGACTGCTTGCTGAGCCTTCACTCTGGAAAACAGGGTGTCTCCTAATTTCTTGACAATATCTTCCCTGATTCCCCCAGCATTCTCTTCTCTCTTTGGGTTTTCCCATAGTGCCTTGGGAACATCTTCCTTTCCCTTGGCCCTTCTATGCTCAGCCTTACGTGACATTGGTCTGTGCATGTGGTCAGTCCATCTCCCTCCACCCCCAGCAGGACAGAGGCTCCCTGCTGACTGACTTGGGGGTACATGTTTGCCTTCACATCCCTGGTCACTAAGACAGTGTCTTGCACATAGTAGGCACTTAATCAGTGTTGAATTAGAGACTACTTAGCCCCAACTTCCCAATTTTACATCTGGTTAAAATGAATCCCCAAGAAAGGAAGTGGCTCAAACGTGAAGCTGCCAACCAAGTGGGCTCCCTCCCCAGGATGGCCTGTGGGACCCCTCCCCAGGCTGGCCTCTGAGCTCCCTGATCCCATTGGCTTCTCTCATGGGGCTTGCCAGCTAGCTCTGATTCTACTTCTGGGCTAGGACCCATTGTCCTAAGACACTATCTCCCAAACTGGTATCTATCCTCAGTTTCCCCTTCAGAACCAGGTCCTCATATTCTTCTTCCAGTGACTGACCCTGTCATCCCTGAGCCCATGCCTTTGGTCTTCCTATCATCCTGAGCTGAGTTCAGCCTGGAATCACAGAATTTGGAAAGATTTTGGCTTAAGAGGTCTTGAAGGATTAGACTGGTCAAGAAGAAAGTGGAAGTAAGAAATTCAAGTAGGTCTTGCTGAGGGGTAGGAAGAGGGTCATGGCTCTTCTCCCTTTCTTGAGTCTTCTAGTCAGCTCAAGGAAGTGGGTGGGTAAGGGAAACCCGATATTAGCAAAGAATGAGTTTCCTCTCCTCCTCCCCATCCCTCCTCTTCTTTTCATCTTTCCTCCCTTCCTTTCCCCTCCTCTGCTCTCTACTTTCCCTTTTTTCCTAGCTTCTCCCCACCTACACTACTTGATTCCCACAGGACCTGATGAGTCTCTACTAGTGAGAGAAGGACTCCACCTACAGCAAACACTGATAAAAACCCAGGATCCCAGGGAGAAGAGCTTCTCTACTATCAAACTCTCAGGCAGTTGGCTCTGACACCAAGCCCTTCGGACCTTACTCAATCAGGACTCATGGCATCGGGAAACTACATCACAGGTAAGAGAGTTCATGGGGATCCTTCACCTTCACCTCCTGGACCCAATCTCATTATGCTCCCCAGTCCTCACCTTGATGCCAATTCCAGTGCTACTTCTACCCTTGCTACTTCCCAGCTGGCATCCCAATCTTATCATCCCCCTAACCTCAGCCCTGACCTATAACCTCTAACACTCATATCAATTCCAACCCTACCCCAAAGAGTATCTTGTTACCTTCCCAATTCAACCCAAACCTGGACCCTGACCTATATTACACCTGTTTGTTATCTGTGTGACCTCTCTGGGACTCAGTTCCTCACTTGTAAATATCTGAGAGTTGGACTAGATAACCCTTATATTGTTTTCTAACTGTGACCCTATGACAATTCCACAAATTTCATTCTAGTTCTTACCATCTTTCCATTCTGACTATAGCCTAATCCTCACTGATGCTTACTTCAAAAGGCTGACCTGGACCCTAAACTTATCTCTGGTCCTAATTCAAAACTTTCTACCAACCCTATATCTATTTAAGACTCTTATCTCACTCTGACCCCAGGGCTCCCCAAAAGCTTTCCCTAGCTCCTCATAGAATTCTTCTGAGAAAGCAATGAGGAAGGGACACCTTACACCTGCTTATTCTAGGGACCAAGGGTTCCACTCCCGCTCCTTCCACATTCATAGGCTCATAGATTCAGAGCTGGAAGAAACCTGGGTGGTCATCTGTTTCTAACTTACTCATTTGATGGATGAAATTGAGGACCAGGGCAGTTAAGTCATTTGTACAAAGTTAAAAAAAAGTCCTAAGAACTAGAATATGAACCTAGGTTCCCAAATTCCTGATCTGGAGCTCGCAGAGAAGCACCTGCATTTGTGAACCGGGTGAGCTATGAACCTGACCTGGATCCCAACCCCAAATCTTCTTAGTCCAAAACCCAACCTGACCGTAAAAAGCCAAGGCTGCCATTTACACCCAGCCCTGAGAGAATCAGGAACCCAGCACATAGCAGGTTCTCCAGCACTTAGGCCAGGCCAGTCCTAGATCGCAACCATTTCTAATTGCCAGACCCCAGGAGGCGGGAGAGCATAACAGAAAGTGCCCTGCAGTTGAAATCTTGGGGTTTTGATTGTGGTCCTTCCAGTTAACCAGCTATGTGTCCTCCAGGAAGTCCCTTCTCCGATCTCCATCATCCTCCAAAATGAAGGAATTGGACCCTTCCAGTTTGGATAGTTATGAGAAGACGTTAGTGCCACCAAGTGCAACCTTCCTTACTTTTGTCATTTTACAGCTGGGGTAACTGAGGTTCAGAGACAGGCAAAGACTTTCCTAGGGAAGAGTCAGCTTCCCAAACCTTTGGCTCCATTTCCCCAGTGTAGGGCTCTTTCTCCTAAACCCTACTATCCCCTCTCAGCCTCCTGATGTAACCAACCCTGATGGCCACAGGTCTCCACAATTGCCTACACCTTCTACCTCCTGACCTCAGACCTAACCCGAGGGAACCCTAACCCTCCAAAAGAAGCTAGAAGTGCAAAGTTCAGCCCCAATCCTATCTTCACCCTGGGGCCCAAACCAGCACCACCCAAAGGCCCAAGCTCACCTCACCTCTCTCTATTTCTCCTCAGCAATCGTTGTCTCCATCTCCATCATGATTATCCCATCCTCCTCAGGTGCTCCAGGTAAGGAAGGGGAGGCAAAGCAGGGAGGAAGGTTGTAGAGGAGAGGGCAAGAGCTATGGGGGAGGGGGGAGGGAAAGATGGGGGAGCAGCCATTGGGGAACTTCTGGGAGCCTTTCTTTCTGAGCCTGGGGAGCTAATGGTCTGTATCATTCACCTGAATGCAGTGACCCCAGACTCCCAGGTGATCATGTGCCAGCCCTGGCTGCTGTGTGGTATGGTGGCCTACAACCCCCAGGAGAATCAATGCTGTGAGGATGGCAGTGTCCAATCCTTGCCCCTGCACTGTGGTCCTACACTCAAGTTTGACCCCTGCTCTCAGCGTTGCTGCCCCAACTCTTTCAAGAAGGAGTTCATTGTGGTTAATAAGAGAAGTGACTGTAAAATGGTGAACTCCGACTAAGAGCTGACATCAGATAAGGATTATCTCTCATCCCTTGAGTCTTTTATCAAATAATGAGATTGTAATGGAATATTGTTGTGCTAGAACTGACAAATAGGATGATTTCAAAAAAAAAACCTGGAAAGACTTACATGAACTGATACAGAGTGAAGTGAACAGAATGAGGAAAACACTGTATACAGTAACAGCAACATTGGGCAATGAAGAATTGTGAATGATTAACTATTCTCAGCGATGCAATGACCCAAGACAATCCCAAAGGACTCATGATGAAGCAGACTACCCACCCCCAGAGAAAGAACGGATATTGATTAAATACAGACTGAAGCAGGCAACTTGTCGCTTTCTTCCTTTCGTTTTCCTTTTATTCAAGTCATCTAGTACAAAATGACTAATATGAAAATGTCTTCCATAACTACACACACATAACCTATATCTGATTGTGGACTATGTCAGGAAGGGGGAAGGGGAGGGAGAAAGAGAAAGAACCTGAAATTAAAAAATTTAAATAAAAAATGTTAAAAAATTAGGGTAGAAAAAGAAGGAAAAAAAGACTTCTCCTATCTCCAAAGGCAGTCCCCAGACCTCGAGATCAAAGGACTTGATGTTGACCCAAAGCCTGGGGTTTCTTCAGTGGATGGGGCTTGGGGGGTGAGGGGAGAGAGAGAGGAAGGAGAAGCCTTTTGGGCAGGGACTCTTGACTGCACCGTTCTTCTCCTCTATTGTGAATTTCCCTATAGGGAGTCATTTGTATGCCTTTGCTGGACATGGGTATAGAGACTTGAGGGGTGGGATAAGTGTGTCTTCCGGGATAATCACTTTCTGTCTCATTTCTATTTAGGTTGGGAAGGCCAGTATCAGTCACACACAATCCACTGGGTGCTGGGCTCCCTCTTCTTATTATATTAATAATAATATATAATAATTATAATATAATATAATTGACAATGTTATATTATATAATAATAATTATATCTCATTAATAGATAATAATAATCACCTTATGTAAAGCCATTTCACTCATTCCCTTTACACTTTCACTGGAGCCTGTTACAAATATTCTTATGGAGGAGATAGTACAGTGTTGCCCCCTTTTTGCAGATGGGGAAGCTGAGGTCCAGAAAGGGATCAGGACTTGCCCAAGGTCACACAGTGCGTCAAGACTGGGATTGCAACCCAAACCTCCCTATGTATAGGCTCCTCAGCGCACATGCAGATATAGAAACACAAGCACCCACATTCACCTGCAGATTTTTTTGGTTTCTCTATCTCTTTGGGCCCTGGTTCACAGCTTGGCAAATGCCAAGATCTGAGTTTGGGAGAGGGGTAGCAAATTGAATTGTGAAGATGGAGACCCTGCAGACAAAGAGACAGAGAGAAAGAGAGAGAGAGATGGAGAAAAAGAGAAGAAGAAGAAAAAGAGAGTAGAAATAAGGGAAGGAGAAGAGAGGAGAGAAGAGGAGAGGAGAAGAGAGCGGAGGGGAGGGGAAAAGAGGGGAGGAGAGCTCTTCTAGGGCAATCTCAAAGGCTTGGAAGAATGCCTGGCATACAGTAGGCACTCAATAAATGCTTATTGACTTATCTGTTTCCCTCTATAACAAAGAATCAGCAGCTTCTAGTCCTTGTCTCATGTCTGATGACAGCCCAGTAATAGACATTGGAGATAAGCAGATAATGAGCCAAGAGGAACTAGGAACCATATGACAAGCATCAAAATGATCCCCAGTCTAATAAACAAAGAATGTATCTTGTACAAGAGAAGCTTTGATGGGCTTCTATATGATGTGTAGGGTGATGGGGTGTTCAGAGCACAAGCACCTCTGATGTGGGACTTGCCAAACCCCTTTCAGAGCTATTCATCCACGTTTGGTGTGCACTTGGCACCCAACTCTCCCCGGTGGCTCCAGGAAGCTGTCCCTTGTGCAGCAGCTCCATCCTGGTAAACCCTCTTCTCACTCAGGCTAACCCAGGTTGAGGATAACTGGCAGGGCTCAGACCCATTGGTGAATTAGAAGGATGTCTTTCCCAAGCATGGGAAAACTTCCCCAGTGGAATGGGCAGGTGAGAACAATTTGTTCCAATGGCCACAAAGGGGGCTGAAGCTGGTGCTGTGGAGTAGTAAGACGTAAGATGTAAGCAGTAAGATTTATCAAGCGCATCGACGATGTCTGCAACCCCAGCCATCACCAGTCATCTTGACTTTTGTCCTGCCACTGGACTTTGATGACTCCAGTAGAGACAGTGAGGCTGGTGACTTTGCCCAGCTCTGTCTCACTTAAATCCAATTCAAGTGCAAGGCAAGACATCACCCAATGACGACACTGATCCTCCAAAAATGAAAGATGAACAAGGACATATGAGGTCTACACCTGGGTGACTTCCTTTTGTCCCTGCAAAGAGCCTTGTAAAAATGAGAGTTACATGAGATACCATATGTAAGATGCTTTGTAAACTTTTTACAATGACATAAAAGCCAGCTATTATGAGAAGACATCAGGACTCTACAAGCCAACAATGGAAACCTTCCTGGACTTTCCTTACATGTGGGAGGGGAAGCCCCCTTGTGTCCATAATGCATATAGTAGTCTTGTTACGTACATTAGAGAGATGTCAGGCTTTCTAGTTCCCAGGGATTCTAAGGCTGAATGGGATGGGGAGGATGGGATGGGAGGAGGGAGATTCACTCATCCATCTTGTGTCTGCTTAGGATACGAAATATCCTATTTAGACATACTAGGCTGCTACAAAGACTCTGTCACTTTAGGCTGAGCTGATGATTATCCATTTTAGAAACAGGAAGAGAGGTAAACAGTTTCAGGATATGAGGCCAAGTGGTGAAATGACAAAGGAAAGTTGAAAACAATTTCCCAATTCCAATTTCCTGTTTCTAACCTGCTTGACCATTGCCCAAGGGAAAGACCTTAAAGATTGCTTCTCTAAGGAAAACTATAGACCTTTGACTTAGGGGAATAAGGAATAAGCCTAAGGAACCACTCCAGAGCAGGAAAAAGCCTTCTACTCACACTAGTTGGCACTGGCTCAACAAATTGCAGTCTTCATGGAGTGACCTAGGAGAGAGGTGTCAGAATGCAACCAGCAGACTGCATGAGGCTCCAATACTTTGGAGAGCTGTCCAAACCAGACAAAAATATGATTGGGAAATATTTAATAAAATAAATTAATAATACAATAAAATATAGGTAATCTTAATATGGTTTTCTAAGTCATTATGTTGGGGAAGGAAATGGCCAACCACTCCAGCATCTTTGTCAAGAAAACCCTGTGAACATAGTCCATGAGGTCACAATGAGTCAAACACCAGGAAATAACCAACCAAACAAAACCAGTCAATATATGGCCTGCCAGGATCCGTATGTTTAGGGAGTGGTTAGTGGACCTTGCTTCTGTTTGGATTTAATATCACTGTTCTAGAAAACTAAAGTTAAATGACATGCCCAAGATCACACAGCCAGGATGAGTCAGAGACCAGGCTTGAGCTGAGAATTTAATCTGCTGCATCTCCCTTTGTTGTTGTTTAGTCATATCCGACTCTATCCCAATTAAAGGTTTCTTGGCAAAGATACTGGCATGGTTTACCATGAACTTCTTCAGTTCATTTTATGGATGAGGAAACTGAGGCAAACAGGGCTAAGTCATGTGCCCAAGATCACACAGCTAGGCAGTGTCTGAGGTCAAATTTGAACCCACGAAGATGAGTCTTCCTGACTTGAGGCCAGGCACTCTATCCACTGTACCACCTACATCTCACTACACCCCCTAGAAAAGAATGCTGCCCTGGATTGGTCTGGGACAGACTTTCACAAGGATCTTAATGTCATGGATTTAGAAATGGAATTGACTTCAGAGGCCATCTATTTCAACCCCCAATTTTACAGGTGAGGAAACTAAGCCAAGGGAAGTGATCTTTCCAAGATCACAGGGATTTGAACCCCAGTTCTCTGACACTGGGGCTGGCATCCTTTCCCACTAATCCAGGACCATACTACCTCAAGACTGAAAGACCACATCAGTTCAGTGATGTTCACAGGGGAAGGAAGGTGCTTGCAGTTACAAAAATCCTGAAGAGCAAATGCACACTCATATACAGCCAGGGCTGATTAATTACCAAGTTTCCTGAAGTGATTGTTTGTATTCAAACTCACGCTCTTTGAAGTGATGATTATTTAAAATGTGGTCATTTGCTCTAGCCCAAAGGAGATACAGGGTGCAAATTCCAGTGGCTGGGACCTAGCTGTGGCTTAAAAGGAGGGGGTGAACCACTGAGAGCAAATATGATGGAAAGCATTCCAACTGTTAAGATTTCTTGGCTCTGTTACAAGGGCAAGAGTTCAATTAGAGGGTTTAGAGGGTTACAGAGGAGACATGGCTCCTGTCTGGGATGGCAGGAAACAAACATTTACAAAATGTCCTACTGTGTGCCAGGTTCCATTATCCTCATTTAATCCTCACAACAACCCTGAGAGGTAGGTGCTATTATTATCTACCTTTCACAGTTGAGGAAACTGAGGCAGTCAGAAGTTATGACTTGCCCAGGGTCATACAGCTAGTAAGTGACTGTGACCATATTTGAACTCAGGTCTTCCTGAGTCCAGGGGCAGCTAGGTGGTGAGGTGGATGGAACACTGGGCCTGGACTTGAGAAGATCTGAGCTCAAATCCTGGTCTCAGACACTTACTAGCTGTGTGACCTTGGGAAAGTCACTTAACCCCTCTTTGCCTCAATTTTCTCTCATCTGTAAAATGGGGATACACTGGAAAAGGCAATTGATGAGGTTAATGGTGAGGGGAACCCCAAAATACCGACGGTCCGGGTCATGCTCGAATGAATTCGACTCAAGCCTTCTTAAAACCAAAGAAAACAAAGTTTATTAAGGATTCGCCTAATTGGGTTGCCTCTTAAGGAGCCTAAGCTTTTGTAACGCTTGTATTCACAAGCGGGCCAGATAGAATTTCAGCTAGACAGAGTCTAAGCTGAATTGAATCTGTGTGCCTTCAAGGAGGCGAGATGGAACTTAAATACAGAAAAAGACTGAGGGAAGAATCCAAGTGTCAATCAAGTAGTCTGGGTCCCAGGGATGGTCTTGATAGATCAAACCCAGGGAGAATCCTGATGGGAGTGGCTGGTAATAGGATCAAAGGGAGGAATATTAAAAGAATGCTAAAGAGAAGATAGGGAGAATCTGACCTGGGAGAAATGGAAGGGGAATCCAAGGAGCTCCCCCACCCAAGGCCAGACTTTCCAGGGTCCTTCAGACCAATGTGACAAAAGCCCTCCTGACCCAAGGGGAGAAGGTCTTGTCTTGGGCTTGTACCCCATCAATTTTAAGGATGAGAAAACTGAGGCAAACAGCATTAAATGACTTGGCCAGGGTCACATAGCAAGTGTCTGAAGCCAGATTTGTATTCAAGAAGAAAAGTCTTTCTGACTCCAGGCCAGGCACTCTATCCACTGTAACTACTCTGGGTTCATATCTGACCTCTGACACATACGCCCTGGCCTCTCATGCATGCTGTGTGACCTTGTAAGAGTGCATGTTACAGCTGCTTGGAGCCACAAGTGAGAGTTAGATCGATCCAGTGGAAATCCAAGGAAGAAAACAGCCCTGACACCAGAGGGGCGGCCAGTCCTCACACAAGACACCATACACTTCCTTGTTTCCTTGTTCTGCCTGCTTGAATCAGGCTTAGAACTGTTTGAACTGTGATAAGATTGGATGACCACTAAGAAACCTGCCTCATTCATGGCAATTAAAAATGAAGATGTATTTCCTAGCTGATTGTGCTCACAGTATGGAGCAGGTAGGAGGTGTAGAGGATAGTGTGCTGGAGTGCACTTCCTGGTCTGGAGTCAGGAAGACTCATCTTCCTGAATTCAAATCTAGCCTCAGACACTTGCTGTGTTACTCTGGCCTTTCCTTTCATGAATGCAGATCTAAGAACCCGCGATAGCAGGCCCCACTGTGTATGTCAGGGTGCTTACTGATACACCAGCTTTCTGAAGCTGGAACTGGATACATAATTTTCTGGAGCAGCTGCAGTGAAGGGGAGCACCATGAAACTGGTATAGGTTTTGCAATCAAAACTAATTTATTTGGCTAGCTTATATGTATGGGATGACAAGATTCCCTACTTAAATTAATTACTCAAAGGCCTCTCAAAGTGATGACAGAAAGTTTATTTATTCGATTCTCGAGAAGCGGGGCAATTCCTCCACCAGGTGGTCTGGAGCAGGAAAAGCCGAAGACAAAGGAAAAGCAGTGATATATATAGACCCTAATGCAAATCCCTCCTCCCACCCCTGACCATTATTCTCATTGGCTGAGAATATGATCTTACATTCTAAACATGAAATCTAGCCAATCCCCTTTGAAATGAAGACATCAAAAAGTTATGTAAGTTTTATCCAGTCATTGAAACCCTAATGTACATAGGGTATACGTAGTCTATACATAGTGTATATCCTTATATGGAATTATTCCACTCTAAAAGTATTATAACCTGAGCCTCTCAGTCCCCTTTACTCCTGGGAGAAGAATTACAATCTGAGAAGTCTTCACTAAATCTATTCCACTCATTATATGTCTGCCAAAAAGAGTGAATGACAGGTTCATAACAATGTGATTGCCACTTGCAAGAAAACGTCATGCCACCATCATCAGTGCCTATGTTCCCACTGTGATGAACCCTGATGAGATCGAAGTAAAACTTTATGAAGACCAGAAGACCCTCATCATCCATGTGTCAAAAGAGGACAAGCTTATAATTCTAGATGACTTTTATGTCAGAGCAAGTTGGCTATAACTTGTAGAGAAGGTGCCAGCTTGCATAAGGAGAAGGCTTTCTTCTTCTCCAGAGTAGTTCCACAGTCTTATTCCCTACTCTCCTAAGCCAAGGATCCTATGGTTTTCCTTAGAGAAGCAGGCTTCAGGGTCTTTCCCTTTAACAATGGTCAAGCAGGTTAGAGACAGGAAATTGGAACTGGGGAGTTGGTTTCAGTTCTCCTTTGTGATTTCACTATTTGGCCTTACATCCTGAAACTGTTGGGAGGATCTCTCTCCCTTTTTCCAAAATGATGACAATCATCAACTCAGCCTAAAGTGACAGAGTCTTTGTAGCAGCCTAGTTTGTTTATAGGATATTTTTTATCCTAAGCAGACACAAGATGGAAGAGTAAATCTCCCCATCCCATTCTCCCCATCCCATTCTCCCCATCCTATTCAGCCTTAGAAACCTTGAGAACCAGAAAGTCTGAAACCTCTGTAATGTTCATAACAAGACTATTACATGCATTACATGCACTATTACATACAAGAAAGGCCTTGAAGCAGAAGATCTAAGCTTGTATCTTGCCTCAGATACTTACGAGTTGTGTGACCCTGTCTGCCTCAGTTTCCTCATCTGTAAAATGGGAACAGTAATAGAACCCACCTCCCAGAGATTCTGTGAGGATTAAAGGAGATTTTTCTACATATGTATGTATATACACACACATTTTATACATGTAGTTTGCAATATGTCTGTGTGTGTCTGTGTGTATGTATTTAGGGCTTTGCAAACTTTACAAATGTTACCTCTTTAACTATGATCCATATATATGGATAGTACTGGGCCTGCGATTTCCCTGGTATTGGGATGGCATATTTTGCGAGATATCTTGGTGTTAGGAGGCTAGATTTTTTTTGCTTCCCTACTTATTTATTTTATCATTTCTTTTACCCTGGGACAATTAACTCTTTTATCTTGTGTAGTTTTCAGTTACAATTTCTTGAAATATGGCTCTGAAACATCAGGCTTTGATAAAGCCCACTGGGATGCAAATGGAGCTACTGGACTCCAAGCCTTTAAACCCAAATCACTCAGGCTCTCACTGAGTGGTCCATGTTAGGTTCCAGGCCAAACCTCACTTGCTCATTGTTTCAGTTTTGATGACTTGGAGTGAGTATACGTAGCAATTGCTTCTTTTGCAGCTAGAAACCCTGAGGGGTTTTTTTGATCAGTTTGGGCTTTTATCTAGAACCTTCTTATCTTCTAAACTCTATCACTGGGCTGTCATCAGCCGAAAGAGTTAGCAGAAGTCTTTGTTACAGAGTAACAAGTAAGTCAAGTCAATAAATAAGTGCCTACCATGTGCCAGGCACTATGCCAAGAGTTTATGACTTAAAGGAGGAAGCAACAATGTTGCGCTAAACAAAAAGAAACAAAATAGATGTGAGACAACAGAGGAAAGATACCGATTGTTTTGAGAAGGCAAACAAGGCCATCTTTTGCCTCACTTCTTACCTAAGCCTTTAATCACTGGGTGAGTGTTGCCACAGACTGAGACCTGGGAAAGAGCTTACCTTAAAAGGTCAATCCAGGCAACCTCCAGTCATACTGACCTATGTCTTACCACTGGACTACACTGACTCTGGAGGAGAGAGTCTGAGGAGTGAGACTGGGGACTTTGCACAGCCTTCCCTCAATTAAATCCAATTCATTGGCAAATCATGGCATCACCATCCTGATGTCACGGTCCTCTTGGAGAGCAAAGGTCAAGAAACAACCTGTGAATAGTATGAGCTGCCCCACTAGGAAACCAACTGATCAGTTCCAGTTGTACAATGCAGCTCCTTCCTCCTTGCCTTTCTTTGCCTTTCCTGACACTCTGTCCACATAGGGTACAATACCCTTACCTTCAGGGGCTCATTCCAAAGGAGTGTAAATTTTTGATCGCTGAAAACTCTCGTGACATCTTGGGATTTGTGGACTAGATTTCTATCCTATGATGGCTGTGTGTGTTTGTCCTTTGTTGCCAAAGAAGATCATGCCATCAGAGAAATAATGACATGACTTGCCTTTGACTTTGCTTTGAGTGAGGGAGGGCTGTGCAGTCATCAGTCTCACTTCTCCAGAGCCATCTGAATCCAGTGACCAGATATTATTCATCAGGAGGACTGGAGATGACTCAGGATGAGGCAATTGGGGTTAAGTGACTTGCCCAAGGTCATGTACCTCGTGAGTATTGAATGGGATAGGTTTAGTGAAGACTTCTCAGATTGTAATTCTTCTCCCAGGAGTGAGGTAAGACTGAGAGGCTCAAGGTTACTATATTTTTAGAACAGAATAATTCCATATAAGGATATAAAACTGTGTAGTACATTAGGGTCTCAGTGATTGGATAAAGTTTACCTAATTCTTCAATGTCTTCATTTCAAAAGGGATTGGTTAGATTTCGTGTCTAGAATGTAAGATCATATTCTCAGCTAATGAGAATAATGGTCAGTGTGGGGGGAGGGACTTGCGTTAGAGTCTATATAAATCACTGCCATTTCTTTGTCTTCGGCTTTCCTACTCCAGGTGAACTGCTGTAGGATTGTCCAGATTCTCGAGAATCGAATAAATCTCTTTTCTGTCATCACTTTGAGAGGTCTCTGAGTAATTGATTTATGTAGGGACCTGAGCCATCCCACACAGTTTGGGGGCTCATCCGGGATCTGTGACCTTTCTGAGAGATGGCTGACAGCTCAGTTCAAAGACTGGGCACCCGTGGGGAGGTTTCCCCATAGTCCTTGAAAAGGGCTGCTGGGCCTCCCTCTCTGCAAGGTAACGACCCGAAGCACAGGAACTCAGTGAAGACAGAAAAGAATAGAGATAGGGACTCCAAAGACTACGAAGCTGTGAAGTGTGTGAAAATGCCAACTGGTTGGTGTTGAAAGTTGCAGCCAGGCAACTTGTACGCGTACAACCCAGCAGTAAGCGCGGGGGGGGGGGGGGGGCCCTGGGGGTCAATTCATTGAGTCTTAGATAGACTCAGGGAGAAGGTGACAGCTCCCAACCAAATTGGTGGACTGCAGGACCCCAGGGTGAAGGGCCCCCCAAAAAACGTTTGCTGGGTGACTGTGGGTGGGTGGGCGACCCCCACTGAGAGCTAGCGAGGGAGCTAGCAAAATTTGTTGAGTCATAGACTCGGAGGTGTTGGTAACAACCCTCGACCAAAAGAATGGGGAAGGGGCAGTCCAAACCCCACAGAGCTTCGGAATGGAGTCAGGAAATACCGGTAAATAGTCCTTTGGGAAATCAATTACAAAATTGGCACGAATTACCAAATTATAGAGGAAAGGACAAGAAGAAGATGATTAAGTATTGTTGTTTCATATGGGGTGAAAAGATATCAGAGGAGGAGGCACAATCTGGCCCAAATATGGTTCCTCCAACGATTGGGTTTGCCAAAAATTTAAACCTATATGTACTATTCTATTCTGTTAAATGTTTTGTCTGTATATGTTGTGTTGGTATTTCTGTGTGAATGAAAGTCTGTGTGTCTCTGTTTTTATCTGATAAGGTTGTAAATTTAGCCAGCCAGCCAGCAGGAGCAGAAAGGCTGAGCTGAACTGTCCTTGAAATTCCTGTTACTCCCCTTCTTCAACCCTTCCATGTTAGTTTCAGAGGGGTGGAGGATCAAGGAGGGAGAGAAAGGGAGAGAAAAATTATTTTACTGTTCAGTTTATATAGTTGGTAACAGCAAGTAAAAGAATGTAGGAGAAGTAGAAAGAAATAAGTTATGCGCAGTTTCAAAGTGGCTTGAGGGAAAGGCAGGAGAATTTAAGCAGGTAGAGATGATGAGCGGGGGTACTGTGTAATCAGAAGGCTTGGAAGAAGTACAAAAGGGAGGGAGGGAATTTATCTTTTTCCCTCAGATCAAAGAGGCATGCTAGCAACCATTTAACCATTTCCTGCCTCACCCAAAAGAAGAAATTTTAGTGTAATGGGAAATAACAGAAAGTTAATTGAATTCATTCTGGTTGTATTTGGAATTGTGAATAGGTGAAATGTGTCATTCTTAATTTAATGTTTCAGATAGGTTAGAATTTATTAAAGTTTGGTGGAAGTAAGCAGAAGATTAGAAAGTAAAAAAATCTCAAGGAAGCAACTTAGAGCTGAGAGTTTTGGATTTAGGTTTAATTAGATCAATATATATTGGATGCCAGACAATGTATTTAAAGTAAAAAGATAATAAGTTTAGGTTTTTCTTTTTCTTTGGAGAGTGGGAGGGCCAGAAAGGGGTGGCCTTGGGAATCCTGGCACAAATAAGAGGAGGGCAGAGACACGCAGGAGCATTTCTGCCAAAAATGTTAGATCCAGTAACAAAAGGATAGGTATTTGTTAGATGCAACATTAATCTAATGTAACTGTTACACGATTTTAAATTTTGTAATTTATTACATATAGATTGGGGTTTTAAAAAGATGTGATAGAAATTTGATAATTTGAAACTTACATTTGGTTATAAAAAAAGAGCTGAATAGGTTAATGGCTTCTTTTAAGTTTTAAGTAAACTTAAATAAGTTTAAATTTTTAGGTAATCCATCTAAATATTGTATTAGAAATTGCATTGTTAAGTTAATCAATGAATTGGTTAAAAAGAGCTGTTATGAATTTTTTTATAAGTTTCCTTGTTGTAGCATTCCTATTAAGAAAATGAGAACGCTTTAAAAATGTACATGTATATATATATATATATATAGGTGTGATTTTCAAGCCTGTTTCATCTGAGCATGTATTATGTTAAAAGTTTATTTCTGTTGTTGAAAAGGAAATTTTAGCTAAAATTGTTTTTGCCATGAATCAAGCATTTACTCTAAAGTTATTTTTGTAAAAGAAAGTTTATGGGCAAATGTGAAAAGGCTTTGGGTTTAGGTCTTTTCTTGTGATTTCTGTCAATTAGTTTCAAGGGGATTGTGATAAATTGCAAACTGTTCATAAGCGAGGAAATATTTGTTGTATTAAGAAATACTTTGTAAAATCTTTTGTATGTTTTTTTTTTGGAAGGCCTACCTATCCAATTTGTATTTGTAAGTTACAAAAGTGGGAAGAATTTAGTTTCTCTAACAGGATATGAAAATGTAATTGATGTCATCTGAAATTTATTGTTCGGGTTCATAGCTAAAACGATTTGTTATCACTTACGAAAATTATGTTTGCCATTTGTAATTCTAATGCTAAAACCTAAAGCTGGTACACTGTGTGAATATGTGGGGAAAAGAAGCAGTCCTCAGGCTAGTAACAAGTGCAGCCCCAGCAGCTGAGGAGATTGTATATAGAACTTGCTTTGGTGAGAATTTGAAAATGTACAAGAAATGATCTTCAGTGATTGGCTCTTTAGGCAAATTTAAGATCTAAGGAGTAAGTAAAATCCCTGGGGACATTCTTTCTAAATCTAATGGGAATAAGTAGATATTGTATCATTGTTACATAGAACAAGACTGGGATTTAAAGTTAACTGTATTTTAATTTATTGTAATTTGTGTTTGTATTGTAATTGTATTTTATTTACAGGGGAATTCAGGGAAAGGAATCACTTTAAAAAAAAAAAAAGATGGGGTGGCCCCAGGTGGTCTGGGAGCTCCAGGAATGGTCTTGATGGGAGTGGCCAGTAAACTGGAGATTTGGGCTGATAGAATTAAGAGTGGGAAGTAGAATAGACTTGGACATAGTGATAGAGTGGACCTTAGGAGAGCAGGTTCATGTGAAAAAAAAAAAAAACAAAAATCAAGGAGTTTTCAAGGTTAGGTTTTCCAGGGCTTTTAGACAAATGGGACTAAAACTCTTTTGAGGTAATGGACAAAGGTCCCAACTTGGAATGAGATCTTTACATGTTACAAAATGATGTAAAAGCAATTAGTATTAAAACAATTAACTAAATTAACTACTGAAACTAAATCAGAGATATCCTCAGTTTGGGGAAAAGAATTTCAGTCTAATTTTCTTAGAGGTAGGTAGCCTCTGGTAATATTTGGCATTGAAAGTTAAATGATTGTTTTGATTTGAATTCATTACATGAACATAAAAATTCAAGTTAGTGTTTGAGCTTATCACATGTGTAGCTCATTCTTTTAGATTGAGCAGGGTTAGAAAGGGATAAAGTAGTTTGGGAAACAGATATAAATCTACTAGAGCAATGACTTATGATTGTTATTCAATCAGGAATTAGAACATGTATAGAAAGGCATGTAAGCTACTTAAGACTTGCTTCAAAAGATGTTCCTTGGCCTATGTGAAATTAGTCATGTTTGAAACTGATTATTGGAGCTTGCTATTTTAAGATTTTTGTGGGACTATTAACTGACTGTTCTTCTGAGTCTAACTCCAGGTATGGATAGCAAGAGAGGTGGTCTGAGCCACTGATCCATGATGCCAGTAAGCCTGTGAGATGCTGGTATGAACTGCAAAAAGGTGATCTCATGGGAAGGTCAGGAGAGCGGCTGTTCAGCCTGGGCTGAGGTAGGATTCTCCTGACTCAATTTCCCCACTGACACCTGGTAGACTTTAAGCCTGGCTGAATGCCAGTTGATAATCTACTCCTGCCTGGAACTGACATGAAGTAAGGGAGATGTTGTTTCCCTGCAATGTCCCTACTCTTAGTGGCAAATTCCTAAAATCAGAAGTTTTGTAAGTAATAATACCAGATCTGTTGAATAATAGATTGTTGGTAGGGGAACATCTGAGGTTAAGTCTAACATTGAGCTAACAGGTTTAGGACTTTAGACCAACAACAATAAGTTAGGGTCCTCTAATTCTTAGTAATAGTGTGGAGATGATTAGGTCAAGGGCTTGTGAGGCTAGCATGCATAGTTATTATTTTGTCCTAGTTGGTTAATGCTAAATGAAAAATGGTTTGTGGTCTATATTGTAAATGCTTTAAAAGAAGCATCACATGATCAGAAGTTGGGATTGTTTTATGATGTGATATGCACTGTGTTAAAAATGATTATTTATTGTATTTATGTAAGTACTGGAGCCTGGTGTTGACTCCTTAGTGAAATCTCATCTTCCTAATGAGGGAATGAATAATGACTTACTGTGAAATGTAGAAGCTGCATTTTAATGTGAATTTTCTTTTCTTTTAAAAAAAAATGACAATTTGTCAAATTTTCAATTTTGATTTTTGTAAGAGTGATAGGAATGGTAATCTAAGATGGTATTAAGTTCAGTTTTGCAGGAGAGTGGACATCTGGATTTCTACAAGAAGATGAAGAGAAGAAGATGCTGAGATGCTGTGCTGAAGACTGTTTGAAGGAGCATCCAGATCAGAAAACTGCATAAGATGATACTTCTCCCCAGACTGCTGTATGAGATGGAACCTCTAAATGGACAATTCATTAATTTACCTTTCCCTTTGAATCTCTGTATGAAGGGAAAGATTCATAAGGGAAAGAATGTGAAGGGGTCATGACTATGACTATTTGTAGAGTTGCATATATATATGAATAGTACTAAGAATAACACAGAATATAAAGAATGGGTACGGAAGTGGGAGAATGGGACACATAGGATGATGTTTGATACTTTCTGGAGTGTAATCAATAGAACTGGCAAGAATTATCAACATTGTATATGGAAGAGGAAACAACAACTATGGAGGTGTAAGTCAGAGATCATGAAAGGAGGACCATTAGGCCCGGAAGATGTGAAGTACTTTCTGGCTGTGGATTATAGGGTAAGGCTGTTTCTAGAGGAACATCCTGCTTTGAGAGGACATTATTGGATATGTGGACAGACAGCTTATACTCACCTTCCGTTAAACTGGAGGGGTGTTTGTTATATTGGATTGGTGAGACCTAAATTCTTTTTCTTGCCTGAATCAGGGAAACGGCATCTGGGGGTTCCTCTATATGATGATCTAGCCAAAAGGAAGAGGAACATCAACACCTCCTTTACTCAGACTGGGAATGCAAATGGGTGGGGTGACACTTGGCCACCTAAGAGGATAATTAGAGAGTATGGGCCTGCAACTTGGGCTCAAGATGGGAGTTGGGGCTATAGAACCCCTATATATCTATTAAATAGACTAATCAGACTCCAAGCAATAGTTGAAATTATTACCAATCAAACAGCAGAAGATTTGGACTTATTGGCCGATCAAGCCACACAAACTAGGGAAGCAGTACTGCAACATAGGTTGATCTTAGATTATTTACTTGCAGAAGAAGGGGGAGTTTGTGAAAAGGTCAATTTATCCACATCTTGCTTGAAAACTTGATGATAATAGAAGAATAGTGAAAGAGATCACCAAAAATATTAGGAAGGTTGCTCATGTTCCTGAACAAACTTGGAACTCCCTTTTCAATACGTCTTGGTGGTCCTGGTTTGAAGGGAGCTGGTGGAAGAGATTACTGTGGTTTGGCATCGTAGCAATTAGTGGTATCATATTACTTCCTATCTGTTTACCTTGTTTGATTTCACTTATTACTAAAATAGTTAGAAATTCTCTACTAAAACTTGCTAGAGTAGAAGAGAGGACTGAAGGAGCCATTTGGTTGATGATACTAAAGAAGGAAGGATGGGCACCTGTGGAGGCAAAAGACAGGAATGATCCTGATTGGGATGAGGAGATTAATAGACAGTGTGAGATCATGTTACAGAACTGTGGTTAAAATATCCGTGAGAAGTCTTCAGGTTAATAAATAAGAGGAGGGATTGAGTGGGACAGGTTTAGTGAAGACTTCTCAGATTGTAATTCTTCTCCCAAGGGTGAGGTAAGACTGAGAGGCTCAAGGTTACTATATTTTTAGAACAGAATAATTCCATATAAGGATATAAAACTGTGTAGTACATTAGGGTCTCAGTGATTGGATAAAGTTTACCTAATTCTTCAATGTCTTCATTTCAAAAGGGATTGGTTAGATTTCATGTCTAGAATGTAAGATCATATTCTCAGCTAATGAGAATAATGGTCAGTGGCGGGGGAGGGACTTGTGTTAGAGTCTATATAAATCACTGCCTTTTCTTTGTCTTCGGCTTTCCTACTCCAGGTGAACTGCTGTAGGATTGTCCAGATTCTCGAGAATCGAATAAATCTCTTTTCTGTCATCACTTTGAGAGGCCTCTGAGTAATTGATTTATGTAGGGACCTGAGCCATCCCACACAGTATCAAGTCAGCAAAAGGAGG
This sequence comes from Notamacropus eugenii, assembly GCF_028372415.1. Taxonomy (NCBI): domain Eukaryota; kingdom Metazoa; phylum Chordata; class Mammalia; order Diprotodontia; family Macropodidae; genus Notamacropus; species Notamacropus eugenii. The sequence goes on from NC_092876.1 coordinate 28,602,440, forward strand.
AAAGAGGCAACCTAAGGTTGGAAGCTTCTGGTCCTTCTTTATATCCAGACTAGGACTTGCCTCTTCATATGGGCTAAGCTCTTATTGTTAGTTCTCTCCACTTTCAATACCAGCAATGCTCCACACTTGTGTGAGAGGTACAGTGGGGGACTCAGGCTACATTCATACTCATTATTTTCATTGAAATTGTCCCTAGGACTTTGAGAAGATATTCTTATATACCTAATAACCCAAGAAAGCAGGGAGGATCTTTTAGAGGGGCCAACCTATCTTTGGAGTCATAACTTTGGTGGACAGGGAAGGCCCCTTAAGACTTAGAATTAATGATTAACAAAAGACCACTGAGGAATTTTAAGAGAAGTACACACACACACACACACACACACACACACACACACACACACACACACTCTTCAGCCTCCATTCCTGATTCTCTGTAGAACTTTCATACCACGCCAAAGAAATCTCTCCATACTGAAAGTTCACTCCACCCTGGACTACTTCTCACACTGGGGTGTAAGGTGTGTTCTGGGAGGACTAACACCTTTGGTATGAGAGCTGGGAAGTCCTTTCCTGGGCTTCTTTCCACCTTTGGTGTCCACCTGATCCACTTAACTGCCACCTGTGGCTCCAAGAAACTGTAGAATGTACAGAGGCCACGCCCCAGGAAAACATATCAGCAGATGGGCTAAATCAGGTAACTGAGGTGTGTCAAACCTGTCAGTAAGTTAGGAGTATGTCTACCTCAAGCCTGTGAAGACTTCCCCTGGTGGAATGGGCAGATGAGAACAATTGATTCCAATTGGCCTTGAAGGCAGCTGAATGGTAACAGATTCAATGAAGACTTCTCAGGAATGTGGATTCTTCTCCCAGGGGTAAAGGAGACCAAAAGACTCAAGTTACAATGCCTTCAGTCAGGTGATTCCCATAGAAGGATATAAGCTATGTAGTGTATTAGGATCAGTGATCCGATAAAACGCACTAACTCTTCAATACCTAATTTGCACGTGCATGAGCAGCTGGCAGTCCTCACACAGGTCTGCCTCATTTGCATACACTTTCAATGATTCATTTGCACATACTTCATTTGCATATACTCTCAATGCTTTATTTGCATATACTGCCGTGTATTTTCGCGGGCTTTGTAACAGACAGGGAGCGGGAAATTCGAACCAAACTTAAGATGGGATTGGTTAGATTTCGCGCCCAGAATGTAAGACCACGTTTCTCAGCCAATGAGAACAATGGTCAGTGGTGGGAGGGGGCTTCTGCATTAGGGTCTATATAAACCACTATTCTGCCTTTGTGCAGCAGCTTCCCTGCTCCAGACTACCTGGTGGAGGGGTTGCCCCACTTCTCCCGAGAATCGAATAAAGGAACTTTCTGTTAACACTTTGAGACGCCTCTGAGTAGTCAATTTGAGTAGGGGGGGTCTTGCCATCCCATACACAGCTGAAGCAGGAGCTGTGGAGCACTTAGAACTTGGTTAGACTCCAAAGATCCCAAGGTCATCCATTGCATCTGGTGTCATCACTGCGTTTTGACTCTGTTCTGCCACTGGAATGGGATGACTCTGGAAGAGAGTGAGACCAAAAATAATTTTCTTTCATGATTTGATGATTTTCTTTTTGCAGATGGTCATCCACTCAATGCATCCTCTGAAGTTGAGATGCAGCAAAGTATGGATTGTTTCTCTGCTGTTTGTGCCAATTTTGGCCTAACAGTTAACACCAAGAAAACTCAGGTGTTCTGTCAACCAGCACCACACCATCCAAATGTGAAACAATTGGTTACAGCAAATGTAGAAGTTTTGAATGTGGTGGATACATTCACTTACCTTGGCAGTATACTTTCCAGGGATGTATATACATGGATGATAAGGTTGACACATGCATAGCTCAATGTTTGGGAGGCTCTGAAGGAAAGCATGAAAGAAAAGAGGTATTAGACTGACCACCAAACTGAAGGTCTACAGAGTCTTGTGCAGCCCTTATTGTTGTATATCTGTGAAACCTGGACAGTATACTAGCACTAAGCCAGGAAACTCAATCATTTTCATTTCAATTGTGTTTGGAAGATCCTGGCAGAATAAGATAACAGACATTGAGATCTTTCTTCTCTCTCTCTTTTTTTCCAAGAGTATTTTTAATTAATTTATTTTAAACTTAAACACTAAATTTAAGCAGAAAAAGAGAAAAGTATTGCCATGTGCACAGCAGAACATAAGAAAGGATTCAGATTATATAACAATAAATTTCCATTTCAAGAAAGCCTATATGATAAATATTACACATTGTGTTCTGAGCTGTGTATCTTTTCTTTGCTTTCTTGTAAGTTGTTTTTTTGTTCTTTGTTGTGCACTTTTTACTTTATTCTTTCCCCCCTCCTTCCTCCTCCCTCCTCCCTTTTCCCAAGAAGGCTACAATTAAGTTCAGATATATATATATTTGTGTGTATGTGTGTGTGTGTATGTATAGGTCCAAGCCCTTCAATATTTTTTAAGTCCACCAACTCATCGTTTCCTATACCACAGTAATATTCCCATCTTATACTCTCTAGTGGTTTTAAATTGTCTAGAACAATACTGATTAATATGACTGACACAGTGAAATTTCCCTATTTTTTCTTCTTATTAAATCTATTTTAGCTTTAACTTTGTCTGAGATCATGATTACTAATCCTGCATTTTCCCCTAAAAATTTCTACTCCTGATTTCTATTTTATGTTTGTGTGTAGCTCTTATTTCCTATCCCTCCTGACTCCTCTACTTTACTTCTGTCTACCACCTTGCCTTCCTATTATTTTACCTACCCCCCACCAAAGATCCCTCTTTTATCCTCTCCCTCCTATCCTAAAATTCTTCACTTATCCTCTCCCCCCATCCCCTAAGCCTTTTATTTCTTTCTGAATTTAGAAGACTTTTATACCCTTATAGATATATGCATTGTTCCTTCTTTAACCCATTCTAAATGAGAGTAAGGTTCTAGAACTTCCAGTCCTCTTCTTCCTTCTAATTCCTCTGTGTCTGTTCTTCCTCTCACACCTCATATGTATAAAGTAGTCACTCCTTTTATATTTTCATAGATAGTTTGCTTTTTAGTATCACATCATATTTGACTCTACCTCAATCTTCCTTTCAAACTACTCAATTACTAATAACAATTTTAAACATGCACTTTACATCTCCTTCCATAAAAAACAATCTGTCCCATATAATTAGTCCCTGATGTTTACCTTATGTTTCTCTTGGATCTCGTATGTCAAATTTTCTATTAAGTTCAAGTCTTTTTTGCAATAAAGCCTGAAAGTCTGGCAATTCCTTGAATATCCATTTTTTTCATTCAGGATCGTGCTTAACTTTGCTGAATATAATATTTTTGGCCATAACTCCAATTCTCTTGCTCTTTGACATATGTTGTTACAAGGTCTGCAGTCTTTTAGGGTAGCCACTGCTAAGTCTTGTATGATTCTACTTGTGGCTTCACCATATTTGAATTGTTTTCTTTCTTGTTTCTCATAATATCTTCTCCTTGAGTTGGGGTTTCCAGAATCTAGCTACAGTATTCCTGTAGGTTTGCCTTGTAGAATCTCTTTCATGTGGTGATCAGTGGATTTTTCCTATTTCCACTTTCCCCTCTTGCTCTATACTTCAGGACAATTTTCTTTCATTATTTATCATGGTATTATGTCAAGATTCTTTTTTTTTTATTGTAGCTTTCTCTTGGCCGTATACTTTCCAGGGATGTACACATTAATAATGAGGCTGACACATGCATTGCAAGAGCTAATTCAATTTTTGGGTGTCTCCAAAGGAAAATGTGGGAGAGATAAGATATGAGACTGACTACCAAACTGAAGTTATGCAGAGCCATTGTACTGACCTCATTGTTGTATACCTGTGAAACCAGTACAGTATACCAACATCAGGCCAGGACACTGAATTATTTCCATTTGAATTATCTTGGGAAGATTCTGAAGATCATCTGGCAAGATGAGATGCCAGACACTGAGGTCCTTTTTAATAGTATTTTATATTATTAATTTTTAAAAACTTAGATACACAATAAGAAAAGAAAAAACAATATAAAATGAAATGGAAAAGAAGAAAAGAAAAAAAGCATTGCCATGTGCACAGCAGAACTTGAGGAAATTCAGATTTTATAATTTTCCAATTCAAGAAAGCTTCTATAATAAATACTACACATTGTGTTCTGACCTGTCCACCTTTTTTTTGCTTCCTTTTAAGGTTTCTTTTGTTCTTTGTTGTGTACTTTTTACTTTGTTATTTTTTCCCCTTCCTCTCTCCTCCTCTCCACCCCCAAGAAGGCTACAATTAAACTTGGATATATTTGTATATATACATATATATACATAAACATGCACATATATACACTGATACATGCAAATGTATATACATACATACATACACTTACAAATACATATACATACATACATACATACATACACTTACAATATATACTTAGATATCTATAATTATAGTCATTTATAGACATTGTCTACCTTAAAGTTGGTTTAAAAAGGCAAACAAGTTAGGATATATGTGTGTGTGTATATATATATATATACACATATATACACACACACATATATATATACATATATACACATACATATATACACACACATATTTTCATATTGTTTACTCCCTTAAGCTAGTAGAATGTACATGTACATGGAGCCAGAAAATAATTCTGACTGAGAGAAGCAAGTTGTGGAAGACCTTTAATATTGTTAGCACAATCCCGACTTAGGATATCTGTGTCATTCAGAAATTATAGCCGCCATATGTTTTAACAATAGCATGAGAAAGGAAGTTTCTTAGTTGAATTGGTTATACATACACTGAGAGAAGTGACAAAGTGCCAACTGAAATTACAATCCCAGGATATCTGTGTTTCCCCTACATAGCATATGTTCATAGTATATACCAAGATAAGAAAAGTTCCACTCTTCAAGACAGTGTCTGGTCCCATGCATCTGGTCCTTAGTGGTCATAAACAGAAGAATGCGTCCAGTCACTTGATCTGGCCTTGTAGCTGTCAACACAGGAAGAGGCATTCTGGGTTCACTCAGAGAGCTGAGCAAAGCATGTCTGTTATGTCAGGGTGTTTTTTTCTGGTTGATTAATGTAGGTCTTGACCTTTATTGGGGTTCAGATGATATTAAATGATAATCATTTCCTCCTTTTGGCCAAAGATGAGCCAAAGACATGGCTTGTAGACCAAGGAAGGTATGGAAAAACCTCACTCTTGCTCAGGAAAGGGGAAGAGAAGTTCTAAAATTCCTTCCTTTGTTGACCAGGGAGATGCACTCATCTTTGCGTCTAGAGTGAGCCTTGTAGATGGAGGGAAAACAACTATGGACAGTATTATTTTGTTTACCAAGACAGTAGAGCATTTGTGGGCCAAAGTCAACCCTAATTGGACCTAGAGTAAGATAGAGCAAAGATAGCCTACCAGGATGAACCCAGATTGTGTAGTTACACTAGGCTGGGTTAAGGTTCCCTACAGAGGTTAAGAAGGAGTGATTTGATAAATGGCAGAAAGCATCAGGAGGAGCTGTGGAGGCCCAGACTGCCTTTAAAAAAAGACAGATCCGGGGGGGCGGAGCCAAGATGGCAGAGTAGAAAGACGCACATACACATAGCTCTGAACCCACAACCCATAGAATGGCTACAGGGAAGTAACTCACAGCGAATTCCGCACCCAGAGGCCACGGAACATTGGAGCGAGGGAGATTTCTGTTCCAGAGAGACCTGCAAACCTCTCGCGGGGGGTCCTTCTCGCCGCGGACTGGGCGCCGGGACTGGGAGCTGAGTGCAGCCCTGCCGCGGCCGCGGCACCGAGAGGAAAAGATCCGAGCAGGCTTCACAGACAGGATCTCCAGCGGCCACGAGGGTCCCTCCACCCACAGAGGGATCTGCAAACCTCTCGCAAAAGGTCCGTCGCGCTGCAGACACAAAGCCCAGCCCAGACCTGCTGCGGCCACGGCTGCGGCACCGAGAGAAACAGATCCGAGCAGGCTTCAGGGACGGGATCTCCAGCGGCCGCACAAGTCCCTCCACCCACAGGTGACAGGGGTGGGTGAGAGAGTCTCTTTGGCGGGTCGAGAGGGGAGTGGGGTGCCCCCATAATTCAGGCCCCCCCCCGGGAGGTAGAAGCGGGAGCTTGAATCCATTGCGGAAGGTCCGCGCATAAACCCCCTGAGGGAACTGAGCCTGAGAGGTGGCCCTGCCCCGATCTCAGCACCAGATCATAATCTCATACTGAATAGCAGCCCTGCCCCCGCCAAAAGCCCTGAGGCTGGAAGCAGCATTTGAATCTCAGACCACAAACACAGGCTGGGAGGATCAGGAGGTGAGGTGGGTGTGAGGAAAATATTCAGAGGTCAAGTCACTGGCTGGGAAAATGCCCAGAAAAGGGAAAAGAAATAAGACTATAGAAGGTTACTTTCTTGGCGAACAGGCATTTCCTCCCTTCCTTTCTGATGAGGAAGAACAATGTTTACCATCAGGCAAAGACACAGAAATCAAGGCTTCTGTGTCCCAGCCCACCCAATGGGCTCAGGCCATGGAAGAGCTCAAAAAGAATTTTGAAAATCAAGTTAGAGAGGTGGAGGAAAAGCTGGGAAGAGAAATGAGAGACATGAAGTCAAAGCATGAACAGCAGATCAGCTCCCTGCTAAGGGAGACCCAAAAAAATGTTGAAGAAATTAACACCTTGAAAACTAGCCTAACTCAATTGGCAAAAGAGGTTCAAAAAGCCAATGAGGAGAAGAATGCTTTCAAAAGCAGAATTAGCCAAATGGAAAAGGAGATTCAAAAGCTCACTGAAGAAAATAGTTCTTTCAAAATTAGAATGGCACAGATGGAGGCTAATGACTTTATGCAAAACCAAGAAATCACAGAACAAAGAGAGAAGAATGGAAAAATGGAAGATAATGTGAAATATCTCATTGGAAAAACAACAGACCTGGAAAATAGATCCAGGAGAGACAATTTAAAAATTATGGGACTACCTGAAAGCCATGATCAAAAGAAGAGCCTAGACATCATCTTTCATGAAATTATCAAGGAAAACTGCCCTGAGATTCTAGAACCAGAGGGCAAAATAAATATCCAAGGAATCCACAGAACACCGCCTGAAAGAGATCCAAAAAGAGAAACTCCTAGGAACATTGTGGCCAAATTCCAGAGTTCCCAGGTCAAGGAGAAAATACTGCAGGCAGCTAGAAAGAAACAATTCAAGTATTGTGGAAATACAATCAGGATAACACAAGATCTAGCAGCCTCTACATTAAGGGATCGAAGGGCATGGAACAGTATATTCCAGAAGTCAAAGGAACTAGGACTAAAACCAAGAATCACCTACCCAGCAAAACTGAGTATAATACTTCAGGGGAAAAATTGGTCTTTCAATGAAATAGAGGATTTTGAAGTATTCTTGATGAAAAGACCAGAGCTGAAAAGAAAATTTGACTTTCAAACACAAGAATGAAGAGAACCATGAAAAGGTGAACAGCAAAGTGAAGTCATAAGGGACTTACTAAAGCTGAACTGTTTACATTCCTACATGGAAAGACAATATTTGTAACTCTTGAAACATTTCAGTATCTGGGTACTGGGTGGGATTACACATGCACACATGCTCACATACACAGAGACAGAGTGCACAGAGTGAATGGAATAGGATGGGATCATATCTTTAAAACAAAATGAAATCAAGCAGTGAGAGAGAAATATATTGGGAAGAGAAAGGGAGAAATTGAATGGGGCAAATTATCTCTCATAAAAGAGGCAATCAAAAGACTCATTAGTGGAGGGATAAAGAGGGGAGGTGAGAGAAAAACATGAAGTCTACTCTCACCACATTCCACTAAAGAAAAGAATAAAGTGCACACTCATTTTGGTAGGAAAACCTATCTCACAATACAGGAAAGTGGGGGATAAGGGGACAAGCAGGGTGGGGGGGATGATAGAAGGGAGGGCATGAGGAGGAGAGTGCAATTCGAGGTCGACACTCATGGGGAGGGATAGGATCAAAAGAGAATAGAAGTAATGGGGGACAGGATAGGTTGGAGGGAAATATAGTTAGTCCTATACAGCACAACTATTATGGAAGTCATTTGCAAAACTACACAGATTTGGCCTATATTGAATTGCTTGCCTTCCAAAGGGAAGGGGTGGAGAGGGAGGGAGGTAAAGAAGGTGGAACTCAAAGTGTTAGGATCAACTGTCGAGTAATGTTCTTGCCACTAGGAAATAAGAAAAACAGGTAAAGGGGTATAGAAAGCTATCTGCCCCTACAGGACAAAAGAGAAGATGGAGACAAGGGCAGAGAGGGATGATAGAAGAGAGAGCAGATTGGTCATAGGGGCAATTAGAATGCTTGGTGTTTGGGGGGGGAGGGGATAAAAGGGGAGAAAATTTGTAACCCAAAATTTTGTGAAAATGAATGTTAAAAGTTAAATAAATAAATTTAATAAAAAAAGAAAAAAAAAAAAAGAAAAAGGAAAAAAAATAAAAAAATAAAAAAAGACAGATCCCTGAGAGCTATTAAAATTTATGTGGATTCAGGTTTTTCCCAACCGTTCCCAGAAGTAGGGGGCACTGAGGAGAAGGTCAAATTCTTTGTCAGATTGAGTCTGGTCCACCTTTTGAATCACAAGGAGCCGTTTAGGGTCTCCTATTTCAGAGAATCTTGCCTTCAGAGGGATAAGCCTGGGCTATTAACTCAACAGACCCCTAGTCAGGAGCAGTGATAGGTTGTACAGAAGTGCTTCCTAGATGGTCAACGCACAACCAGCCTGACTGCCTCCTGGCCCAGCTCCCACATAGGGTGAGTGGTGAGATGGAAGAAGGAGGTGCTCTTCCCCTGTGAGTGGACGTCCACAGAGATGGGCAGCCACTGCAGGGCAATTGCAAACAAGGAGAAGGAGCAGGCTGCAAGAGGGATCACAGTGAGGAGCATAAGGGGAGTGTAGTGTAACTAAGTAAAAGTAAGCAAAAGCTACCAAAAGATATAGGTAACCAGTCTTGGGTAGGTAAGGGGCTCAGGTAGGCAGGGAGCTGTTCTTCATGCAGGCCTGGTCTGGACTTTTGGGAAAGTTGTCTACATCTGATTTTGTCTTTTTCAGGCCTCTTCAAAACCGGAGGGCAATCCTGTTGGTTCAGATGTCAATTCAGGAGCAGAGGTAATCTGTAAATGTGACAGATGGATCCAGGAATCTACATCCACAAGTTGGCAGCTATGAGAATAGCCAGATAAACCAGATAGGGGCTCTTCAAAGACATATGGGTTGATAATTGAGAGAAAACAGCATAACGTAAGTCCTTGGTTAAAGGTAGATAGAAGGTTCCATTTTCCAGCCACACCAGAACCAGATTCAAAAAATACCATAAAGTTTTTCTCACATTTCACAAAATTGCATAATTATATTAAGTCAGGTACAGATTAAACTTAGAGGGCTTACAATGGACTAGGTTTGAGAAGGGAGATTTACATGTTACAAGATAACCAAGAAAACTTAAATCTGAGCCATACAAATCAATGCAATTATTATTACCAATGTTAACTAACACAAGGTTAGTAATCCAGTAATTCCAGTAATCTATTCCCAATGTCTCTTTACTCAACACCTTTGGAATCCCAGATATCTCATGCAGGTATCTAGTGCCTAGATATCCTTTCTTGGACAATTGGTTTTATTCTTAGGCAGTTTAAAAAGGGAGTTCTGCTTCTCTGCTTCAGATCTAGAAGTTCTCAGATAATTCTTACTTAGTATAAATTAGGACAGACACTTAAATTTGATTCTCCATTTTTGAAACTTCAGAGAACTTCAGTTTATACATCATCTACTGCTTCTGTCCTTATCTAAATCTTGTACCTGTTATAAGAATCTTTTAAAATGTGAGTGTCCAACCATAACATGAGCATTTTAAAATTATTAGACAGATACATTAATAAAGGAAAAATAATTTCACTTACTTTTTTACCACGATCCTATACAATTTTTGTGTAAAAATCCAAATTTGATATCTTATTACCAAAACTTGCTTAAAACTTGAATTGCCATAATTGATAAATTTTGGAAGCCAATCATATATATCTGTATATAATTGTTAGAGGAATCAGTGTAATCCTGTTTCTTTTCTCAAAATTTGCTATCCTATTTAATTAGATATCTATTGTTGGGGGTGTAAGCTCAGTTTTCACGTGGACAGTCTCGGGCAGGTAAAAGTGAGGACTTCTAAACCTCAGAGTTCTCATGAGGCCCCCCAGGGAACAGCTGGGAATTGAGGCGTGAGACCTGGGCTATCTCGTGCATTTCTGCCTCTTCCCCGTGGGAAACTTGCTGGGGAGAGCATCCCACCCTTGAGATTGGCCCGTGGTCTGAGCACACCTGTTGTTGACTAGCTAGGGGCTGAGAGCAGGCACGGTATTCACGTGCAAACTATGCGGCGGGAGAGCTTAAGTAGGGACAGGAAAGCCTGAAGGCACTCTTCTGGATGCGGAGTCCCCTCTGGGGGCTCTTCATGCTGAGGGGCCCTTGGAGGGAAGAGGGTCCCTCCCCTCTTCCACTCCCATCCTCTTGCTGTATGATCCTTGCCCCGTGGGAGGAGGAGGATTCCTCTCTCCTGAGGAAAAATTCACCCTGCACGTGTAACTAAGACCCTGAATAAAGCCTAACCCTTGTTCGACTCTGGAAAGTCTCTTCTCTCAATACGTTTATCTGGTTGGCCACCGAAGACCTGCGAAAGGTAACGGGTAGTCCATCGGCCTCTAGGCTGAACAATCTATCACATTCATCTTTGTCATATTATTTTGTCTAATCATTTCCTACTTTGGAGGATGTTATCTCTATATTATTATAATTTAGTCATGAATATAAATGAAAATTGCAAGCTTTTCATTCTTACATCCTGTTATAATGACTGAGAGATATTCCATTTTCCATCTATTTTTGATAGATTTAGTGTTGTACTTATAGAACTTCTTGATAATGGAAATTTGCTATAAGAGGAAAATATCATCTATCATAACACAAAGAGCTTCCTTAGCTCTGTTTGATTCCAGGCATGAGTTATATCTGACAGTCAGTCATGTAGTCACTAGATACTAAAAGCAGGGCTCAGGATTAATCAGATAGGGAATTTTCCTTTTCAGGAAAGAAATAGAATATTTGGAAAATAAAGTGAGGAAGATTCTACCTAGGCTGTATCCAAGTTTGTCCTCAAAACTCTTCCCAGGCACAGACACCCATCCTTAAGCAGTTCTGAGCCTGCGGCACATACCATTCTACTATTGGTTTCATGACAATTCAAACAGCTATCCCTGTAATCAAAAACTCAAAACAGTAGTAAATTACAGTTCCACAAAGTCTTGAATAGTAAGTTTCAATAGTCAGAGCCACAGGTGAGTTTAGCTCTCAAGGATCACATATCCTAAATAATAATTACTTAATCTCATGTTGATAACAGTAAGAGATCATAGAAAAATACTACTGCTCTCAGAATCTCTTTAAATAATGGGAACTGTTAAGGTGAGTCTTAAGCAGTTTGCATAAATTTCTGCACATGTTCTAATTACAGATTAAAAATAATATTAGATTTCTCATTAAGATAACACAAAAGAGCTCATAAGCTACTGCTCTTTGCTAACATAACTGTCTGTACTGAAATTCCATTCCTTAAACAAAACAAGAGGTTCTTAACTTTAACCTCTAAGTGGATGAATTTATGTTCCTGTTCACAAGCAAGTTTATTCTTCTTTAATTATACTCTCTCTGGAAGAATGAGATATTCCAGGATTTGAACCTTATACATATAAGTTCAAACACTAATTTAACTATTTCTTAGGCCGTGCAATAACTACAAATTCATATCAAAATAGCAAAATCTCTTCTGCTTTACAACTCATTACATTCATTTAGCAATAAATTATCTTGCAAATGAAAAATTAGTAGACCTTCTAAAAATCACACAAGACATTTTTTTCTCAAAACATTCCTTCTTAAAATGTTTCCCCTTCTTTTAAAACAGTTTAAAATTTGTCCTGATGTTAAGAGAAATAATCACTAATCCTTTCTGAAGGAAAATTAGTTGGAAACTTTTAAAATGATTGATCTCTCTCTTTTCTACCTTAAAGCAAAAATAGACCTTTAAAACTGGAATTCATTAAAACTAAGTTTGTATAAAACGTCCTTAAGTAATATAAATTCCCAAAGTATCATAACAAACTAAATTTCTATTTATTATCAAATTCCTAAATATCACAAAATTCTTTAGTCAAAAAGATGTTGTAATGGAGATGAAATTCAGTTTTTATGTCAGGAAGAACACATCCAATTAAATTAGCCTTGTCACAATAACAAAGTTTACCAGGCCTTTAAAATTTTACTCAGTATCTTTTCTTCTCTTGGTCCTTAAATATATAAGTAGAAATTTTTCTAATTATACATTTTGGAATCTCACGTAGATAGTGAATGCAGGAGACCAAAAGTTTCCAAATTAACATAACATATATATGTATGTATGTATGTATATATATACATATATATATGTATATTCTTAGATGAAGGAGGCTTGAAAAACTTACCCCTGTATTTTTTCCCCAAGGATTCTCATTTACTCAGTAAAATTTCCACAACCCAGAAAACTTTTGCACAGAATTGATAAGAATTTTAGGTGAAATTTCCTGCTAAGTATAGACAAAACTTGGAAGTTTACCCTAATCCATTCATTCTCTATGTTTTTTTTTACAATTCTTAATCTAACATCTAGATTATGAGAAATTGTTTTTTTTTCAACAACATAGCTGACACAATTGTTTTGTCTAACTACAGAATTTAGAAATGTAACAATGTCCCAAACATTATAATGTATTTAAAACTTGAAACAACCCATTATCAGTTTAAGTGAATGTATTTCTAAATCACCTTGCACAGAGAATCATTCATTTCACCTTACATATTTTCATAGTGGTCAAGATTTCAAATGAAAAATCTGACGTTATAGTAAATATCACTACATTAATATTACCTGTTTATAACTATTAGCTATTTAACAGTTTTCAAATTATCTAATTTTTAAATCACATCTTTTTTAAGGCCCAAGTCATATGCAACAAAATCTAGATTAATAATTGCTTTATCACCATTCTACCTCACAATGGTGTCTCAAATATTATAATCTCAAAGAGTTTTAGAAATACAATAATAACACACACAATAAACTTCAGATGATATCAATTGCATTTTCAGATTATCACATATAGAAATTGTTTATCTTATTTTGGTATTTTAAAACTACAACAAAGTTATCAGGTATGGAATAATTACATTAAATTAGAGAGATAATAATAATACTGTGTCTAACACATCAGTCATTATGTTCAGCACTTCAAAAAGATTATATCATTTTTATCCCATAACAACAATCATTATTATTTTCCCTTTACAAATCAGGAAATGGGGCAAACAGAGATAAAATAGGTTGCCATAAATTACAAAGCTGACATATTTTTGCAACTGGAACAGAGAAGTGTAGTTTTACCAAGAGCAGAGACTGACTGGCTTCTTACCTTGTAGTGAAGGCCACACCAGGCCTTCCAAGGCCACCTGGATTCTCCAGGGCAGTAGCTTGGTGCTGGGGATGCAGCAGAGAGCACTGCCTAGGGCCTGGGGTGGCAGATGCCCCGGTCTTCCCAGTAGTGATAATTCTTGGTGGCAGAGCTCATGGATTGCTCACTATAGGACTGACCTGAGCACCTCTTCTCTCCTTTTGCCCGGGGGAAAAGCTGATTTAAGCTTTCCCTAAAATTCTCCAGCATTCTCTTCTCTTAATCTGATCTGGGATGAGGGGTTAACAAAAACCAACCCTAGTGGCTGTTAACAATCACTATGTAGAGATACCCTCTTAACTCTGAGAAGGAAGCAATCAGGATGGGGAGGAGGTATTTTAGCACTCCTGAAATTACCCCCAGTCTCAGGAGTTTTCTCCAGCAATCCCAAAATAAACAATTTCCAAACTTCTTAATGATTAATCTCACAACTTCCTGAATCTGGTAAAATGTATCTAACTTTTCACTGTAGCGCCAGGCTGGCCAGACCTGGAACCACAAGGAAAAGTCTTAGAGGTTTGTTTGTTTTCCTAGCTGCAGACCTTAGAAGGCTCTGGCTGCATTTTAAATCTTACAAGGTAATAGACTCATTCACAGCACATATGATACAGACAGAGACACACACTGACAGACAAATTAACAGGACAGATACAAACAGAACTCACAATTAATGACAGGGAGAGGTAGAATTAGAGGTTTGGCTATTTTCACCCCAAGGAAGAGGGATTAAGCAATTTGCAAGGATTCAAAACCTGACAGGATAGCTCCAGTGTCAACCAGTGCTGAAGTAGAATGGTCCTGTCCTACCACAGACAGTTCCCCTAGTTGAGAAAGGGATAGAGAAGAGTAGATGGGGATCAGATCCTGCAACCTTTGCTCAGAGCACCTCTACAGTTGTTGGGCAGAGCTTTGGCACCCCCAGTGTTCCTGATTTTTTATAACCTTGAGATGGATTCTACATTCAGATTTCCAATGCCCAATCTCTTGCAATAGTGACATTAACCACGTTTGCAGTCCCTCACCATATCAGGAATGGGGTGTAGATTATAAACCTGATATTTTTTTACTTTGAAGCTCTCTTTTTGCTTTAAGGTCCTCCTCAGACTATGCTGCTGGGTCTGGGCAATCTGGGAAGCAAGCTCAGCTCTAAACTCTCTAAAATGTGGGAAACCCTTAAAGGAAAGGAGGGAGAGAGGGAGGAGGTGAAGAATAGGTAGAGGAAGAGCAACCTGCTGGAAGAGAAAAACAGGCTGGGGCTGTTGGGCAAGAGGGGAGGGTGGGATAGAGGGAATTAGCAGGTGCAAAGAAAATACTGGTGGTAATACTGAAGTAGTTTTGCATGCCTTAAGGGAAGAGGCTTCTGCCTTTTTTTCACTGTGCCATCTCAGCAAACCAACGATAAAAACATTCCCACTTGTGACTAGATGATTTATTGGATTTAAACTTCATTTGGTTTTAAGATAAAGCAACTTTGACAGGTCAAAAGAGCCCCATCGTAGCCAACATAATTTGGGTCTCTTTAGTTAACTGACACCAGAGCTGGCAATGTCTGTGATCAACAGATTGGTAATGGTTTGATATGGCAGTTTTGTTAGCCAGATTTCTAATTTCAGTTTCTGATTGACTCATAGCTAATATTCCTAGGTTGATCCTTACCTCTAGAGGACCTATCCTCTGTACTTTCCTTTTCTTCCTTTCTTCTTCTCACCTCCACTGATCTATTTCTACAGGAACTGACAAGTCCCTACTAGTGAGAGGATGACTGTGACTACCTCCAACCCTGATAAAACCCCAAGATCCCAGGGATAAGAGTATCTCTGCTATCTTCAAACACTCAGGCAATTGACAATTGTGGTGCTGGCACCCATGAGTCTTGTCTGAGTAGTGCCTGGCCTCCAGACACTGCTCAGACAAGACTCATGGCATTGGGGCTCAGGGGAGTCCTCACCTCCTGGACCCCTCATCCCCAACCCCATCATGTTCCCATCAGCTCCCCAGCCCTTACCTTGGTCCCAATCCCAGTGCTACTACTATCGTTGCTACTTTCCAGTTGGCATCCCAAGCTTATCATCCCTCTAACCTCAGTCTTGATCTATTCCAACCCTACCCCAAAGAATACCTTGTTGCCTTCCCAACTCAACCCCAACCTGGACCCTGACCATTGCAGCTACTTACTTATGTTCTGCTCTCTGGGACTCACTCCTCACTTGTAAAATCACAGGTTTGGATTAAAAATCCTTATGGTGCCTTCTAACTGTACTCCTATGACAGTCCTCCAATTATCATTCTAGCTCTTATCATCCTGCCATTCTGACTATAGCCTAATCCTCACTGATTCTCACATCAAAACACTGACCCAGACCCTAAAACGATCTGGTCCTAATCCAAAACCCTCTACCAGCTCTACTTCTGATTTGGACCATAATCTCATTCTGACCCCAAGTCTCCCCAAAAGCTTTACCCCCAGTTCCTCACAGAATCCTTCTGAGGAAGAGACTGCTTAGACCTGCTAATTCCAGGGACCAAGCATCCCCATGCCACTCACTCCACATTCATGGGCTCCTAGATTCAGAGTTAGGAGAAACCTGGGTGATCATCTGTTCTAATTTACTCATTGGACAGAATATGAAATTGAGGATGAAGGCAGTAAAGTCATTTGTCCAAAGTTTAAAAAAAAAGTCATAAGAACTAGATATGAACCTAGGTTCCCAAATTCCCTAACTGGAGCTCACAGAGAAGCACCTGCATTTGTAAACAGGGTGAGCTATGAACTTCATCCAGACCCCAAACCGAAATCTTCTTAATCCCAAACCCAATCTGACCTTAAAAAGCCAAGGCTGCCATTTACACCCAGCCCTGAGAGAATCAGGAACCCAGCACACAGCAGGTTCTTGGGACCTAATCCAGGACAGTCCTAGCTCCCAACCATTTCTAATTGCCAGACCCCAGGAGGCAGGAGAGCACAGCAGGAAGTGCCTTGCAGTTGAAGACTTGGGCTTTTGATTCTGGTCCTTCTAGTTAACCAGTTGTGTGTCCTCCAGCAAACCCCTTCTCTGGGCTCCATCATCCTGCAAAATGAAGGGGTTGGACCCTTCCCATTTGGATAGTCATAAAAAGACTTAAGTGCCACAAAGTGCTACCTTCCTCCCTTTGGTCATTTTACAGCTGGGTAACAGAGGTTCAGAGATAAGCAAAGATTTTCCTAGGAAAGAGTCAGCCTCCCAAACCTTTGGCTCCATTTCCCCAGTGTAGGGCTCTTTCTCCTAAACCCAACTATCTCCTCTCAACCTCCTGATGTAGCCAGCCCTGATTCCCACAGGTCTCCACAACTGCCTTGACTTTCTGCCTCCTGACCTCAAACCTAACCTGAAGGAACCCTAACCCTCCAAGAGATTAGAAATGCAAAGTTCAGCCCCAATCCTATCTCCACCCTGGGCCCAAACCAGTACCACCCAAAGGCCCAGGCTCACCTCACCTCTTCTTTCTCCTCAGCAATCATTGTTTCCATCTCTGTCATGGATATCTTGTCCTCCTCAGGTGCTCCAGGCAAGGAAGGGAAGGCAAAGCCGGGAGGAAGGTTGTGGAGGAGAGGATAAGAACCATGGGAAAGAGAGGAGGTAAAGATGGAGGGAGCTGGCATCAGGACACTTCTGGGAGCCTTTCTTCCTGAGCCTGGGGAGCTATCGTTTACCTGCATGCAGTGACCTTAGCTCCCAGGTGATCATGTGCCATCCCTGGCTCCTTTAGTGTCCAGTCCTTGACTCTGAACTGTGGTCCTATGACCTATGATGCCTGCTCTCAGCACTGCTGCCCCTTCTCTGACAAACAAAAGTACATTGTGGTGAATAAGACCTGGGTAGGCACTGAGAGAAGTGACTGTGAAATGGTGAGTTCTTTTTAAGAGCTGACATCAGGTAAGGATCTCCTCTCTCTTATCCCTTGAGTCTCTTGTCAAATAATGAGATTATTGTAATGGAATATTATTGTGCTATAAGAAATAATGCACAGGAAGATTTAAAAAAAACCTGGAAAGATTTATACTGACTGATGCATAGTGAAGTGAACAGAACCAGGAGAACATTGTACTCAATAAGAACAACATTTGACAATAAAGAACTGTGAATAACTTAGTTCCATAGAAAGAACTAATATTGTGTTGACCTGAAAACTTGGTTAAAGAAAAGGCAACAGGCTAAATGCATACATTTTATGATTTAATTAATTAATTAATCAATTCCCTATTAAAGAAAACGGTAACATAATGCATTATGGAGCCAGAAATGTTCTGGCTCCCCAGTGCAAAAATCTTCTGGCTTATATACATTTTGCCATGAGAAAGGAACTCTCCTAGTTGAACAAATCATAAATTCAATAAGACAAGACAATTAACAAAGTAATGTCGGTTAGGCCTTGCGATTCCAGGCTGTGTAAACATATATCTCGGTGACAAGGAAAGAAATCCCACCACTAGTGAGTGGCAGGCTTCCTGCCCTAAACAGATAACTGACATAGGAAAGGGTAAACAAAGTTCAATAGAAATTATGACCTAAGATGTCTATTTTTCTTTACCATTAATATGCCATAACATAGTATATGTCTATAGATAATAAGATATAAAGGAAAGTCCCATTATTCAAGATAGTGTCTTAGGTTAAAGGTCTCCTAAGGAATGTAGAGTCAGCCTTGGCTGGCTTTGTTGACATAGGAAGAGGCATTCTCTGAGTATGCTTCAGAGAGCAACAAAGAGATTATTCCAAAATTTTATATTAAACATTATCAATTGGTTGAATACAGACTGAAGCATGTTGTTTTCAGTTTCTTTCTTTTTTTCCCTTTCATTCAAGTCGTCTGGTGCAAAATGACTAATATAGACATGTTTTAGATAATTACACGTACATAATCTATATCTGATTTCTCACCATCTCAGAAAGAGGAAAGAAGAGGGAGGAAGGGAGAGATAGAATTTGAAACTTAAAACTTGAAATGCAAATGTTAAAAATTTGAAAAAGATAAAAAGAATCTTCATATCTCCAAAGGCAGTTCCCAGACCTCAAGAGGTCAAAGGATTTGATGTTGATCCAAAGCCTGGGGTTTCTTCAGTGGATGGGGCTTGGGAGGAGAGAGGAAGGAGAAGCTTCTTGGGCAGGGACCCTTGGTTGCACTATTCTCCTCTTCCATTGTGGATCTGCCTATAGGGAGGTCATTCATGTGCCTTTGCTGGATATGGGCTGAGAGACTTGGGGGATGGAGCAAGTGTGCCTTCAGGAATAATCATTTTCTGTCTCATTTCTATTTAGGTGGGGAACGCCAGTATCAGTCACACACAACGCACTGGGTGCTGGGCTCCCTCTTCTTACTATGTGAATAATAATAAGTAATAATAACCACCTCCTTATATAAAGCCAATATCACCCATTCCCTTTAAACTTTCACTAGAGTCTCTCACAAACAGCCTTGTGAGGGAGATGGTGCAGTGTTGTTTTAAAGATGGGGAAACTGAGGCCCAGAAAGGGATCAAGACTTGTCCAAGGTCACACAGTGGGTCAAGACTGGAATTACAACCCAGACCTCCTTATGTATAGCCCCCTCAATGCACATAGAGATATGGAAACACCCTCACTTGCAGAGACCATTCTGGTTTCTCTCCCTCTTTGGGCCCTGATTCACAACTTGGTAAGTGCCAAGTGATGGATTTGGGAGGGGGTTAGCAAACTGAGCTGTGAAGATGGAGACCCTGGGCAATACTGGATACACACAGTGAGAAGGTCTAAAGGAACAGGGCCTGAAGACCCCAGATCCCAGTCTGGTTTTGCTCTGGGTGGGGAGGGAAGGGGACTTACTGAGGGGAAGAAGGAAGACAGAAATAAAACTGTTGCCTTGGGTTTTCAAATTTGGCTTGCTTGTGTCACCTTTGTTGCCAAGGTTGGGGAGGAGATGGAGACATGTCACTAGTGGGAAAGGATTTCCCTTCTTTACCTGAACTCCATCCAACAGCCCTCACCCTGTCTGGGAGCCTGGGTGCAACATCAGTCTATGTAAAGTCAGGCCCTCCACCATCTTGGTTGCCCATCTCCAGTTTCCCCATTGCCTTCCTAAAATGTAGTGTTGAGAAGTGATTGGGATGTTCCAGCTGAGATCTGAATAAGACTCAATTTCCTTTCTTCTGGACTTTACCCCTTTCCTAATATAGTCAAGGATCACATTCTTTTATTTTTTTAGCTTGCCATAATCACTCTGTTGACTGTAATACTCCCAGATCCTTCTCTGATGACTAGCCATGACACCTCTACCTTTTACTTGAGAAGTTGATCTTTTTTAACCCTCCCTGAAGGCTTTCTACAATCTGCTAAGTCTTCTTGGATGGGTGGTTGGCTGATGAGGAGGAATGGGAGGGTTGTCAAGGCCTGGAAGCTCATTTTTGTCCCCTAGGCCCTTCTAGTGGTGAGGGAGGCAAAAGGTCACAAAGTCAAATTGATGGTAAGTCATCTACTCAAGAAAGAAAACACCAGGGGGCCCAGGCACAAGTTTACTTCCTTAAGTCCTTGTTCCCTGTGACCAGAAGCCCATCCCCCATCCTCCCATGGGGATCTAGCGACAGCTCACCATTTCCTGGCATGATTCAAACCCAAAATGAAAGAGGGAAATGGGGGAGGTTGTGGTTCGATCTGGTAAATCCCCTGGGTCATGAACTCTTCTAGCTCAGCAGTCAATCAGAGGACTCCTGATCATCTCAAAGGTAAAGGCCTTTAGCCAGCATGGCCAGAGGCTGATCCCAAAGCCCCACAGGGATCTGAGGAAACCAGGAAGGGCAGTTCTGAGCATGCTCCATGCCAGTAGTACTCAAACTTCTTAGCTTCAGGACATCTTCACACTTAAAAATTATTGAGGACCTTCAAAATGTTTGCCTGTGTGGATTATATCTATTGCTATTTACCTCATTAGGAACTGGAATGTCTAATTATTATGTATTATAGTTGCTGTATATTAGTATTATTATGAAAATCATTTTGACTTGGTGGAGCCCCTGAAAGGGTCTTGGGGAGCCCCAGGGGTCCCTGGACCACACTTTGAGAATCACTGCCCTATGGGATGCCCTCCTCACACCTGGGAGCAGCCCCAGACACTGAATTAAATATTACCTGGTACAAAGAGAAACACTTAAGCAAAATACAATAGGAAAAGTAACTCAGTCTGTCAGTCCACAAAATATTCTGCCCCCATAGTGCATGACTACCTTTTAGATGTGATCTCTGAGGACATAATGCCTCCCCAGATTTGGGGTTTGACTTGATATCATTAAAAGTTTTCAAGCTTCACTCCAGATTCTGGTTTCATGATGGATTTAGAAATTTAGCTGGTGTTAACCTGGAAATTTGAACAGTCTCAATTCTGGATTTATTTGGGATTTGATAAATTCATTTTGGGACAAATATTATTGGGGGCGTAATGGATCTGTGTTCTGGAAACACCACCCTGGTAGCTGTGAAATTAAAGTGGCCTCTTTTCATTTCTGAAATCATCTGGTGTAGGAAGGTGCATAGAATGTTTTTTCTTTCTTTATGGGAGACCCATTCCAGGGGCTCTTTGCTATTAGATCACAATGAGTTTTGTTTCCTGTTTTATATTTTAATTTCCTGGGATTATGTTTTGCATTAATGCTATGCTTATAAGTTGCTTGCATTACGATTTTTGACAATTTTATAGGAGTAAAGCGATGCTATTTTTCTTTGGGAATAACATTTCGAGTGTGGTGCATTTATAACCCCAGGACCTTCAATTCTCTCTGATATGAACGTTGTAATTGATTGACATATTTGTGCAATCACAAAAAAGGCACGTTTGTCTGGGAAACACATCGCCCTTCCTCTGGTTAATGGTTGCGTTAAGTGTGGAAATGTATATATCTCAGCACGTCAAGAATCTGTTTGGCTTTGGTAAGTAGTACAGCACACAGTGGGAAGTTAGAAATCCTATTATTAAGCCGAGTTTGAAAATAGTAATGTTCCCAGCTAGGTGGCTCAGGGGCAGCTAGGTGGCGCCATAGCGAAGCGAGTGCTGAACCTGGAGTCAGGAAGACATCTCCCTGAGTTCAAATCGGTCCTCAGACACTTGCTAGCTGTGTAACCCTGGGCAAGTCATTTAACCTTGTTTGCCTCAATTTGCCAAGAAAACCTCAAATGGAGTCATGGAGAGTCTAAGATGACAGAACAGCAGCAGCAGCCACAAAAAATGTTCCCAAAGAGAAGGATGTAACCAAATGTGGAATAGACTGTCTCCACGGTATTTAAATGAAAAACGTGGTGATTCCTGGAAATCTGAACCACGCTTCTGCCACCTAGCCAAGTGACTTTCTTATATTGCCCTTAAGCAGTATTTACAACCTTTCAGAGCCGACAAGGTCACAACCTAATCCAATCCACCTTCACTTAGGATCAGTAGGGAACATAGACTCGTATTCACAGGCTACATCTCCCGGGTATCTGGGTGTAAATAGCAAGGTCCGAGACCTCTCTCGCTGCCCCAGTGCTGACAGGATTGGTAGGTAAATTATTACTACTTAGGATCCCCGCTATTCTTTACAGTCATATCACTTGCTGCATTTTGTAAAGGGGTAGTTAGAGCCATGGTTCTGGGTACTGATGATCTGAGTGGGCTAGAAGCATATTGGCTTCTAATTTCAGAATGTAAAACCGGGAAAGAAGATGGATATGTGAAACTGCAGTGCTAGGCATTCTTTAGCAATCTGTTGTTTCCCAAGACCCTCAGTGCTCTAAGGGCATAGCTGTCTGATTGACACAACCCTAGCTGAGATGGGGGCATCCTTACTGCCTAGGAGAGGTAAGCAAGATCCTCTGGATTAGTGGACAAGTAACAGGAAGAAATACAGCAGAACTCCCTAATACAACCCCTCCACGGTGATCTAGAAAATGCACCAGTTCAAGTTCAGATGGGGAAATCTAAGGGAAAACAGTCACACTGAATTCTATTTCCAGTCCAGGTCAGTATAGGGAAATGGACAAGCCTGTGGCCTGTCATCTGGTCAGGGATATACCTCAGAACATTCCAACACACAGAAACTTAAAGAGGATTGAAAATGTACCAGGGCAAGGAGAGGTCCCAGATCCATACAGGACACTGACTTTGTTCAGGATGCAAAAACAGGCAGTTCTGTCCCACTTTTTACTGATGGAAAAACTGAGGCCCAGAAAGGGGTCAGGACTTGTCCAGGGTCACACAGTGGGTAAAGACTGAGATTGAAACCCAGGTCTCCTTATGCAAAGCCACATATGCTCACACATACAGATCCAGAAACACAAACACACACTCTCACTCAGATTCTCCCTCCCTGATCCTGGTTAAGAGCTTGGCAATTATCCAGTTCTGTTATTGGGAGAGAAGAGGTAGAAATAAAATTCCTGTTCTGGGTTTTCAGATTGGGGTTTCCTGTGTTAACTCTACTGCCTGGGATGGGAGGGAACTGGAGCTCTTACACTGGTGAGGAAAGGCATTGAGGGGAAACCCTCTAGGGTTCCTTTCTCTACTCCAGTGTTACCTTGTGGTCCTAACCTTGACTGTGACCCTGTTTGAAGGGCTGGGAGAGAATGAGCCCAGGGTTCCCTCTTGTAGGTTGAAGTGCAGGAGCAATCCCAACAGCTCATGCACTGATGTTTAGCCATTTTCCAGTCATATCAGACCCTTCATGATCCCAGTTAGGGTTTTCTTGGCAGAGATACTGGAGTGTTTTGCCATTTCCTTCTCCAGCCCATTTGACAGATAAGGAAACTGAGGCAAACAGAATTAAATGCTCAGGGTCCCAGAGCTAGTACCTGAGGCTAGACTTGAACTCAGGAAAGTAAGTCTTCCTGATTCTCATACTGGCACTCTACACACTGTGGCACCACATAGCTCCCCATTAATATTGGACAGAAAATGAGAATTGTGCAAACATTAAAAGAACTGAGTATGTTTGATCTGAAGCAGGGAAGATTTGGGAAAGAGTGAGAATCTATTGGTTGTCAACAATGACTAGGAAGCATTTAGTATTCTTTGCTAGGACAGTTCAGAACCTTAGTGTGGACAGAGGCAAATAGTGGATGAGCAAAGGATCCATTGGTCTCAAAGCAAGAGTCATCAATAGACCACCATATTCTGAAGAAAAAGTCAGGATGATGTCTGGGTGGAATTCTCCCTAGGAAGAAAAAGTCAATTAATAAGCCGTTATCAGTATGGCAGATAGAGTGCTGAAGCTGGAGTCAGGAAGACCTGAGTTCAAATCTGGATCCTGATACTTACTAATTGTGTGCCAGGGGCATGTAATTAAAGAAACATTTCAAAAACCTTAAAACTAAAAAGCTAAACTACATATGTATACATTTCTGTATATGATATAGAATATGTAATTACTTCTTAGCTTAAATGCCAACCATCCTTATCAATATGATTATTAGACGCTCAATTATCTGAGCTTCCCTGTCCTTTCTCTCCATGCCTCTTTGTTACCTTGAAGGAAATCTCATTAAATCATTAAAACCAGAACAGTGAAGGTGAGGGACAGGTAAGCCAAACTAAACACATAATTACACTTGCAAGACTTGTTCTACTTGGCCTCCAAAGGTAGAGCCAGAAGCAATGTGTGGGAGTTGCACAAAGATCCACTTAGGTTTGGGGTCAGCAAGGGTAGGCTAAATATTGGAGCTGTCCAAAAGCTGTCCAAATGACTGTCCTGGGACTCATAGTTTTCCCCTCCTAAGAGGTCTTCACAGAGAGGCTGGATGACCACCTACCAGGATGTTATAGTGGAGGTTTGGGAGAAGAGGTTGGAATAGTTTGGGGTGATGGGCTATTTTGTGGTGCAGTTGATAGAATGCCAGACCTGCAGTCAGGAAGACCTGAGTTCAAATCCAGTCTCAGACACTTACTAGCTATGTGACCCTGAGCAAGTCACTTAACCCTATTTGCCTCAGTTTCCTCATCTGTAAAGTGATCTGGAAAAGGAAATAGGAAAACACTCCCATATTTCTGCCAAGAAATGCCCGAATGGGTTCACAAAGAGTCAGACACACTGAAAAATGACTGAGCAACATCCACAAAATTCGTGCTAAGCCTTTTAACCCTGAGATTCTGTGAACTTGTCCAGGGGAGCTTGGAGGGAACATAGGAAAGGTGATCCAGACTCAGAGGCAAAAGATCTGGGTTCTAGAGCTGAACTGGGCTTTACTTGGCCAAGTCTGTTCCCCTGGCTTCAGTTTCCCCCTCTGTAAAAATAGGACTTGATTCATAGAACCCTCTTTTTTCTGTTTTACTAGAATATAAAATGCCCATTTTATTTAAGTTCAGAATTTTTATTCTTTAATAACTAATTCATTAAAATTAATTTTATTTTTTAAAGAGGAATTTGAACAGGATGCAACAGATAGGTAGGAAAAGCTCTGCCATTTGAGGGAGGAGAGAGCTGTGTCTACTATGGTCAGGTGATGACTCAACTCCACTCCTCACCCTTCTCACCCCCCATCACTGTTCACTCCCCTAGCTCTCTAGCTGGCTTATGGTTGTCCAGTCACCTGACAATGGGTCTGTTGGGAGCAGGGCAGGAACTTGGACTTATCTCTTTCCCTGGAGGCTCCCCAGGGAGGCTCCCCACAAGGCATTCCCCCCTCCACAAATGCAGCAGCCTCAAAGGGACCAGGAACCAGACAAGGGCGGGGGGGCGGGGGTCAAGCTTGAACTCACCTGTGTAGGGGAGGAATTGATGGTGAGTGTGGAGTGCCCTCTGGTGGGGAAATGAGGCAGGTGCAGGGAAGAGCTGCTGGGAGTTCAGAGGGCATCCCCAGTCTGCCTCACTTCTCCAGTGACACTGCCCCAGGGACTGACTACACCAGAGATTTAGAACTGGAAGGGATTTAGGTCAGCTACTCCACCTCTTTCAGCTCCCAGTGTACAGCCGTAGCATGCTTAAAGAAAGGATGATGAGCTCATCTTGGGGCTTAGTACAGTTGCCAGCACACAGTAGGTGCTTAATAAATCTTGACTGACTGACAAGTAATCCAGCCTCAGTCTGCCACTAGACTCATTGCTACATATTTAATTTTATCCTTCTGAACTGTATAGAAATCTAGGAGTATACTGACAAGTTAATTTCTCCTTAGCCATTGCAATCACTACGCCATTAATAAGTTCAAGCCCCCACACCCCAGTTCAATAAACCTTAATTATTTAATGAAATGAAATCTCCTTGCCCATTAATAATTACTTTCATTTCTCTTTAACTAAATTAATATTAAAATTAATCTATGTAATCAATTTATTTAATAAATAGAATTAATAACCACTAAGGCATTAATACTTACAGTATTTTAACTGTAACCGAAGTCACAGTCCAAGGCATCTCTCATCCCCAGTATCTGTAGCTGACTCCTTTTTCCTTGTCTGCAAACTCAGTCTCAAATCACTCAACTCATCTCAAACAATGATTAAAATATTTTAATAATCTTTGTAATATTTCTCCCCAAAGACAGCCGCTTTTTCTTTTTTCTTCTTTTCCATAAATACAGGAAATAGTCTCTCAGTTTCCCTCAAGCTCTTCATAGAATTTTCTTTATAAACTCTTTACGGGACTTGCTCAAAAATAACACTGAAGACAGTTCTCAAAGACAAGTCTCTCCCTTCTTTTCTTTCTGTTTCACAGACTCTTTGTAGTCTTTAAGGATAACAGGCAGCACACATCTTCTTGACTCTATAAGGAGAGGCATTTCATATTAATCCATTTTCTCATTGAAAACTGAGGATTCCAACTGAGGAAATAAAATGGTCACTTTTTAAAAGCTACCACCCAAAACTTTTTTTCCCCAACATTGTATTTGAGGTCTTAAAGGTCGATGGTGCAGTAGACAGAGCTCCAGATCTGTAATTTCAGGATGATCTGAGTTCAAACCCAGTCTCAGACACTCAGTAGCTGGGTGACACTGGGCAAGTTACTTAAGCCTATTTGCCTCAGTTTCCTCATCTGTAAAAGGAACCAGTGAAGGGAATGACAAACCGTTCCTGTATCTTTGACAAGAAAACCTCAAATAGGGTCCATGAAAAATCAGACATGAATCTCTAGTCTCTTTGAGAGATACATTCAAACAAGGATTACACAGAGGTGAGATCACTAATTAAGAAGGAAAGAAATAGGTAAGAAGTAGAATACAGGCAGAGGGAGAGATTGTTGACTTTCTTGTCCACTCAGGAAGTCACCAATCAGAGTATCCTGAAGCAAAGCCCTGTTGGCTGGAGGAACCCTTGGATGACTGGCCTCTTCCTGACCCTGGAATTGAGAAAGGGCCCATCAGAATGGCCTTTAGCGAGCCAGACTGAAGTAGCCATCACTACAGCTACTAGAAGACACTCTGGTTGGCCCATTCTCATTTTCTGAATCTTTAAGCAAGGGAATAAATTTGTAACATGTCACAAAGTCAGTATGGGAAAGGGAAGGTGGAAAGGTACTGTGAAAGACAGACAGGAGTGCCTGGCATATAATAAAGGATTATGTGCTTGTCAACTTTCTTTGTGCCATCTCTAGAACTTTACTACCTGGTCTACACACACACACACACACACACACACACACACACACACACACACACACACACACACACACACACACACACACAGTAGGAGATGTGAAAGACTGCAAGATTGGTATTCATAGCTCATCTGCATCTTAGGTACCCTCTGTCCCTCTGACTGTGGGATGGAATGTAGAGCAAAGAACTCCTCCAAAAGCTTCTGTTAGAGATGGCTCCCAAATAGGCCAACTCTTCTCCCCCTACCAGGTAAACTCCTTGGAGTGAACTCCACCCTGCACCAGGGCCAGGTACCATCTGCCTGGGCACCTCCATCCCCCCACTCCCCCACATAGACACCATTATTCTTCTTTCAGTTTCTTCCTCCATTTGACTGTAAGCAGTTTGAAGGCAGGGACTGTCTTCTGCTTTTCTTGGTATTCGCAATGCTTAGCACAGTACCCAGCACACAGTAGGTGCTTAATAAGTATTTATCATCTCCAGAGATGCATAGACTCTTTATCTCCAACAAATTCCCAGATGAGGCAGGACCAGTGTTCACACTCCCCTCAGTACTGTGGTTTCAGCCTTCCAGGGAAATCTGAGTTCAGGCTTTAGGGATGTTGCTTGGAAGTGGTTGTTATAGGGTCCTTTATATAACAAGATCCCCTTGGGAGGTCTTTTAACCTTCCACCCCAGAGTTGAATTTTCTAGTTTAGAGAGGTGGTGAGATAATACCTAGCTTGTCAGGGCTGCCAAGACCAGGAGATCACTCCTTCAAGGAATCCCAGAGGCAGAAAAGGCTCATTATTAGGTTCAGTCAGAGCAGCAGCATCCTTCCCTTGTAATCTGTTCTCCCTGCCCCCCCAAACCCCCTCACCAATCCTCTGGAAAGCTCAAAATTTCCCCAGGTTTCCCCACACCATGACTGCCTTCCCCCACCAACACCTCCAAGCAGCAACTTTCTCCCATGGTCATTCAGCCCTTTGTTCCATCTAAAAAACTACACTTCCCATCATCCTCTGTGCTGAGATAAGACTACAGAAGCCTGGTTCTGTCTTTATGAGTCCTCCTCTGCACTGCACCTTCCCATGACTCTCATCCCCTAACACACCAGACTAACCAGAGGATGGAGCTTCCAACCTGCCCCCATCACCCCTTCTAGACCCTCCCTCTGCTGCCATCTCCCTACAAAGTCTCCTTGGAGAGAATCTCTGTCTCCTGGTCAGTATCACTCTGGCCAGATTCCTGTGGCTCCAATCTACTGACCTTCAGGTCCCTGACCCTGTTTGACAAGGAATTCAGTAACCTGATTTCACAGTCTTCTCTTCCACATCAATATTGCCCTCAGACTTGGGGAAATAACAATAATATGATCCTGGGCAAGTCACTTCACCCCTGAGGCAAGTCTGCCTCAGTTTCCTCAACTGTAAAATGGGGATAATTCTAGTGCCTAACTCTCAGGGTTGTTGTGAGGCTCCAATGAGAGAATGTAAAGTGCTCACACAGCACCTGGCACGTAGGATGCTGCGCTATATCAATGCTAGCTAACAATAATAATAAACCATAGTAATAAAACCACTCATGTGTATAATAGTGATGTCAGGTTTGTGAAGGGCTCTGTTATCTCATTTGTTATCTATTATTGTATCACCTTCACATCTATTATTGTATTCAATCTTCACAACAGCTCCAGGAGGTAGGTACTAAATGATCCCTACTTTACAGATGGAGGGAAATGAAACTGAGAAGACTATAGTGACTTGCCTGGGGTTTGGCGTATAGCTAGGAAGCACCTGAGGCAGGATTAGAACTCAGATCTTCCTAAATGCAAACTCTTTAGGTAAATATTTAACTTTCTTTATAACAGTGTTGTCCAGCATCAGTAAAAATGGGGTCACTAATCAATAAATAAGTATTTTTTAGGGTCATAAATTGATTCTATTTCAAAATATAATGTTACCTGTGTTTTATTGGTATTTTGTTAGTTAAAGATTTCCCAATTACATTTTAACTTGGCTCAGGCTATGCTTCCAGTGGACTACACTAAGCTGTGGACCTAATCCTCCTCCCTTTCTCAAAGACCAAACAGAAGTAAGAAGGATTAGGTTCCTGTGACCAAAAATATTTAAGAGAAAGACAGATGTAATTCTAGCCACATCTAGACAGTCGCAAGTGAACGCACATAATCTACAAGGGCAAGACAGCAAAGCACACAGCACACCCACACACCCTCCTACCTATATTAGTGATTCTTCAGTACTCTGAAAGGGCTATCTCTCATCTCCATCACTGGCTCAAGCCCCCATCCATTGTGCTCCTCTAATTTTAGAGGGCCAAGCACCTAGTTCCCATTAACCACTTAAGAGTCAGATAAGCTTTTACAAAAAATAATTAATTCAAAGGGATAACGTATGGTCTTGTAACCCATTTGAAGTACTGAAGAATTCAAGACAAGGGTGAAAGGTAACACTCCTGGCCCTTAGAAGAAGCTAGAGAATCACTACTACAGATATGAGATATAGATACATAGATATGAGATATGTTCACTTGGTACTGTCCGGATGATACTCAGAAGGAGACAAGAATAACCACCCTCCCAGAGTGTCCTTCCCTCACTATTCTCTAAGGGGGACTTTAATTCCTTCCAGAGGGGGAAGCAGGAGCTTGGGGCTAGAGGCTGGCCACTGTTTTCATCAGAGAAAGAATTAGACTAGAATTATATCTCTCTGTTCCATTAAATATTTTGGCTCTCAGGGAAATAATTTTTAGGTTCAAGCTACACTCCTGACTGCTATCCCTTGTGAGAAATAATTTATTTGGACCCCTACTCTATTCCAATCAGTATCAATCAATCTGATAGAATTCCATAGGGGTAGTTGTTATAAGTTCTGTATTTCAGATCTCAGAGCTGTGGACTGCAGATTGTAAGATCACTTGCTGACTCTTAGGAAGCTAACTAGAGGACCTCCATAATAGTTTTTCCTTGTCATGGTAACCAAGCCCAGCGTGGCAGAGGTGACTCAACTACATGGAAAATCCCCCCAATTTAGTTTTTGTACGTTAAGACCATTCTCTCTTGTCCAATACAAGCAGGTGACTTAGCCAGTGAGGATATTCCATGCTTCATCTAACCTATGACCCCTCTGCTAATATGTTATTTTTGGCCCTCAAAAGCTAGGTCTATCAACCTATGAGATTTTGTATTTTACCATGGCTCTTTTGCATAAATGGGTATCAAATTCTATAAATACAAAGTCCTGGAAGAAGAAGACATCTCAAATCATGAGGAAGATCTGAAGTCCCTTTCATTAGAGGAGACCATGGACCCTTTAATAAAGTGCCATTGGCTCAGAGCCACATTAATGGCAACCATGAAAGGATGGTAATGCATGGACCTCAATTACTTTGGGCCGACTCCTGCAAGGGACCCAAAAAGGAAGTGCACACTAGGTCAAATTTTTGCTGATGGTTCCCCCATGAACACTGACCCTGAGTGGTTGAACTCCCTTACTGTCTACCCCCAAATGCTCTGAGCCTGAGCTAAGTCTCTTCAAGATTAGTGAACCTCCCTTGATTTACACTAAATTCATTTTCTTTAAGAAGGGACCCCAATTGGGCTAAGAGGGACTGTTTGAATTTGTGACTAATCTGTTTAAATTTATAAGCTCTGGGGCATTTAAATTCTATTTTTATAAAAATTATCTGGCCATAATTTTAACTTTTAATACATAGGCTACTGTGTTTTTTCCTCAGTTTTCTTTGCTTCCATTTTGTTAAGACGAGGAAGATTCAGCATTGGAATTGCTAATTCCTCATTTTCAGCTAGCTAACCACCTAGTGTTGACCTGAAAGTTCAGTTAAAAAAGGCAAACAGGCTAAATGTATATTGTTTGTTCCCTTAAGGTTAGCAGTTACATGGCCATGGAGCCAAAATGAAATCTCTGACTGACTGTTACAGGAATGACCAGGCTTAAATCTACTTTAGGACAATCCCAGCATGTCTCTGTCCCTCAGATTTATGGTCTCCACATATATTCAACTATACCATGAGAAAGGAATTTCTTGATTGGATAGGTTGTAAATACAATAACAGAATTGACCATTCCAATTGAAATTGTGACCCAGAATATCTGTGTTTTCTTTACCATTAACATGCCATAACATAGTATATGTCCACAAAATATTAAAATACAGAAAAAGACAAGATAGTTAAGGGTTAAGTAATAGTAATGGGTTAAGGGTCTCATAAAGTAGGCTAAGTCAGCCCCATCTGGCCTTGTCGACATAAGAAGAGGTATTCTCTGAATATACCTCAGAGAACAAAGAGACTGTTAGGTCCAGGCTCTTCTTCTGATTGATTAATTCAGGCTCTGGCCCTTATTAAAGTTCAGAAATGATATTAAATGTCATTATTTCCTACTTTTGGTCAAAGGCAAGCTGAAGGCTTCACCTTCACCTGAAAGCAGACCAAGAAAGGTATGGAAAAACCTCTAAACAACCAGTCCTAGGTATGCAAGGGGCTCAGGAAGAGGGGGAACTGTCTTTCATGCAGGTCTGGTCCAGACTCTTGGGAAAGCTGTCCACATCTGAGGTTGTCTTTTTCAAGCCCTTTCAAAACTGGAGGGCAAGGTCTCCTATGAGCTCAGGTCTCCACTCAGAAGTGGGGGGCAATGGATATGACAGATGGATCCAAGAGTCTAAACAGAAAGACTGGACAGGGACTCCCAGAAAACATATGATTTGATAATTGAGAAGAAACAGTACAACATAGTTAATATGGCTAAAGGCACATAGAAATAGTTCGGTTTCCCAGTCATGCAGGGTGAGATTCAAACAACACAATAAAGTTTTTCCCACAGTTCACAAAATTGCATTTTTACCTTAAGTCAGGTACAGATTAAAACTTAGATGGCTCATAATAGACCAGTTTTGAAAAGGGAGATTTACGTCACCAAGATAAACAAGAAAACTTAAACATGAACCATACAAATCAAAGCAATTGCCAATGTTAACTAACATTAAGTTCCTGGTATCCCAGTAATCCCTTCTTAATGACCATTTAAGCATCAATTTTTGAATCCCAGATGTCTCATGTAGTTATCTGATGCCTAGATATCCTCCCTTTGACAATAGGTTTTATTCTTGGGAATGTTCAAAAAGGGAGTTTTACATCTCTGGTTCAGATCTAGAAATTTTCTTGATAATTCTGACAATATAAATTAGTAAAATCACTTAACATTTGTTCTGCATTTTTTTTTGAAAACTCATACAATTTCAGTTTGTATTATTTTCTGTTTCTATCCTTACCTAAATTCTGTACCTGATATAAGAATCTTTTAAAATGTGAGGGTCCAACCATAAAATTCGTTCATCTGCCTTTTAAGATTATTAGACAGATACTTTAATAAAGAAATAATTTCACTTACTTTTACCACTATCTTCTACAATTTTTGTGCAAAAATCCAAATTTGAGATCTTATTACCAAAACATGATAAATTTTTAGAAGCCAATCATATACACCTTTATGTAATTCTTAGAGGAATCAGTCTGATCCTGTTGCTTTTCTTCAAAATTTGCTATTCTATTTAATTAGATATCTATCACATTGCATCTTTGTCTTATTACTTGGTCTAATCATTTCCTCTTTTAGAGGATGTTATTTCTATATTATATTTATTTGACCATGAATATAGGTTAAAGTTGTAAGCTATTCATTCTTGCATCC
This sequence comes from Notamacropus eugenii, assembly GCF_028372415.1. Classification (NCBI taxonomy): domain Eukaryota; kingdom Metazoa; phylum Chordata; class Mammalia; order Diprotodontia; family Macropodidae; genus Notamacropus; species Notamacropus eugenii. The sequence goes on from NC_092876.1 coordinate 28,635,353, forward strand.
CATTATAGTAACTCAGAGAAGTTCCAATATCCACCTATTGTTTAATAGATTTAGTCTTGTACTTACAGAACTTCTTGATTATAATAGACATTTGCTATAAAAGAAAAAGGGTGACAATGTTATATATCTTAACAGAAAGGACTTCCTCAATCTCTGTTTGAGTCCAGGAATGAGCCATTATCTGACAGCCAATCATATAATCACTAGGTGCTGAAAGCATGGCTTAGGAGTAATCAAGTGGGAATTTCCTTTTTCAGAAAGGAAACAGCACATTTGGGAAACAGAGTTAGGAAGATCCTATTCAGGCTGTGTCCAAGGTCATCTTTAAAACCTTTCTAGACATTCACCATTCTCAGCCTGCAAAATATGCCAATTGGTTTTATGATAACTTAGACAACTATTCCCATAATCAGAGCTTAAAACAGTAGTAAATTGCAGCCCCATAAAAAGTAAATATTGGCTGGTATCTATCCTTCATACAGGGCCATCTCAAAGTTGATTGAGCTATTAATTATCAAATCAAATTACATAATTTTTCTGTCTTCTTAAAATACTTCCTTATACTCTCTAAACATACTTAAGTCATCTGAAACTGACACAAAAGTACCTAAAACTGCTCTCTAGGGACAAGAGGCTTTGGATAACCCCTGTTAGTTCCCAAACCTTATTATCTGCCTTCCATATTTTCAAGCAAACCTTTATTTATCTTTCTAAATCTCTCAATCCCATTATTCAGATTATTCCACTTTCCTTTACATTTTAACCATAAGACAAGATAGCTCATAACTTATTACTTTTTACTAGCATAAGTGTACTGGAATCCCATTCCAACTTAAAGAAAGCCAAGAGGTTAACAGCTAACCTTACAGGTTGATGGGTTTATGTCTTTGTTCCACAAATTTGTTATTCTTCCCTAATAATACTCATTCTGGAAGAATGAGATGCTTCAGGATTTGAATGTCTTACATGTGATAAGTTCAAACATTAATTTAGCTCTTGCTTAGGCCATGGAAAAAGTACAAATTCAGATCAAAACAGCAAAATCTCTTCTGCTTTATAGTTCTTTACATTAACAACAACCATTATTATTTTTACTTCTACAACATGAAACGGGTCAAACAGAGATAACACATATTTTTTTTCTGCAATTGAAACAAAGTGTGAAGTTTACCAAGAGCAGAGAGGCTGGTGTCCCAGTGGTGATAATTCTTGTAGGCAGGTTTTAGGGAATGCTTGCCACAGGCCTGATCCATCCACCTATCCCTTCCCTACAGCTGCAGAATTTACTAAGCTTGGGGTGGTTTCAGCTGCTGAGACAGGGTGGGCAGAATGTATAGGACCTAGGTGACATTTCCAAGCTTTACCTAGAAGGGTGGGCTACAAGGTGCCCAAGGGCACAAGACTATTAGAATCACTGCCAATCTATGAATTGCTGCCCCTACACTTCTACTGCATTTTCTTCTCTATAATTAAATCTGGGATGAGAGGTATTAACATGAACCCTTGCAGCTGTTAAAAATCCCCATTCTGAGATACTCTCTCAACTCTGGGAGGGAGTGAGGAATGCTAAATGATCAGGATTGGGAGGCAATGTTTTAGCAAGGTGAGCTCCTAGAGCTACCTACAGTCTCAGGAATTCTTTCCCAGTAATTTCAAATGATCAGTTCCTGAACTTTTTAATGATTAATCTCACAATCTACAAAATCTGCTAAGATGATTTTAGCTAAAATGATCTAACTTTCCATTGTTAATTCCAGGTTGGCCAGACCAGAACAACAAGGAAAAGTCTTAAGGCTTTGTTTGTTTTCCTAGCTGCAGCCCTTAGAAGTCTCTGGCTGGCTGCATTTTAAATCTTACAAGATAACAGACTCATTCACAGCATACATGAGACAGACAGACATATGCTGACAGACAAATTGACAATTAACAACAAGACACATACAAACAGAGCTCAACAGAAAGGGGGGATTAGAAATCCATGTCATGAATTGGCTATTATTATTCCAAGGGGAGGGTTGCAAGGATTCATGATCTGACAGAATATGGGTGGATCCTGCCAACCTTGGAGCATCTCTATGGTCCTTGGAGGGTGGAGTGTGGTTTGGGATGGGAGTCTCTTTTGGCTTTAAAATCCTCCTCAGCCTGTGTTTCTAGTGTTTTGGCAAGCTGGGGGACCAGCTCAGCTATAATCTGTAGGAAATCCTTAAGGGAAAGGGGAAAGGGAGGAAGCAAGGAATAGTGTAGAGGAGGAGTGGAGTTCAGAGGAGATGGGGTTGTTGAGAAAGAGAGGAGAGTGGGGTGAAGGGAATTAGCCAGTATCAGGGGGTGATACTGAAGCAGCTTTGGGAGTCTTAAGGGAAGAGACTCCTGCCTTTTGTTCTCCCTCAGACATTTCGGCAAGCCCAAGATGCTATTTCCACTGCTGGCTAGACATTTTGTTGACCTTTAAACTTAATTTAGTTTTAAGATAAACTAACTTTGACTGGTCCAAAAGAGTCCTATCGTGGCCAACATAATTTAGGGCTATCTTTAGTTAATTGACGCTATACTAGCAATACTCGTGGTAATTTTTCCTGAAATCATTCTGTACAGGGCATCTACACAGAGCGTTTGACCTCAAACTTGATCCCTGCCCTGAGCTAGCTTTAAAGGGAAATTTCAGACTCCAACCTAACTAGTGGGAGTCTTTTGGAAGCTGGGATTAAGAGGATTTACCCAATCCCGATAAGGTTTAATACTTCAGGAAAAATGAATCCTGAAGTGCCTAAGTCTCTTGGCTTTGGCGAGGTGGGGAGCTGTTCTCTCCTAATCCATCAGTTCCAATCCGAGTTATGGCACCATAACTGTTGACCTGAAAGTTTGGTTAAAAAAGGCAAACAGGCTAAATGCATATTGTTTATTCCCTTAGAGTTAACAGTTACATGGCCATGGAGCCAGAAGAAAATCTTTGACTGACTGATTTATGGTCTCCATGTGTTCAACTACACCATGAGAAAGGAATTTCTTAATTTAATAGGTTGTAAATACAGTAAGATAACAGAGTTGACAGTTTCAATCGAAATTATGACCCAGGATATCTGTGTTTTCTTTACCATTAACATGCCATAACATAGTATATGTCCACAAAATATTAAGATATGGAAAAAGTTCCATTATTCAAGATAGTGTGTTGAGTTAAGGGTCTCATAAAATTTGATGTCAGCCCCATCTGGCCTTGTTGAGAAAGGAAGAGGTATTTTCTGAGTTTACTTCAGAGAACAAAGAGACTTTTAGGTTCAGGCTCTTCTTCTGACTGATTAATTCAGGCTCTGGCCCTTATTAAAGTCCAGAAATGATATTAAATGTAATCAGTAGCTAATTTCAAAACTTCCTGTTGGCAGGGTATTTTTGCCTTTAAATTCTTTTAACAAGGAGTAATTAAATAATTTTTCTTATTAGTAGAGATATCTCTTAAATTGGTTGAGGGGGAAATTTTGCTGGCTCACTATGGACAAGGAAGTCATCTAGAGGACCCAGTGACCTGTCCCTGAATGGGTAGGGCTTAGGGGAGTGATTCCCCCTTCCAGTGCTCTGATACCACTTTGAGGGAGCAATAATTCAAGCCAGACCTGATTGATTACAGAGGGGGTCTTAATCCCACTGAAACAGAGAAGATATAGGAATTTGTTAAAAAGCAATGCCCCTTGACAGTCGGCACATGTCTTCCTTCCCCAATCAATATAAGACTACAAAATTAGTGCTTTAAATAGCTATGCTAAAAGATTAGTAATTTAGAAAATTTGAAGGAATTGGTTTGGTTTTGGGGGTAAAATAATGGAACCTTGTGCAAAATGAAGTTTAGTTATTACCATTAGTCATTATAAATCAATATTTATTGGGTTGAAAATATTATAATGGTGGTAAATTAGAGAATCTCATCAGTTCTTATATGTTCAAAGATCATAATAATATTTACACCTATCTCCCAACTTTTGGGAGAAACATATAGTTGTGAACTGCTTACCACAGTGTCTGGCTTATATAAAAGACGAGCACTGTAGTGTTCAGACTTTGTAGGAATACAATTTAAAAAACCATCGTCCTATTTAGAGGTACTTTTTCTCTTCGGCATGTAATGTTAACAAAATTGACAAATTGTGAACTAAACGATCTGCATGACAGTCACTTGTTCAACTTCAGTATCTTTTAATCAGCTGGCCTTTCAAATCACATCCACTGCTGGCCAGTCTGCTAACTTGTACCCCTCTTTGTGTACTTACATAAAAAGATTATTATTGTGCCCAAGTCAGTCCTTGACCAAAGTTGAACTATTCCCTAGTTTTAAAGCCACAGCTCCCTCTCATGCCATAGTTTTCACCAAAGAAATAATGCCCAGATAGGACCCACTTGTCTACATGGACCGTGCTGGGGGTCCCATCTAACTGTATTTTTTTAATACAATTTTTTTAAAAAGCCATTTTTGTGGCTTAATATTCTCCCTTTGGCTTTATCTGTAGATGGGGGGGGGGGGGGTGATGGCTGTGAATAGATGAAATTTGTAAATGTTTAAAAATTCTAAATGAAATTTTGAAGTTAATGTTACCTAGCCCTAGATGTGCTTAGTGAAATTTTGCTATTTGAGGAAGAGTCTCTTAGGACTTTAACTTGCTTCCATGCTAATTCTTGGATCCAGGTATAAGTGTCTGGCCCCTCATAAGGCTGCCGGTTCATTATTCAAGGAAAACGCCCCTGTAATCTAAGGACTGTCACAGCTGGATATCTTTCCCTGGGAAAGTCGAAAGAACAACTTTGTGATGTGAAGATAGGATGCTTTTGACCAATCTCTGTCTTGGTAAATGAGATATTTTCCCACCTGGTTAATTCTGAATCTGGCTATGACATCCTGTCACACAACTGGCTGCCGATGATACATACCTGAGATCAAACAGAACTAATGCTGCTGTGTCCCTGACTTTGTCCTCACGTAGCAAATTCCATTGATAAGGGCAAGTGTCAAAGAAGATGAACCCTAATGGTGATTTTTTATTAAGTTTTACATGCTATTATGGTGAGGGACCATTTTGAATTGTCATTTGAATCACAAATAATAGACACCATGAAGTCTTTTAATTGGTGGGTTATTTAGTTTATAAGAAATCACCCTATAACATTCTTAATATATGATTAGTGTGAGATGTCACTTAATGGAAAATGTGATGCAATTTTCAGAATAGGATTAAGAATTTTACATGTAAAAAAATTTGAAACATCTATTTAATAATATTGAGAGACAAATTCATTTTCCAATTCAGACACTCATGATGCAATACTGAAATTCTCTCAAGTTTTAGCTGAATTATGTATTCTTAATACAACAATTCTTCTTATAGCCCTATTTTATATTGAATTTGTGGTAAGTTTTGGCACCTGAGACATAGATCTGGAAGGAAGAAGCCCCTTCAAAGCTAACCTAAGAAGGTGACTAGAAATATAAATTCTAGGTTCTAGAAATATAATGTTATAGACCTTGAACTTATTCATTTACATCAAGGATATGTGATTTTTAATAACTGAGACCACTTAAAGCTATAAAGCTATGATTATTGGAATTTGTTGTTAGACCTCATGGGATTGTAATTGATATTATTCTGAATCTGACTCCAGGTATGATGATCAAGGAATCATATTAGTCGGTAATCCTATAGGGTTGACATCCATGAATTTACAGGTGTAGTTCTCACGTAGTTCTCATTCAATGAGTAGACTTCTTTAAGTAGTTACTCATGGGATATCCCTTTTTAATAAAGAAAAAAACAACAAAATCAAACTGGGCGGGCAAGACCCTCAGGGTTCTTGGGTAAAAGAGAAACAGTTACTATTTAGTATTTACATCCACTCTGTGCTAGATGGGCAGGGACCTGCTATGAGCTCCAGAGTAAATTGGGCTTAAGACCTGGCCTTTGAGCAAGAAATTTATCCAGTAAACCCAAAGCAAAAAATGAAATTTTTTGCCATGGAAGCATACCTTCCACTGGGTAGAGTACCCCAGGGAAGGATGGAGATGAGAGCAGAGGAGAGGAGAAGAGAGGAGAGGAGAGGAGAGGACAGGAGAGGAGAAGAGAGGAGAGGAGAGGAGAGGAGGGCGAGCTGCTACTCACTCACAGGTTGTGCTTGTCCATTGTTCTCAAAGAGGACCATGACATCAAGATAATGACATGATTTGCACTTGACCTTGATTTGAGGGAGGGAGGGTTGTACAAGATCATCAGCCTCACTTTCTCCTCCAGAGCCATCTGGGTCCAGTGGCCTGATATCATTGTCTTAATGAATATAGTATAATTTATTTGTTCTCAAAGAGGACCAAAATGACATCACTATGTTAGAATCAAGTTACTGTATGTCCAACTGTGGCAGATCAGACCAATGTGAGCTTGGAATGCTTTGCCATAGGTTGAGCACTAATAGTCCATATGAACATTTGGGGGTAGATTCTCTAAATGTGGACATCTTGTGTTTCTTTTGAAATATTTCAATTCTGCTTTGCTCATAGAGCACCAGAGCATCTCTGATGAGGTCACTACATGCTGGGTGATCCTGTGCCAGTGTTTCCCATGTCATGCAATCAATTCCTTAGTTCTTAAGAGAGACATTGAGAGATTGAAGTAAATCTCTCTTTGGACAAATTTGCAACTGAAGAAGAGGTTTTGAATGCCATTAGGCTCCTCTCCTATGGCAAAGCACCTGGTACTGATTCTATTCCAGGTGAAATGTACAAGGTGGGGGTGGGGTCTCATAAAAAATGGCTCATCAAAAAGCTAACTGAAGTTTTCCAGGTTATATGGCAAGAGGAGGTTATCTCCCAGGAGTTCAAGGATGCCCCCATTGTCCATCTCTATAAAAGTATGTCTGAGCTATTATGTTAAGATACAAGTGTAAGATTTGAGTTATTTATTTTAAACGTTTAGTCCTTCCTAAAATTAATGCGAGAGTAATTGGATATTGATGGGACAATTTAGGGAACTAAATTGTTGTTCTATTAGTTATTAAGGCTAAAACAGAAACATCTTCAGTTTTGGTCTGAAGAAAAGAATGCTAGAATATCTTTTATTTGGGTTTATTATTACCACCCAGAAGTTCAATATGTCTTGAAAGGCAAGCATGTTTTATTATAAATAACTTATTTGATGTGCACTATTCTGAAATTTACTACTCAGTGTATTTATACATCCCATCCCATAACTTTTTGTTATAACTGCAATTATTTTGGCAAATTTAAAATGAATTCATTGGATATCAGAGGTCATCATCTTATTAAAAAGGTGTTCTGTTAATAGTTACCTAGCAGAATCTCATCCTCCTAAAGGAAGAAATAAGGAGAAGGATGAGTAACCTAAGGAAAATTGCTAGAGTAAAAATTTTTCAGTTAATTTTTGTGAATAGTTGCAGTAAGATTAGGTAATTATGTTTGTCAAACATAAAATTTGGATTCAGAATTTTTAAAAATTTCTTAGTTGTTATTTGAATTTACCAATCTAAAATGAAAATTTTCTGGTCTACTGATGTTCATATTAGTGTTATTAAAGAGCTAGCTCTCATTATCTGACCTGGTTATTGTCATAGCAAATTAGAAGTGTATTAAGATCTACATTGTCAGAGCATTTTACAGAGAAGGGGATCTCTGCAAGTGACCTGAATGGTGAAGCAAATCTACTAGAAGCTGTTTGGAAGCCCCACCCTCTCTAGTATTCCTATGAGAATAGATCTCCGGAGGACCATGGGAATGCATCAGCTGACGTTTCAGAGACTGGAGAACTGTATTAGGTGGGATGAGATGAGTTGTCTTATGACAGTTAGCTTTTCTTCATGTAATTTGTGGTGGGTTTGCTATAGGCTATCTCTATGGGGCTCTATGTTGTGATAGTTGCAGAAACTTTTTAAAGACTGCTTCAGGGAAGCCATGAATTTCTGCAAGCCACTTCAACAGCAATTGTCCTATAACTTTCACTCCTTGCCTCAGTTTTGCTGCATGTCCCCTGAAAAAAATGTTACCTTAAGGGCATGGACCTCAGAGCCCACAAAGTTGTAAATTCTGCAGAGGGTCATGAAATCTTCATGAGAGATATTGACTCAAGACCTCCACCACCAACACCCTTTCACATTCCGCCGTCTGTTCCAGTGAGCATATCGTCTAAGACATCATCCCCTTCATCACCATCCCCTTCACAAATGGTTTCGAATCCACCTGTTCCTGAGCCTGCAGGGACTGGACTCTTGAATCCTTTTCCGTATTCCATTTTGGCTTTTGTGCCACCACCAGTAACAATAGGTGATAATTCTTTTGTGCATGCAACTCAACCAATTCCTCCTTTTTCTTCACTCCCTATGCTACAGCAGTCTAGAACTGTTTGTGTTGTCTACATGGATGTTGCCTCTCATCATTGTAATGGAGTGGTTGTTTGTCAAAATTTCTTAAATCATTTTCATGAATTCAAAAGATTTCTAGAACCCGTGTGTAGGACAAACAATATATTTCTACTTTTCAACAAATGCCCTATGATCTCCCAATTTACCTATCTTGTAGTACATATTTTCTTAGAAGGTACTGGTCCTTCATGGGTTATTGGTCAACTAGAGAGCCACTTCAGACATTTATTGAGTTAATCTTTAATCAAATGAAACATAATCAGTTTGTTATAAGTTGTGCCAATTTCTCTCTTCTCTAATGTCACTTTTGTGCCTCAGAAAGGGGACTGCCCCCCTACTGCATCACTCATAGAGGACTTCCCTCTGTACATTTAGATTGTAACAATCCAAAGAAATACTAGGGTTTTTCTGTGGATTGAAGGGATGAAATGTGAGAAATAATTCATTGAGATCCCTACTGTATTGCAATAAGTTTAATATGTTACATAAATCATATAGGGATACATAGGTACTTAAAGTGGGCCTCAAATTTTAATGTAATGCTCACTACTTTTTAACCAAGTTTTGAGGCTCACTTGTACAACCACAAGAATGCTGACAAAGATATCTCCACCCTGTTTTGCTCAAATACCATGTCCAAACCAAGCACATGTGGGATGCATTGATAATTCGGAAAATCCCCCAATTCATTTTGTACCTCCAGAACATTCTCCCTTCCCAACATGAGCAAATGACCATCTTATTACCACTTAGTCAGTGGAGATAACCAGTGCTTCTCCCAACCTGCACTATGCCCCTGCCCCCATTACATGTCATTTAGGGACCTCAAGAGCAAGAGCTAACAACCAATGAGATTGTGTATTTCACCACACCTATTTTGTATATTTGGAAAACCAATAAAAACAAGGTCCTGGAAGAAGGAAGTATCTCAGATCAGGAGGAAGATCTGTGATCCACTTCATTAGAGGGGACCACTGACTCTTTAAAAAAGGGTCATTGGCTCAGAGTTCTGCCTCAGGCACTTTTATTGTAGGTTGGAATATTTTAATCCCCACAGACTGAGTTTCTGTGGCAGTCCCAAGAGATGCTGTTGCTGTTGTTTGTCCTTCATTCTCTAAGAGGACCACAACATGAGGAAGCTGATGCCAAGGAAGAGCAGGGAGGGAAGGGAAGAGAAGGAAAGGGAAGGGAAGGGAAGGGAAAGGAAGGGAAGGGAAGGGAAGGAAAGAGCAGAGCAGGAAAGGGAAGGGAAGAGCAGAGCAGGAAAGGGAAGGGAAGGGAAGGGAAAGGAAGGGAAGGGAAGGGAAGGGAAGAGAAGAGAAGAGCAGAGAAGGGAAGGGAAGGATTCCTAGGTCTTACCCATCTATTCACTACAGTCTAAATTGTACCAATCAATTGTTAAAGTGCACAGTCTGAAAGGACTGATGGCATGCTTCTAAGGCTCCCAGGAGAACTAGATGGACTTAGTTCCAAAGTGGTCTGGGAAAGACAATTCACTCAGTCTGGAATCCCTGGTTGGACTGGTGCTCTCCTTTAAGTAATTATCAATTCAAAACTGGCTGTGATCAGAGACAGGTGAACTGGAGTCCCGAATGGGCACCTAGGAATTGTCAGCTGAGGACTATGTAAGAATGAGACATCATTAGCCCTGACATGACAGTACTCATTTTCTACTGCTGCATGAATGGTCTCCTTCCAGAATCCAGGTTAAAATCCTGCCTCTGCCACTCCCTATGCATGTGGTCTACAGCAGGTTACTTAAGTGGACCTCAGAAGATGGAGCCAAGATGGCAGGGTAACAGCATGGACTTTCTAGAGCACTCCCGCCAAGCTCATTCAAATGCCTGTAAATAAAATGGCTCTAAACAAATTCTGGAGCGCAGAACCCACAGAATGATGGAGTGAAGCAAATCTCCAACCCACGATAGCCTGGAAGGTCGCTGGAATGTGTCTACTGCACCATGCTGGGAGGAGAGCACAGTAGAGTATGGGCCACAGGTGCATCGAGGAGACCTGAGCAGGCCTTGGGGAGACTGAATCTCTCACACCTGTGGTGGTTTCCAGACTTCATGACCTCAAAACACTGAGGATAAATTGGAAGGTCAGCAGGAAAAGCCTGTGGGACCAGTGCAAGAGAGTGGAGTGGTTCCGTCCCAGCCCCAGGGCAGCAGAGCGGGGAGGGGCTGGAGTAACCCACAGCAGCCACAGCAGCAGCAGGGACAGCTGCAGCCACTGTTCTGGGGCTCTAAGCCCACAGATTGTGGGGGGACCAAAAGGCTGACAGTACACTCCCCAACCCCACTAGAAGCAGAGAACTACTTTGACAAAGAGCTCAAAAGTCAAGTAAATGACTGAGGAAATGAGCAAAAGCTGGAAAAAGAATCAGACTATAGAATCTTACTTTGGTGACAAGAAAGACCAAAGCATGCAAACAGAAGAAAACAAAGTTAAAGCTCCTCCATCCAAAGCCTCCAAGAAAATCAATTAGTCTCAGGCCATGGAGGAGCCCAAAAAGGATTTTGAAAATCAAGTAAGAGAAGTAGAGCAAAAACTGGGAAAAGAAATGGGAGTGATGCAAGAAAATCATGAAAAATGAGTCAACTGCTTGCTAAAGGAGACCCAAAAAATGCTGAAGAAAATAACGCTTCAAAAAAATAGACTAACCCAAATGGCAAAAGAGATCCAAAAAGCCAATGAGGAGAAGAATGCCCTAAAAAGCCGAATTGGCCAGATGGAAAAGGAGATCCAAAAGCTCACTGAAGAAAATAATTCCTTAATGATTGGAATGTAGCAGGTTGAAGCTAATGACTTTATGAAAAATTGAGACATTATAAAACAAAACCAAAGGAATGAAAAAATAGTAGACAATATGAAATGTTTCATTGGAAAAACAACTGACCTGGAAAATAGATCCAGGAGAGACAATTTAAAAATTATGGGATCACCTGAAAGCCATGATCAAAAAATGAGCCTACACATTAACCAGGCCTCAGTTTCCTTAGGGCAGCTAGGTGGCACAGCAGGCAGAGTGCCAAGGCAGTGATGAGAACTGGAGAAATAGAGGTAAAGGAACTCCAAGACTGGAGTTTCCTGTGTGGGCTGTCTGGAAAAGAATTCATGGACTCAAGCATTGTTGAAGTCAAGGTGGCAAAGATCTATTATGCTTTTCTGTAGGTAAGAGGTCTTAGGAAACTCGCAACCTTAGAGGGGTACAGGTAAAGTTTATATAGTATATTCTATAGTAAAACATGTATCAAATATGCTAACTAGGTGATTCAGGGAGGGATTAGGGAGTGGTTAAGGAGTGGTTAGTTCTTAAAAGAACATGCACTTTGGGTTATCTACTGAACAAGTATTTTACCCAGAGTTCATCAGGAAATAGCCCAAGGCTATATGGAAGTGTGGTATGAGGCCTGAAACATCACTAAGTCAACTAATGGTCAGGACTGACTCAGAAATACCAGGCTACTCTCATCAATGTCTTGTTAGACAAGATAAATGTAAGGGACTATATATATGTCTAAGTCTAGAATACATATGATTGGTCAGTGAGTAGTAAATGTCGTGATGACCCAGTGCACAGCCCATTTAGCCAGTACACAGCTGGTCCAGACTAGTAAGTTCTACAAGTACAGCTGGCTGCTGTAGCAGGAGGGAGATAATGGTTGTTGCTGGGGCAGGCTATATCCTTGGGCTGGGGAGAAAGTGCCTCGGATAGTGTTTTGAGGTTACGGAGAAATGTGATTTTTAAAGAGAAATGTGATTTTAGAATTGGGGTCCAAGCACATGCACCCAAGCATCCCATCACCAGGAGTCAGCAAGACTCTTCCTGAGTTCAAATCCAGTCCCAGACACTGACTAGCTGTGTGACCCTGGGCAAGTCACTTAACTTTGATTGCCTCAGTTTCCCCATCGGTAAAATGAGCTGGAGAAGGAAATGGCAAATCACTCCAGTGTCTTTGCCAATAAAGCCTCAAAATAGCTACAAAGAGTTGGACAAGACTGTAAAATAACTAAGAATATTGAATCCGCTGAAGTGGTTGTGTCTACTCAAACTTGCACTATTTGAAGTTATAATTATGTAAAATAAGATCTTTTGTTCCAGCTCAATGGAACAAATTTGTATAATTGAGACTCAGCTAATGGATCAAAAGAAGATGTTGAACTACAGAGACTAGAGGTTATGGAAAGCATTCAAATGGTTAAGATCTCTAGGATTGGCTACAAGAGTGAGACATGGCCCCAGGAGTTCACAGAGAGATTTATGGCTCCTTGGGAACAAGTGGAGAACAAGTGGAAATCACTTACAAGTCTTCTCAGGTCCATGTGGTCTATTCAGGGTAATCAGGTTTATGAGGCTGCAGGGGTCTGGAGTCTCAGATGAAGCTGTTAAGGGAAGGGGGCCAAGATAGGGGGAAAGACAGTATATCCCCAAGAGGCTAGTGGGGAAGGCGGTGGAAGTAGGCATTGCAAAGGAGGTTGCTTTTCACCAGCTATCCAGGCAATGCCAAGTCTTTCTACCTCACATCAACTGGAGACTTCGGGCTGAGGGGAAGGAAGCATCTCAAAACTTGTACCTGATTACCAAAGATGACTTATCAGGTGAGGGAAAGGTGGAGAGTAGCAGAGCCAAACTCCCTCCAAGCCTTGCCTTTTATACCAAAATGGTCCCCTCCCTGGTGCACAGGTAATCCTGTACCAGAATCTCCATGGAAATGGGAACATTTGCCCCAAATTCCACCAGCCACTGACATCATGGGATGTCACTGACATTGTCAAGAAATGTCTGGGATTACTCATGAAGAATGTAGGGAGTGAAGGGGAGAGCTGGCAGGTTCAAGAGGGTGGGAATCAGAGGGGTCATTGAGGTTGGTCTCTGTCCTGATGCCGTGAGGCCTCATGATGGCAGAATACAGTGGGATGATCATTTTCCTACTCACATAAATTATATTCCTCTTAATGCAGCTCAAGATTGTTACATATACGCACACATACACACACACACTTACATATACATATATGTGTGAATATGTATATGTATATATACATGCATATATGTGTGTGTGTATATGTTTGCTACATCATACTGCTGACTCATTGAATTTGTAGTTCACCCAGAACCCCAGATCTTCATCAGAAGAATTAATTTAATCCTTGTTGAATGCAGCTGACTTTGAGCTGATCTCCCTGGGATCAAATCAAAATCAGTTTTTTAAAAGCTAAGAGAAAAAAGAAAAGAAATTGGCTATAGCTATTTCACTTTTCTGCTCCCCCAACATTTTCTCTGGCTGTCCTCTATGCCTCATCGCCAGCTTCTGGCTTCCTTGGCTTCCTTCGAGTCCTGTCTAAAATTCGACCTTCTCCGTGAAGCCTTTCCCCATCCTCCTTAATCTTAGTGCCTTCCCTCTGTTGATTATCTCACATCTGTTTTCTTTGTGTTTAGTTGTTTGCAACTTTATTGTCTCCTCCACTAGGCCATGAGTTCTTGGCACAGTGCCTGGCACTCTCTTGGCACTCAATAAATGTTCATTGATTTGACTTATGTGTTTCCCTCTATAACGAAAAAAAATCAGTAGCTGACAGCCCTTGTCTTCTGTCTGATGGAGGCCCAGTGAGAGAGTTTGAAAACCCAGACAGTTCTGGAGAAAAGCCTAATTTGATATGTCCAGAACCAAGCCTGAGGCACAGAATGGAAAAAGCTACAGAGAAACAGTTACATTCCTCTAGGCTACGCTTTATAGCTCATACCTGCTACAGTGCGCCTTCATAAATCAGGTGTAAAGTAGATCATGAGCCAAGAGAGAACAGAAAACAGATGAGAAAGAACAAAAAGATTCCTAGCCTAATAAACAAAGAAGGTATTTTGTATGAGAGAGGCTTTGATGGGGTTCTATGTCAGGAGTGGGGTGGTAGGGTGTTCAGAGCACTAGCATTTCTGCTGTGAGGATTTGCTGAGTCTCTTTCGGAGCTGTTCATCCAGTTTTGATGTGCACTTGGCACCCAACTCTCCCCTTGGGCTTCAAGAAGCTGTATCTTGTGCAACAACCACACCCAGGTAAACCCTCTTGGTAGTCAGGCTAACCCAGTCTAACTGACAGAAGTCAAACCCGTTAATGAAGTAGGGGGATGTCTATCCCAAGCATGTGAAAACTTCCCCAGTGGAATGGGCAGATGAGAATAATTTGTTCCAGTGGCCACGAAGGGGGCTGAAGCTGGTGCTATGGAGCCCTAAGAGCTTGATTGGACATCAAAGATGCCAGGGTCATCTAATGCAATCCCAGCCATTGCCTATCGCCTTGGCTTTTATCCTGCCACTGGACTTTAATGATTCCAGAAGAGAGAGTGAGGCTGGTGACTTTGTGGGAGGGAAAGCCTCTTTGTGTCTACATTATATGTAATAGTCTTGTTATGTACATTAAAGAGATGTCAGGCTTTCTAGTTCCCAGGGATTCTAAGGCTGAATGGGATGGGGAGGATGGGATGGGAGGAGGGAGATTCACTCATCCATCTTGTGTCTGCTTAGGATACGAAATATCCTATTTAGACATACTAGGCTGCTACAAAGACTCTGTCACTTTAGGCTGAGCTGATGATTATCCATTTTAGAAAGAGGAAGAGAGGTAAACAGTTTCAGGATGTGAGGCCAAGTAGTGAAATGACAAAGGAAAGTTGAAAACAATTTCCCAATTCCAATTTCCTGTTTCTAACCTGCTTGACCATTGCCCAAAGGAAAGACCTTAAAGATTGCTTCTCTAAGGAAAACCATAGATCTTTGGCTTAGGGGAATAAGGAATAAGCCACTAAGGAACCACTCCAGAGCAGGAAAAAGCCTTCTACTCACACTAGTTGGCACTGGCTCAACAAATTGCAGTCTTCATGGAGTGACCTAGGAGAGAGGTGTCAGAATACAACCAGCAGACTGCATGAGGCTCCAATACTCTGGAGAGCTGTCCAAACCAGACAAAAATATGATTGGGAAATATTTAATAAAATAAATTAAAAACACAATAAAATATAAGTAATCATAATATGGTTTTGTAAGTCAGTATGATGGAGAAGGAAATGGCAAACCACTCCAGCATCTTTGTCAAGAAAACCCTGTGAACATAGTCCATGAGGTCACAATGAGTCAAACACCGGGAAATAACCAACCAAACAAACCCAGTCAATATATGGCCTGCCAGGATCCGTATGTTTAGGGAGTGGTTAGTGGACCTTGTTTCTGTTTGGATTTAATATCACTGTTCTAGAAAACTAAAGTTAAATGACATGCCCAAGATCACACAGCCAGGATGAGTCAGAGACCAGGCTTGAGCTGAGAATTTAATCTGCTGCATCTCCCTTTGTTGTTGTTTAGTCATATCCGACTCTATCCCAATTAAAGGTTTCTTGGCAAAGATACTGGCATGGTTTACCATGACCTTCTCCAGCTCATTTTATGGATGAGGAAACTGAGGCAAACAGGGCTAAGTCATGTGCCCAAGATCACACAGCTAGGCAGTGTCTGAGGTCAAATTTGAACCCACGAAGATGAGTCTTCCTGACTTGAGGCCAGGCACTCTATCCACTGTACCACCTACATCTCACTACACCCCTAGAAAAGAATGCTGCCCTGGATTGGTCTGGGACAGACTTTCACAAGGATCTTAATGTCATGGATTTGGAAAGGGAATTGACTTCAGAGGCCATCTGTTTCAACCCCCAATTTTACAGGTGAGGAAACTAAGCCAAGGGAAGTGATCTTTCCAAGATCACAGGGATTTGAACCCCAGTTCTCTGACACTGGGGCTAACATCCTTTCCCACTAATCCAGGACCATACTACCTCAAGACTGAAAGACCACATCAATTCAGTGATGTTCACAGGGGAAGGAAGGTGCTTGCAGTTACAAAAATCCTGAAGGCAAATGCACACTCATACACAGCCAGTGCTGATTAATTATCAAGTTTCCTGAAGTGATTGTTTGTATTCAAACTCACGCTCTTTGAAGTGACGATTATGTAAAATGTGGTCATTTGCTCTAGCCCAAAGGAGATACAGGGTGCAAATTCCAATGGCTGGGACCTAGCTGTGGCTTAAAAGGAGGGGTTGAACCACTGAGAGCAAATATGATGGAAAGCATTCCAACTGTTAAGATTTCTTGGCTCTGTTACAAGGGCAAGAGTTTAATTAGAGGGTTTAGAGGGTTACAGAGGAGACATGGCTCCTCTCTGGGATGGCAGGAAACAAACATTTACTAAATGTCCTACTGTGTGCCAGGTTCCATTATCCTCATTTAATCCTCACAACAACTCTGAGACGTAGGTGCTATTATTATCTGCCTTTCACAGTTGAGGAAACTGAGGCAGTCAGAAGTTATGACTTGCCCAGGGTCATACAGCTAGTAAGTGACTGTGACCATATTTGAACTCAGGTCTTCCTGAGTCCAGGGGCAGCTAGGTGGTGAGGTGGATGGAACACTGGGCCTGGACTTGAGAAGATCTGAGCTCAAATCCTGGTCTCAGACACTTACTAGCTGTGTGACCATGGGAAAGTCACTTACCCCCTCTTTGCCTCAATTTTCTCTCATCTGTAAAATGGGGATACACTGGAAAAGGCAATGACAAACCACTCAAGTATCTTTGCCAATAAAACCCCACTGAGAAAGTGCATGGGGTCAGTCAGATACAACTGAACAACAGTTTCCTGATGCCAAGACTGGGGGCTCTATCCACTGTTCTACCTAGCTGACTCTAGGATAAATCTCACACTACCAGTCAGGGGTTCTGCTTTTGTGTCTTAGGATAGGAGAACAAAGAGGATCATTTTTCTTCTTCTATGGAGGGAGCCACGCCCCTCCCCACTAAGGCCATATGTTGATGATGCCTCCTCAGTTTCCCTGCTTCTCAGAGGGTCATGAGGCAATGATTTGGCTAAGAACTCAGACATATGGTTGGGATATTTGACTCTTATCTTTACTCAGAGGCCCAGTTTGGGATCTGGGAGAACTTTTCATCTTTATATTCACCAAGCTGGGACAAAGAGGGGCATAAAGTGACTTCCTTCCTGCCCAGATGTCTGTCCTTGATAAGGTTATAACCCATTTGGAGACAGAGATAGATTCTCTCAATAGCTTGGGAACACAAAGGAAAGTATTGGAGCTATGCACACAAGGAGAGGATCTGAAAAGTGTTCCAACCTACTATGTGCCTGTTTATTCTGAGAACTTAGGAGAACATAATCATGAATCTAGAGTTGGAAGGGACCTCTGGGGTCAGCTAGGCTTTTTACAGATGGGGAAACAAAGATCTAGGCAGATTAATTGACTCTTCCAAGGTCATACAACATGTGGAAGAGGCCAGGGTGTGTGTGTCAGTGGTCAGATATGAGCCCAGATGCTTTAACTTCTAATTCAGCTTCTTCTCCCTATGTTCATTGTTTCAATCATGTCTGACCCTTCATGACCTCATTTGGGGCTCTCTTGGCAAAAATACTGGGCTGGTTTAACATTTCTTTTTCCAGCTCATTTTACAGATGAGGAAACTGAGGCAAACAGGGTTAAGTGACTTGCCCAGAGAGACACAGCAAGAAAGTGTCTGGGGCTGGATGTGAATTCAGGAAGATGAGTCTTTCTAACTCCAGGCCAGGCACTCTATCCACTATATCTCCTAGCTGCCCTCTACTGGAAGCACAACCAACTATGAAATACATCTTCCTTTTTAATAGCCATGCATGAGGCTGGTTTCTCAGTGGTTATGTATCATATCAGAGTTCAAAGACTTCTAGGCCTAATTCAACAGTGTTGGCAGGTAACTACAAGGGAACAAGGAGGTATACAGTGTGTTCTGGGAAGACTAGTACCACTGGTGAGAGGGCTGCTTTCCATGTTTTGTGCTCACCTGATCCATCTAACTCTCATCTGTAACTCCAAGAAGCTGTCCCATGCACAGCAGCCACACCCCAGAAACCATTTCTGCAGACAGGCTAAGCCAGGTTGAGGGAAAGCAAGGGGTCTCAAACCCATCAGTGAATTAAGGGGGTATCTACGTCAAGCATGTGAAGACTTCCTCTGGTGGAATGGGTGGATAAGGACAATTTGTTTCAGCGGCCATAAAGGCAGCAGAAGCAGGTGCTTGTGAAGTTCTTAGAGCTTGGTTAGACCTCAAAGACACAATGATCATCCCCTGCATCTTAAGTCATTACCAGCCTTCTTGATTCTGTCAGGTCACTGGACTGTGATGACTCTGGAGGAGAGAGTGAGGCCAATGACTTCATGCAATGCTGCCTCACTTAAATTTACACAGTATTTTACCATTTTTACTTGTATCAAAGTCCTGTGTGTCTGAACAGCCTTTTAAGGATCCCACTACTCACCTCCTCACATCAGGAGTTGTGGGTAGAAGTAAAATAGAGGAGTCAGGAGGGATAGGAAATAGGAGATACATACAACCATAAAATAGAGATCAGGAGTAGAAATCATTAGGGGGAGGAAAAGTGGGGCTAGTAATCATGATCCCAGACAAAGTTAAAGCTAGAATAGATTTAATAAGAAGAAAAAATAAGAAAACTTCACAATATATCAGCCATATTAATCAATATTGTTGTAGCCTATTTAAAGCTACTAGATAGTATGAAGTCAGAATATCACTGTGGTATAGGAAATGTTGAGTTGGTGGACTTAAAAAATAAGGAAAGACTTCGACCTATGAAAGAAGACGTTATCCACCCTCGGACAAGCAGGACAAACAAGTATAGTATGGTCTTATGTAGTTGCATATGAATGTACATGTCTACCTATCACTATAATTGTAGATATGTAAATATATATGTTTGTAAGTGTATATATGTGTATGTGTATGCATATATATTTGTATATCTACATGTGCATGTATACATATGTGTATGTGTATATAAACACACAAATATATCTGAACTTGACTGTAGCCTTTTTGGGGAAAGGGTGTAGTATTTATTATATAGGGTTTCTTAAATGGAAATTTATAGTGGTATAATTTGAATCCTCTTATGTTCTGCTGTGTACATGGCAATGCTTTTTTTCTTTTCTTTTTTTCTATTTAAATTGTAGTATTTAAGTTTAAAATGAATTAATTAAAAATACTTTTTGTAAAAGAGAGAAAAGAACTCAGTGTCTGGCATCTTATTTGGCCAGGCGATTCTCAGAATCTTCCTAAGACAATTCAAATGGAAATTATTTTCCTGACATGGTGCTGGTAGACTGTTCATGTTTCATAGACATACAACAATGAGGTCAGTATAATGGCTCTGCAGACCTTCAGTTTGGTAATCAGTATTCTCTTTTCACCCATACTTTCCTTCAAAGCTTCCCAAACACTGAACTAGTTCTGGCAATGCAAGTGTCAGCCTCGTTATCAATGTATACATCCCTGGAAAGCATAGTGCCAAGAGAGGTGAACTTATTCACCACATTCAAAACTTCTCCACTTGCTGTAATCAGTGGTTCCACATATGGATGCTGCAGTGCTGGCTGATGGAGCACCTGTTTTCTTTGTACTAATTGTTAGGCCAAAATTAGCACAAGCAACAGAGAATCCATCCATACTTTGTAGCATCTCAGTTTCAGAGTATGCAGTGAGTGTACAATCATCTGCAAACAGAAAATTATGAAATAATCAAATCATGAAAAAAATTATTGTTGGCTTCACTCTCTCTTCTAGAGTGATCCCAGTCCAGTGGCAGAACAGAGTCAAAATGACTAGCGATGGCTCAAGAGGCAGCGGATGACCCTGGGGTCTTTGGTGTCTAGCCAAGCTCTAAGTTCTCCAAGCTGCTATTTAAGTTGCCTTCATGGACCATGGAAACAAATTGTTTTCATCTGCCCATTCCACCAGGGGAAGTCTTCATATGCTTGGGGTAGACACCCCCCTAACTCACCAACAGGTTTGTGACCCCTCAGTTACCCTCAACCTAGTTTAGGCCATCTACTGAAATGTTTTACTGGGACATGACCATTGTGCATTCTACAGCTTCTTGGAGCCACAGGTGAGAGTTAGGTGGATCAGGTGGACACTGAAAATGGAAAGAAGTTCAGAAAAGGGCTTGACAGCCTTCATACCAGAGGTATTAGTCCTCCCAGAACACACCCTAAACCCCAGTGTGAGAAATAGTCCAGGGGTGGAGTGAACTTCCAGAGTGGAGAGATTTCTCTGGCATGGCGGAGGAAGTCCTACAGAGACTCAAAAATGGAGCCTGCAAAGGAGTGTGTGTGTGTGTGTGTGTGTGTGTGTGTGTGTGTGTGTGTGTGTGTGTGTGTGTGTGTATGGGGGGGGGGGGGTGTACCTCTCTTCAAATCCCTCAATGGTCTTTTGTTATCATTAATTCTAAGTGTTAGCGGGCCTTTTCTGTCCACAAAAGTTATGACTCCAAAGATAGACTGACCCCTCTAAAGAATCCTCTCTGCTGTCTTTGGCCAGTAGTTATATAAGAATATATTCTCAAAGTCCTAGGGACAATTTCTATGAAAATAATGAGGACAAATGTAACCTTAGTCCCCCAGCCTACCTCCCACACAAGTGTGGAGCATTGCTCTCCATCAAGCAAGAAAGAGTCCCATATTAATAGGCTTTGGAACTCTGGTCACCCAAAATTGAATTTAAATTTGGACTCTGAATCCCTGATCCCCACATGGTATTGAAAGTGGAGACAACTGATAAGAACGATAAAGTCCAGGTGAAGAGGCAAGTCCTACTCTATATATAAAGAATGGTCAGAAGCCTTCAACATTAGGTTGCCTCTTTTCTCCTTTTGTTGGTATTTACCTTCGTAGGAAAGAAATCTAACCTTTAATCTGAAAAAATCGTGAGAGTTTTCAGTGATCAAAATTCTTATTCCTTTGGACTGAGCCCCCCACAGGTAAAGTTATTATAGGGGCAGCTAGGTGATGCAGTGGATAGAGCACCAGTGCAGGAGGACCTGAGTTCAAATCTCCCCTCAGACACTTGATACTCACTAACTTTGGGCAAGTCATTTAACCCCAATTGCCTCATCCTGGGTCACCTCCAGTCATCCTGATGAATACCTGGTCACTGGAATCAGATGGCTCTGGAGGAGAAGTGAGGCTGGTGACCTGCACAGCCCTCTCTCACTCAAAACAAAGTCAAGTGCAAGTCATGTCATTATTTCGTTGATAGCATGGTCTTCTTCGTCAACAAAGGAGGAACACGCAAAATTATTATACCTTATGTCGACAGAGGGAGAGAAAAGGAAAGGAGAGGAGAAGAGGGGAGAGAAGAGGAAAAAAGAAGAGAGAAGAGGAGGCAGGAGCTGCATTGTCTGGATGGAACTGGTTAGGTGGTTCCCCAATGGGGCAGCTCATACTACTGACAGGTTGTTTTTTGTCCTTTGCTCAGCAAGAGGACCATGATCTCAGGAGAGTGATGCCATGACTTGTAAATGAATTGGATTTAAGTGAGGGAGGGCTATACAAAGCTCCCTGTCTCACTCACTCTCTTATCCGGAGTCTAGTGGACAGATATAGGTCAGGATCGCCAGTGCAGTGGGAGACCTTGATCTTTTTAAGCTATGATCTTTTCCAGGTCTCTTGTTTGTGGCAACACCCATTCAGTGACTAAAGGTTTAGGTAAGAATTAAGGCAAAAGCTGACCTAGTTTGCCTTCTCAAAATAATCCATCTGGGGGATGAAGGCCCTCAGCGTTTCTGGATAGAACCAAAACAATTGCTACTCATACCTACTCTGTGTCATCAAAATCCAAAAGTTGAACAGGAAGTGGGTTGGGTTAGAATCTATTATTGGGTAATCAGTGAAAGGCAGGTGATTTGGTTTTAAAGGCTTAGTCCAGCAGCTCTATTTGAATAGCAATGGGCTTTATCAGAGCCAGATTTTTCAGAGCCATACTTCAAGAAATCATAAATGAAAACGACACAAGACAAAAGTGTTAATTGTCCTAGCTGGGGGAGGGGGGCTTGAAACAATGATAAAATAAATAGGTAGGAAAGAAAAAATATATTTCCCAAACTCCAACATATCTTGCAAAATATACCATCCCAATACCAGTGAGATCACAGACCCAGTTCCTATCCATACATATGTATCAAAGTTAAAGAGGTTATAAAGTCTGAGAAACCATTGTTGACTTGAAAGTTTGGTTAAAAGAGGTAAACAGGCTAGGTGATATCAAAATTCATATTGTTTTATTCCCTTAAAACTAGCAGAATACATGTATGGAGCCAGAACTTAAATTCTGTCTGATTAAAGAATGAAAAGTCTTAAATACATTTTAGAATGTTCCCAATTCAGCCTGTCTGTGTCACTCAAATTTATGATCTCCATATGTTTAACCATAGTATAAGGAAGGAATTTTCTTAATTGAATAGGTTGTGAATACAATAAGATAAGAGAGTTGACAAAGTGTCAATTGAAATTACAACCTAGGACATGTGTTTCTTTTACCAAAAACATGACATAGCATAGTATATGTCCATAAAATATTAAGATAAGAAAAGTCCCATTATTCAAGGTAGCATCTGGTCAAGGCACCTTGTCGTTGGTAGACGTTAACATAAAAATGTTCTGGTCAGTTTCATCTGGCCTTGTAATGTTGGCACAGGAAGGGGCATTTTGAATTCACTCAGAGAGCAAGGCATATCTGTAATGCCAAAAAACTGCAAAGCATTATGGGACATTAAGCAACAATGACTCTTTTGATTGGCCAGTCCAGATTTTAGGCCTTTCTCATGTTGGAGGTTCAAAATGGTTTGTGGCAGGGACAACAGTTCCCCTCCTTTTGGTCAAAGGTGTGTGAAAAGGTGCCACCGGCAGACCAAGGAAGGCATAGGAAAACTTCATTTTTCCTCAGGGAGTGGTAAGAGGTGTCCAGTTGGAGCCAACATCTTCCAGGAGTCATATCCACAAGTTGTCAGCTGTAGGAGTAGTCAGGAAGACCTGATAGGGGCTCTTAGAAGACATACAAGTTGATAATTGAGAGGAAACAGAACAACATCAGTTCTTGGCTAAGGGCACATGGAGATGGTTTAGTTTCCCAACCACACAGGGCTAGGTTCAAACAATACAGTAAAGATTTTCTCAGAATTCACAAAATTGCATAATTACATTAAGTCAGGTACAGATTAAACTACTCAGATGGCTCACAATAGACTAGTTTTGAGAGGGGAGATTTACATGTCACCAGGATAACCAAGAAAACTTAAACATGAACCATATAAATCAATGCAATCATTATTACCAATGTTAATTAATATCATCTCCCTGTATCCCAGTAATCCATTCTTAATGTCCATTTAAGCATCCCAGATATCTTACATAGTTATCTGGTCCCTAGATATCCTTTCTTGAACAATAGGGTTATTCTTGAGACAATTTAAAAAGAGGGGTTCTGCTTCTCTGGTTCAGATCTAGAAGTTCAGATTTAGAAGAAGATCCTAGATAATTCTGACAATATAAATTAGTACAATCACTTAATTTTGGTTCTCTATTTTTTGAAACTTCAGAGAATTTCAGTTTATGTATTATTTGCTGTTTCTGTCCTTACCTAAATCCTGTACTTGGTACAAGAATCCTTTAAATGTGAAGGTCCAACCACAAAATGAGCTCATCTGTCTTTTAAATTAACAGAGATATACTTTAATAAAGAAAAAATGTCACTTACTTTTACCACTATCTTCTAGAATTTTGTCCAAAAATCCAAATTTGATATCTTATTATTTAAGGATTAAACATGCTTAAAGCTTCAATTTCCAAGATAGATAAATATTGGAAGCCAATCACATACATCTATATGTAATTCTTAGAGGAATCAGTCTGCTTCTTTTGCTCTCAAAATTTGCTATCCTTTTTTAGTTAGACATCTATCACATTACATCTTTCTCTTATTACTTGGTCTAATCATTTGCTCCTTTGGAGGATGCTATCTCTATATTATATTTATTTGGTCATGAATATAGGTTAAAATTACAACCTATTCATTCTTTTACCCTATTATACTAAGCAGGGATGTTCCAGTATCCATCTATTATTTAATAGATTTAGTATTGTATTTATAGAACTTCTTTGATTATAGAAATTTGCTATAAAAATAAAGGAGGGATGATATCATATATCTTAACAGAAGGAAAGAGCTTCCTTAGCTTCATTTGATTCCAGGTATGAGTCATATCTGATAACAAATTACATAGCCACTAAGTGATGAAAGCAGGGCTCAGGATTAATCAGGTGAGGAATTTTCCTTTTCAAAAAGGAAATAGCACAATGGGAAAATAGAGTCAGGAAGATCCTACCTAGGCTGTGTCCAAGGTTGTCCCCAAAACTCTTCCCAGACACAGACCACCGTTAGCAGTTCTCAGCCTGCAGCCCATGCCATTCTACTATTGGCTTCAAGACAACTCAGTCAAGTATCCCTGTCATCAAAGCTTAAAACAATAGTAAATTGCAGTCCCATAAAGTCTTGAACAGCAAGTTCAGACCTCAGGTGAGTTTAGCTCTCAAGGATCACATAATCCAGATAATAAGAATTTAATCTCACATTGGTAACAGTAAGAGAGGACAGACCACAGGAAAAATGCTATCAATCTCAGAATCCCTTTAAACGATGGGAACATCTTAAGGTGAGTTTTAAGCAGTTTGCATAAATTTATACACATATTCTAATTTCAGATTTAAAATCATATTACATTTACCATTAAGATAACACAAAAGAGCTCATAAGTTACTGCTCTTCACTAACCTAACTGTCTGTACTGGAATTCTATTCCTTAAACAAAACAAAAGTCTTCTAACTTTAACCTCACAAGTTGATGGATTTATATCCTTGTTTCAGAAACTTGTTTATTCTTCCCTAATTATACTCAGTACGGAAAAATGAGACACTTCAGGAATTGAATCTTATACATATGACAAGTGCAAACACTAATCTAACTCTTTCTTAGGCCATACAACAACTGTAAAGTTAGATCAAAGCAGCAAGCTCTCTTCTATTTTACAGCTCATTACAATAAGTTAGCAATAAATTATCTTGCAAGAGAAAATTTAGTAGACCCTCTAAAAATCACACAAAATTTCTCAAAACATTTCTTCTAAAATTATTTCTCCTTCTTTAAAAACAATTTTAAAATAATCCTGAAGTTTAGAGGAATAATCACTAAAGAAAATTAATAATCACTGAATCATTAAAGATAATTAATTGGAAAGTTTTAAAATGATAGGTATCTCTTTTTTCCTCCATAAAGCAAAAATAAACCTTTAAACATTGGAATTCATTAAAACTAAGTTGGTATAAAATGTCCTTAAGTAACACAAATTCCCAAAGTATTATAGCAAACTAAATTCCTAGTCATTATGGAATTCCTAGATATCACAAAATATTCCTTAGTCAAGAAGGTGTTTGTAATAGAGAGGAGATTGTTTTTATAAGCCAAGAACATATCCAATTAAATTAGCCTTATCACAATAACAAAGTATACCAGATGTTTAAAAACATTTACTCAGTATGTTTTCTTTCCTTTGTCCTTAAATGTATCTCTAGAAATTAATAACATTCTGGAATCTCACATAGATAGGGAATGTGGTACCATAAATCTCCAAATTAACATACATAAATATATCCTTAGATGCAACAAGACTTGAAAATCACACCCCTATTTTTTTTTCAAGGATTCTCATTTGCTCAATAGAAATTCTACAACACAGAAACTTTTGTACGGAGTTTATGAGAACTTTAGGTGAAAATTTCTCTTAAATATAGACAAAACCTGGAAGTTTACTTCAAACCATTCATTCTTTCCTATTTTTTGTACAAGTCTTAATCTAGTATCTAGATTAAAAGACAAATTGCTTTTTCAACAACATAGCTGATACAACTGTTTACCAAATTACATAATTTTGAAGTGTAATAATGTCCTAAACCTTATTATGCATTTAAAACTTGAAATAACCCATTATCAATTTAGGTGAATCACTTCCAAATCACTTTGCACAGAGAATCATTCATCTCCTCATTAATATGTTGAAGCTGTAACTTTAAATCATCTTATATATTTTCACAATGGCCAAGATTTCAAACAAAAAATTTACAACCACAAAAAATATCAGTATTTTTGTTATTATTATCTGTTTATAACCAAGTACATACACCTCATTAAATATTAAGAGTTTTCAAATTATTGAACTTTTTTATCACATTATTTTAAAAGTCCAATTCATGTGCAACAAAATCCAGATTAAAAATTGCTTTAACACCATTTCTACCTCACGATTGTCTTTCAAATTTCACACTCTAAGAGAATATTAGAAATATAACACAATTTAGAAACACAATAAACTTCAGATACAATCAGTTGCATTTCCAGATGATCACATGTAGAAATTATTGATCTTATTACTTTTGGTATTTAAAAAACTACTTCAAATTTATCAGGTATGGAACAATTACATTAGAGAGAGATAGTAATAATGTTGTGTCTAACATATGCCAGTCATTGTGTTAAGCATTTTACAATCATTATATCATTTTGATCCCGTAACAACACTATTACTATTTTCCCTTTACAAATCAGGAAATGGGGCAAACAGAGATAAAATAGCTAGCCAAAACTTCATACATTTTGCAACTGGAACAGAGAAGTGGGGAGTTTACCAAGAACAGACGCTGGCTTCCCAGGGGTGATAATTCTTGGTGGCAGGGCTTAGAGAATGCTCACCACAGGCCCGACATGTCCACCTCTCCCTTCTCCCACAGCTGCAGAATTTTCTGAGCCTGAACCAGTTTGCAGCTGCTGGGACAGGGTAGGCAGGATGTATAGAACCTGGGTGTTATTCCAAGATTTGACTAGAGTGGTGGGCTGCACAGTACCCAGGGGCACAGAGCCATTAGGACTATTAGACGCTGCTGCCACTCCTCTCCTTTTGCCAGGTGGGGAAAGGTGATTTAAGTTTTCTTTACAATTCTCCTACATTCTCTTCTCTTAATCTGATCTGGGATTAGAGGGGTTAACAAGAACCCTTGTGGCTGTTAAAAATCTCCATACTGGGATACCCTCTTAACTCTGGGAAGAGAGTAAGGAATCCTGAGCAATCAGGATTGGAAGGAGGTGTTTTAGCACAGGTGAGCTCCTGGAGTTGTTGAGGTATGGGATGCTGGGGACCCCAAAATATCAACAAGTCGGGTCTTGCTCAAATGAATTTAACACAAGCCTTCTTAAAGTGAAAGAAAAGCAAAGTTTATTAAAGATTCTTCATACTGGGTTGACTCTTAAGGAGCCTACACATTTGTAACGCTTGCAAGTGGGCCAGATAAAATCTCAACTAGATAGAGTCTATGCTGTATTAAATATGAGCTTCTTCATGGAGGTGAGAAGGAACTTAAATACAGAAAAAGACTGAGGGAAGAATCCAAGTGTCATCAAGTGGTCTGGGGCCCCAGGGATGGTCTTGAGAGGGGAGGTCAGCCTGGAATATAGATCATATCCAGGGAGGATCGTGATAGGAGTAGCCAGTAGGCCAGACAATCACAATCCAGGCTGGGCAATTTGGACCTCAAGAGAATGCTAAATAGGACTGGTATTCCAGACAATAGAATTTTGATAAGATCAAGCATCAAAGGTAGGGAGTGTCTAGGCTGGGCAATATGGACTTCAAGAGAATGCTAAATCAAATAAGGGGAATCCAAGGAGCCCTCCAAGGCAAGGTTTTCCAGACCCTTTAGACAAATGGGACCAAAAACCCTCCCAGTCCAAGGGACAAAGTTCTTGGCTTGGGCTCATACCCCATCAGAGTTACCCCCAGTCTCAGGAGTTTTCTCCATCAATTCCAATGTGATCAGTTTCTAAACTTCTTAATGATTAATCTCAAAACCTCTAGAATCTGCTAAGATTCTAGCTTTAGCTGTATCTAACTTTTTACTGTAGCTTCAGATTGGTCAGACCAGGAAACACAAGGAAAAAGTCTTATAGGTTTGTTTGCTTTTCTGGCTTCAGCCCTTAGAAATCTCTGACTGCCTGCATTTTAAATCTTACAAGGTAATAGACTCAGTCAGAGCACACATGATACAGACAGAAGACATACACTGACAGAAAAATTGACAGGACAAATACAAATACAGAGTGTACAATTAATGACAGAGAGGGATAATTAGAAGCTTGTAAAAAATCCCATCATAAATTGGTTATTATTATTCTGAGGAAAGGGGGTTGGGCAATTTGCAACGATCTAAGACCTGATAGGGTAGGTTTGGATGGGGATCGGATCCTTCAAACTTTGCTCAGAGCACTTCTATGGTCATGGCTTTTGCACCCCCAGTGTTTCTGTCTTTCTCACCCAGATTTAACTTGGACTGAGATGATCCTGCATTCAGGTTTCCAAAGACCTGGTCTTTCACAATAGTGACAAATACCAGGCTTGTAGTCCCTTATCACATTAGGAATGGGGTATGTTTTGGGGATGGAAACTGTTAGAAGCTCCCTTTTTGCTTTAAGGTCCTCATCAGCCTGTGTTGCTAGTGTTTGAGCAAACTGGGAAGTAAGATCAGCTATAAACTTTGGGAAGTCCTTAAGAGAAAGGGGAGAGGGAGAAAGTAAGGAATAGGATAGAAGAGAAGTGGAGGTTGAAAGAGAAAGATGGGCTGCGGCTGCTGGGCAAGAGTAGTGCTGGCGTGGAGGGAATTAGCCAGTACTAGGGGTGATACTGAAACAACTTTGTGAGCCTTAAGGGAAGAGGTTTCTGCCTTTTGTTCTCACCACTATCTCAGCAAACCACTGATGAAAACATTCCCACTCTGGGTAGATGTTTTGTTATACTTTCATCTTAATTTGAAAGTAACTTTGACCAGTCAATAGAGCCCCATCATGGCCAGTGTAATTTGGGGCTATCTTTAGTTAACTGACACTAGTGTTGGCAATATTTGTGATGATCAGACTGGTAATGGCTTGACATATAAGAGGCGGTGGTCTTGTTAACCGGATTTTTAATTCTGATTTTTCAGGTGATCTTGTTTGCCACATTTCTAATTTTAGTTTCTGATTGACTCCTAGCTAATTTTCATAGACCAATCCTTAAGGGCACCTAATGAATACAAACTAATTTAATGGGACTTGTCCCTGCTCCCCGTACAAGCTTAAGAGAATTGCAGACTTCAATCAAACTAGTGGGAGGAGTCCTTTGGAAGCTGGGAGTAAAGGAATTTACCGACCCCATCAAAGTTAAAACCTCAAGCAAAATGGATCATGAGGTGCCTCCGTCACTAGCATTGGTGAGGTAGGGTGTTGTTCCTCCTGTTCCATCAGTTCCATCTAAGTCATGGCACCATATATATCAACCTGGAAGTTTAGTTAAAAGAGGCAAACAAGGTAGGCGATACAGAAATTTATACTGTTTACTCCCTTAAAGCTAGCAGATACATGTATACACAGAGTCAGAACATTTCTGACTGACTGATTAAAGAATGAGAAGCCTTAAATACGTTTTAGAACAATCCCAACTCAGGATGTCTGCATCACTCAAATTTATGATCTCCATATATCTTTAATCATGGTATGAGAAAGGAATTTTCTTACTATTGTAAATACAATAAGATGAGAGTTGACAACGTGTCAATTGAAATTACGACCCAGGATATCTGTGTTTCCTTTACCATTAACATGACATAACATAGTATATGTTCATAAAATATTAAGATAAGAAAAGTTCCATTATTCAAGGTATGTCTGGTCAAGTCACCTTGTCTTTGGTAGTCATTAACAGGAAAATCCTCTGGCCAATTTCATCTGGCCTTGCAATACTGACACAAGAAGGGACATTTTGAGTTCACTTAGAGAGCAAGACATGTCTATTATGCCAGAGTAGTGCAAAGCACTGTGGTAGATTAAGCTCAGATTGGGACACAATGCTTCTCCTTATTGGCCAATCCAGGTTTCAGTCTTTCTCAGATCTTGGGGGCTTGAAGTAGTTTGGAGAGGGGTATACAGTAATAATGTACAAGTTTTGTGATGCTTCCTTCCCCCTCAGCCCCAGGTCACCAGTTGATGCGAGATAGAAGGATTTGGCACTGCCTGGAAAGCTGGTGAAAAGCCACCTTTTCTGCAATCCCTAGTAGCTACCATCCACCCCCTTCCCCACTAGTCTCTTGGGGAGATAATGCTTTTCCCCCTTTCCTTGCCTCCTTCTCTTAACAACTCGATCTGACACCCCAAACCTATGCAGCCTCATAAACCTAATTGACCTGAACAATCCACGTGGAGCCTCACATCTTATTTCTGCTTGTTACAAATTAGCAATAAATCTCTTAATGAACCCCTGTGACTGTATTTCACTCTTGTAGCAGACCCAAGAGATCTTAACAGCTTGAATACTTTCCATAATATCTGGTCTCTGTAGCTCAACATCTCCTTTTAACCTACAGGTAGGTCTCAATTACACAAATGTATTCATAGGGCTGGAACAAAAGACTATATTTTACATAATCATGAGTTCAAATAGTGTGAGTTTGAACAGTACAACCACTTCAGAGGATTCAGCATTCACAGTTGTTTTTTCCAGCTTTATCTAACTCTTCTTGAAAATTCTTTCGGGGTTTTCTTGGCAAAGGTACTGAGGGCTGTCTAAGTAATTTGCTCTACACCACATGGATAGTGAGTGGCAGAAGTAGGCTTTTTACCTGGGTAGTCTTACACAAATGGGTCCTGGAAGGAGACCACTCATGCAGCAATAGAAGATAAGTTGTCACGTCTGGGCTAGTGATGTCTCTGACTCTTACGCAGTCCTTAGCTGACAATTCCTAGGTGCTCATTCAGGACTCCAGTTCACCTGTCTCTGATCATAGCCAATTTTGAATTGGTAATTACTTAAAGGAAGGGACCAATCTAACCAGTGATTCCAGGCTGAATGAATTGTTCTTACAATTCTGTGAAACGAAGTTCTTCTAGCTCTCCTGGGGACCATAGCAGCACTCCACTGGTAATTTCAGACATTGCACTTTTACAATTTATGGATACAATTTAGGCTGCAGTGGATGTATGGGTAGGTCCTGAAGCAGGAAGATCTAACCTTCAGAGTTACTGTAAGGATCAAAGGAGATATATGTGTGTGTGTGTGTGTGTGTGTGTGTGTGTGTGTGTGTGTGTGTGTGTGTGTGTGTGTGTGTGTGTAGTGTTGACCTGAAAACTTGGTTAAAGAAAAGGCAACAGGCTAAATGCATACATTTTATAATTTAATTAATTAATTAATCAATTCCCTATTAAAGAAAATGGTAACATAATGCATTATGGAGCCAGAAATGTTCTGGCTACCCAGTGCAGAAATCTTCTGGCTTATATACATTTTGCTGAAAGGAAGGAACTCTCCTAGTTGAACAAATCATAAATTTAGTAAGACAAGACAATTAACAAAGCAATGTCAGTCAGGCCTTGGGATTCCAGGCTGCGTAAACATATGTCTTGGTGATAAGGAAGGAAATCCCACCACTAGTAAGTGGCAGGCTTCCTGCCCTAAACAGATAACTGGCATAGGAAAGGGTAAACAATGTTCAATAGAAATTATGACCTAAGATGTCTATATTTTATTTACCATTAATATGCCATAACATAGTATGTGTCTATGGATAATAAGATACAAAGGAAAGTCCCATTATTCAAGATAGTGTCTTAGGTTAAACGTCTCCTAAGGAATGTAGAGTCAGCCTTGGCTGGCTTTGTTGACATGGGAAGAGGCACCCTCTGAATTTGCTTCAGAGAGAACAAAGAGATTATTCCAAAATTTTATATTAAACATTATCAGTAGACACATATATATATATAGACACACAAACACGTGTGTATGTGTATTGTGTGTGTATATGTATGTACATGTATATATGTGCATATGCATGTGTGTGCATGTGTGTGTATATACATGTATATGTACATTGTGTATGTGTATATGTGTATATTATATGTATGTGTGTATATGTGTTGATAATATTTAATATAAATTTTAGACTTTAGTAAGGGCCAAAGTACAAATTAAGAAGAGCCTGGACCTAATAGTCCCCTTTGTTTTACTTAGAGGATGCCTTTTGATGTCAAGCAAACAAATGGGACCTCCTTACCAGACCCTTCTTCTGGGATCTTAGTGATACGGAAAAACACAGATACCTTGAGTTGTAACTTCAGCTTTGTCAACTCTGTTAAGATGAACAACTTCAAAGGCCTGTTTGTAATCTGAGTGATGGGACTTTTCCTTATCTTACATCATAAAGGCATGCTAGGGAAGGAAGATGCCCATAGCCTGGGATCATAAAACCCAATTGACGTCACTTTGTTTACAATGTGTTTACAATGTGAGAACTCCTTTCTCATGGCAAAATGTACTTAAGACAGTCAATTTCTGTACTAAGTCAGCCAGTTCTGATCCTGGCTCCATAGCGCTATGTAACTGTTTTCTTTATGGGGAACTGATTAATTAATTAAATCATAAAATGTATGCATTTAGCCTGTTGCCTTTTCTCTAACCAAGTTTTCAGGTTAACAGTGTGCTGCAAAGCCCTAAATGTATATGTGTACGTATATTGTATTTAGGGCTTTACGAACTTTATAAATGATATATCTCTACCTTTGATACCTATATATGACTAGGGACTGGGCCTGGGATTTCACTGATATCAAGATGGCATGTTTCAAAAGATATCTTGAGGTTTGGGGGCTAGATTTTTTTCTTTCCTACTTATTTATTCTGTCATTGTTTTTTGTTTGTTTTTTAAAACTGGGACAATTAACTCTTTTGTTTTGTGTAGTTTTCATTTATGATTTCTTGAAATACGGCTCTGAAAAACCAAGCTTTGATAAAGCCCATTGGTATTCAAATGGAGCTGCTGGACTATGCCTTTAAACCGAAATCACCTGCTTTTCACTGATTGGCCAATAATAGATTCTAGTCCAAGTCTCACTTGCTCACTGTTTGGGGTTTGATGGCTCAGAGTATAAACAACAATTGTTTGTGTTCTGGCTAGAAACCCTGAAGGTCTTCCTCTCCCAGACTAATTCTTTTGAGAAGGCAAATTAGGCTGTCTTTTGCCTGAATTCTTACCCAAGTCTTTAATCACTGAATGGGTGTTGCCACAGACAAACGGAGACCTGGGAAAGACATTAGCTTAAAAAGGCCAAGGTTTCCCACTGCATCCAGGCCATTTCCAGTCATCCTGACCTATGTCTTGCCACTGGACTCCAATGACTGTGGAGCAGAGTGTGGATGAGACTGGGACTTTGCACAGCCCTCCCTCAATTAAATCCAATTCATATGCAAGTCAGGCATCAACCTCCTGTCATGGTCCTCCTGGACAATAAAGGACAACAAGCAAAAACCTGTGAGTAGAATGAACTGTCCCACAGGGAGACCACTTGGCCACTTCCAGTTGGGTAATGTAGCTCCTTCTTCCTCTCCTCTTCTTTTCTCTCCCTCTGTCCACTCAGGGTATAATACCCTTACCTGAGGCAGCACATTACAAAGGAATGTAAAATTTTGGTTACTGAATGCTCTTGGGATTTGTAGGCTAGATTTCTTTCCTATGAGGGTTAATTTTGCCACAGGACTTTGAGGCATAATAGTAAAATTGTATGGGTTATGTCTTTTGATTCGTGCATAAATTGGATTTTTAAAAATTTATTTATTTTAAGTTTTCAACATTCATTTCCACAAAATTTTGAGTTCCAAATTTTCTCCCCATCTCTCCCTTGCCCCCACCCCAAAACGCCTTGCATTCTGATTGCCCCTTCAACCAATGTGCCCTCCTTTCTAGCACCCCTCCCTTCTCTTACCCCCATCTTCTTTCTTGTCCTGTAGGGCAAGATAAATTTCTATACCCCATTACCTGTATTTCTTATTTCCCAGTTGTACGCAAAAACAATTCTCAACATTTGTTCTCAAAACTTTGAGTTCCAATTTCTCTTCCTTCCTCCCTCCCCACCCATCCCCACTGAGAAGGCAAGCAATTCAGTATGGGCTATATGTAGTTTTGTGCGTAGTATATGTGTAGTTTTGCACATTTGTAGTTTGCAAATGATTTCCATAATAGTCATCTTGTGTAAGACTAACTATATTTCCCTCCATCCTATCCCGCCCCTGCATTTCTTCTATTCTCTCTTTTGGCCTTGTCCCTCCCCAAGAGTGTTTACTTCAAATAGCTCCCTCCTCCCATTTGGCCTCCCTTCCTTCATCTCGCCCCACCCTGCTTATCCCCTTCTCCACTACTTTCCTGTAGAGTGAGACAGATTTTCATACAAATTGAGTGTGCATGTTATTCCTTCCTTGAGCCAAATGTGATGAGAGTAAGCTTCACTTTTTCCCTCTCACCTCCCCACTTTTCACCTCCATTGGAAAGCTTTTTCTTGCCTCTTCTATGAGTGATAATTTGCCCCATTCCACTTCTCCCTTTCTCCTCCCAATATATTCCTCTCTCACCCCTTAATTTTATTTTTTTAGATATAATCCCTTCCTATTCAACTCACCCTGTGCTCTCTGTCTCTCTGTCTCTCTCTCTGTCTCTCTCTCTCTCTCTCTCTCTATATATATATATATATATATGTGTGTGTGTGTGTGTGTGTGTGTGTCTGTGTGTGTGTATGTCTGTGTGTGTGTGTCTGTGTGTGTATAATCCCTCCAACTACTCAGATATTGAGAAAAGTGTCAAGAGTTACAAATATTATCTTTTCATGTAGGAATGTAAACAGTTCAATTTTAGTAAGTCCCTTGTGATTTCTCTTTCTTGTTTACCTTTTCATGCTTCTTTTGATTCTTGTGTTTGAAAGTCAAATTTTCTTTTCAGCTCTGGTCTTTTCATCAAGAATACTTGAAAGTCCTCTCTCTATTTCATTGAATAACCACTTTTTCCCCTGA
This sequence comes from Notamacropus eugenii, assembly GCF_028372415.1. Classification (NCBI taxonomy): domain Eukaryota; kingdom Metazoa; phylum Chordata; class Mammalia; order Diprotodontia; family Macropodidae; genus Notamacropus; species Notamacropus eugenii. Next base: position 28,670,607 of record NC_092876.1, read on the forward strand.
AGTATTATACTCAGTTTTGCTAGGTAGGTGATTCTTGGTTTTAATCCTAGTTGCTTTGACTTCTGAAATATTGTATTCCAAGCCCTTCAATCCCTTAATGTAAAAGCTGCTAGATCTTGTGTTATCCTGATTGTATTTCCACAATACTCAAATTGTTTCTTTCTAATTGCTTGCAATATTTTCTCCTTGACCTGATAACTCTGGAATTTGGCTACAATGTTCCTAGGAGTTTTTGTTCCTTTTTGTATCTCTTTCAGGAGATGATTGGTGGATTCTTTCAATATTTATTTTGCCCTCCACTTCTAGAATATCGGGGCAGTTTTCCTTGATAATTTCATGAAAGATGATGTTTTTTTTTTTTGAGATGAGGCTCTTTTTTTGATCATGGCTTTCAGGTAGTCCCATAATTTTTAAATTGTCTCTCCTGGATCTATTTTCCAGGTCAGTTGTTTTTCCAATGAGATATTTCACATTATCTTCCATTTTTTCATTCTTTTGGTTTTGTTTTGTAATTTCTTGGTTTCTCATAAAGTCATTAGTTTCCATCTGTTCCATTCTAATTTTTAAAGAACTATTTTCTTCAGTGAGCTTTTGAACCTCCTTTTCCATTTGGCTAATTCTGCTTTTTAAATCATTCTTCTCTTCATTGGCTTTTTTAACCTCTTTTGCCAATTGAGTTAGCCTATTTTTAAAGGTACTATTTTCTTTAGCATTTTTTTGGGTCTCCTTTAGCAAGCTGTTGACTCACTTTTCATGATTTTATTGCATTGCTCTCATTTCTCTTCCCAATTTTTCCTCCATCTCTCTTACTTGATTTTCAAAATCCTTTTTGAGTTCTTCCATGGACCTGTGACCACTGCATATTTATTTTGGAGGTTTTGGATGCAGAAGTCTTGACTTTTATGTCTTCCCCTGATGGTAAAAATTGCTCTTTCTCATTTGAAAGGATGGGAGAGAATACCTGTTAACCAAGAAAGTAACCTTCTACAGTCTTATTTTTTCCTTTTTGGGGCATTTTCCCAACCAGTTACTTGACTTTTGGGTCCTTTGTCAAGAGTAGGGTATACTCTAGGGACCTGCAAGTTCTCAGTTCCTCCAAGGTGGCACAATGCAGGGAGAGGAGTTTACTCCCTGGCCTGGCTCCCAGCCAAGGTTCAGATCGGCTGCTCAATTCCTCCAGGGGCTTTAGGCAGGGGCAGGGCTGGTTACTTAGGGCTGAGGTTCAAATCAGCTGCTCAATTCACCCAGGGCTTTAAGTTGAGCTCTCCAACAATGAAACAAAGGACAGTGGCTTCTGCCCACTGCCACAGCCACTGCCACTACCTAGGGCTGGGGCTAGGAGAGGATCCTGCTTCCTTCTCACTCTGGTTGAAAAAGCTCTCTCACTCACCTTTGGCTTCTTTGGGTTGAGGGATGTGCAAACTGCTGCTTCTGCCAGGGATTTTGTCCTCGAAGCCTGCTCCAGTCCTACTCCTCCTGGTGCCATGTGGCCCAGGCTGGGCTGGGCTCTGTTCTGTGTCTGGTGCAACAGATCTTTCCTGTCGGCCTTTCAGGTCACCCTGGGCTGGAAATCTCCTCTACTCTGTTGTTCTGTGACTTCTGCTGCTCTAGAATTTGTTGTGAGTCTTTCTTTACAGGTATTTTATGGGCTGTGGGGGAAGAGCTAGTGTATGTGTGTCTTTCTATTCTGTCATCTTGGCTCCCTCCCCTCTTTTCAATGCTCCACACTTGTGTGAAAGGCAAGATGGGGGACTCAAGTTACATTTGTACTCATTATTTTCATAGAGATCATCTCTAGGACTTTGCAAATATATTCTTATATACCTTACTGGCCCCAGGCAGCAAAGAGGATTCTTTAAAGGGGTCAGCATACCTTTAAAATCATAACTTTTGTGGATAGGCAAGGCCACCCAAGGTCCCCTAACACTTAGAATTAATGATTAACAAAAGACCACTGAGAGATTTTAGGAGAAGTACACACACATACACACACTCCTCTTCAGGCTCCATTCCTGATTCTCTATAAGACTTTCTCCACCTTGCCAGAGAAATCACTTCACTTTGGAAGTTCACTCCACCCCTGGACGATTTCTCACACTGGGGTGTGAGTTTGTTCTGAGAGGACTAATTCCTCTGGTATGAGGGCTGCCAAGCCCTTTTCTGGGCTGCTTTCCAAATCTGATGTCAACCTGATCCACCTAACTCTCACCTGTAGCTCCAAGATGCTGTAGCATGCACAGGAGCCAAGATCCAGTAAAACATTTCAGAAGATGGGCTAAACCAGGGGTAACTGAGGGTAACTGAGAGGTCTCAAACCTCTCAGTGAGTTAGTCTACCCCAAGCTATGAGTGTAGATTGGGAAGAACTGGTTCAGGGCTAAAAGAATTCACTTAGACCTTCTCTTTTGGACAATGGGAGTGTTTTATTTTATGTGAAAAAATGATCAGAGGCCTCTAGCAAGAAAGCTAAGTGAAACCACAATATTTGGGAGAGTTAAGTTTATATGGAAGTCTCAGAATGATTATGTAGTTTTAGAGTTTTTTATGGAGGTTAAAGATTAAAGACAGGACAGGATGACATAGGATGAGGGAGAATTCTTTATGGTTTAAGGATTTAAAAGGAATTTTTAAATTTTAAAGGGAATTCTTTATGGTTTAAGGATTTAAGGACAGGGCAGGAGGATACAGGTTGAAAATTAAATGACCCAGGGAACACAGAATAAGGGAGACAAAAGCTATTCTTTTGGTATAGGTTCAAGATAAAGCAGAAAAGGACTTCAGAGTGACTTCAGGTTACATAATAAACTAGGAACTTAACAAATTACTAGAAAAGCAACTCTTAATATTACATTTAATCCTTAGGGCACTGTTTATATCACATTATTTCCCCACTCAACCACTAGGCAGGAGAAATCTTTCAGAAAAGGGGCAAAGGTCATTGTTTTCTTTGATCACTTTTCTGCCTATTTACATCCTGGTCTTATCTCCTATTTCAAAATCCTTTTTGAGCTCTTCCATGGCCTGAGACCATTGCATATTTATTTTGGAGGTTTTGGATGCAGAAGCCATGAGTTTTAGTATGGTATGCATTGTTCTTCCTCATCCAAAAGGATGGAAGAAAATAACTGTTCATCAAGAAAGTAGCCTTCTATAGTCTTATTGTTTTTCCTTTTTTGGGGCATTTTCCCAGTCAGTTACTTGACTTTTGAGTCCTTTGTCCAGAGCAAGATATACTCTGGGGACCTATAAGTTCTCAGTTCCTCCAAGGTGGCACAATCAAAGCAGAGGAGTGTTGGGGCCCAGCTCTGGACCATGGCCTCCTGTATGGAGAGTTGAGATACCTGGAGGTGCTAACCTGCTTACGTGGCGCTAGCTGGTCTAGTAAGCTGCATGGTACTGGGAATGCCTCAGTAACAGGATAGGCTCAGCCTACGGGGAGGAACATGGGAGGAACTCGGGTGCCCAAATATATGCTGGATGCATTGGGGGATCGAGGGAGTGATGTAACCATTAAAGAATGTGCAGCTACCAACTCGGGTGTTCTGTCTAGTTATTCCCCTCCCCCACCGGAGGGGCCAGAGATGTCCAAAGGCCAACAGAGATCTAGATCTTGAGGTAAGATTCCAAGCGAAGCCCAGGGAGGGAGAGCTAGCATGGAAAGCCCGGGACAGAGGAGTTTACTGGACTGTGCTCTGGTCTGGGAGCAGCCTCAAGCACTCTTTTCTGCCCAGAATCTGTGAGTAGAATTCTGTCTCCATGGCCTCCACCAGCTCCACCATGCCAGCCAGTACTCTTCCTCACCCCAGAGTGGCCACTCAGGGCTGAGATTCATATCAGCTATGCAATTCCCCTGAGGGCATTAGGCCAAGGGCTCCAAGAATGGATACTGCAGTTGCTGCTGCCAGTGGGGCCAGACCATGTTCCCTTCTCACCCAGGTGAGAGAGCTTTCCCACTGACCTTTGAAGCTGTTTTTGGTGTTTGTGGGTTGAGCAATCTTGGAATAGCAGTTGCTGCCAGGGATTTCACCCCAAGGCCTGCTCTGGTCCTGTCCCTGCCCCACAACGTGGCCAAGACCAGGCTCTGCTCTGCGCCAGGTGTGATAGACCTTTCCTGTCAGCTTTCCAGGCTGCCTTGGCTGAAATATCTTTCACTCTATCGTTTTGTGACTTCTGCTGCTCTAGAATTTGTTTAGAGTCATTTTTACAGGTATTTTATAGGCTATGGAGGGGAACTTCTACAGATCTGTCCTTCTACTCTGCTATCTTGGCTCTGCCCCCCACTATGGGATCTTCAAGGGGCGTATGTAATTGGTCTTGCTGAGGAATAGGAAGAGACTCATGGCTCTTCTCTCTTTCTTGAGGCTACTAGCCAGTACATGGGGGAAGATGAATAAGGAAAACAGGATGTTAACAAAAAAAAATAGCTTTCCTCTCCTCCACTTCCCCATCTTTTCTTCTTATCTTTTTTCCCTTCCTTTCCCCTCCTCTCCTCTCTACTTTCCTTTTTCCCTAGCTTCTCCCCACATACCCCAGTCTATGTCCATGGGACCAAACAAGTCTCTACTTGTCAGAGGAGGACTCCACCTTCCGCCAACACTGATAAAAGCCCAGGATCCCAGGGACAAGGGCAACTCTACTACTGAATTCTCAGGCAGTTGGCAGTGTCTTGGTGCTGGCACCAAGCCCTCTGGACTCTACTCAGACAGGACTCATGGCATCAAGAAACTACATTACAGGTAAGAGGACTCTAGGGATCCTTTACCTCCTAAGACCCTGTGCCCCAGCCCCATTATGTTTCCATCAATTCCCCAGCCCTCACCTTGGTCCCAACCTCAATGCTAATTCTACCATTTCTACTTCCCAACTGGCAACTCAGTCTTATATCCCCCTGACCTACAATCTCTAACAGTCATCTCAATTCCAACCCCATCCCAAAGAGTACTTTGTCACCTTCTCAATTCAACCTGAACCTGAACCATGATCATTACACCTACTTACTATCTGTGTGAACTCTCTGAGACTCACTCCTCACTTATAAAATCAGAAGACTGAACTAAAAAGCCTTTACACTGCCTTTTAACCATGATCCTATGACAATACCCCAAAAAATCATTCTACCTCTTATCATCTTCCCATTCTGACTATAGCCTAACACTCCAATTCTTGCCTCAGATTGCCAAACCGGGCCCTAAACCTATCTCTGGTCCTAATCCAAAGGTCTCTACCAGCTCTACTTCTGATTTAGACTCTGATCTCACTCAGACACCAGGGCTACCCAAAAGCTTTCCCCCAGCTCCTCACAGAATCCTTCTGAAAAACCAAAAAGGAAGGGACTGCTTAGACCTGCTTATTCCAGGGACCAAGCATCTCCATCCCACTCCTTCCACATTTATGGGCTCATGGATTCAGAGCTGGGAGAATCCTGGGAGGTCATCTGTTCTAACCTACTCATTTGACAGAAGATGAAATTGAGAACCAGGGTAATTAAGTCATTTGTCCAAAGTTTAAAAAAATGTCCTAAAAACTAAACTATGAACTTAGGTTCCCAAATTCCAGATCTGGAGCTCACAGAGAAGCACCTCCATTTGTGAACAGGGTGAGCTATGAACATGAACATGAAATCTGCTTAGTCTCAAACCCAACTTGACCTTAAAAGTCAAAACTGCCATTTACACCCAGCCCTGAATCAGGAACCCAGCACAGAGCAGGATCTCCAGTGCCTAGCCCAGGTCAGTCCTAGCTCCCAACCATTTCTAAATGCTAGACTCAAGGAGGTAGGAGAGCACAGCAGGAAATGCCCTGGAGCTGAAGTCTTTGGATTCTGTTCTGGTCCTTCCAATTAACCAGTTGTATGTCCTCCAGCAAGTCCCTTCTCTGGGCTCCATCATCCCTGCAAAATGAAGGGGTTGGACCCTTCCCATTTGGATAGTCATAAAAAGACCTTAGCGCCATCAAGTGCCACCTTCCTTCCTTTGTAACTTTACAGCTGAGGTAACTGAGGTTCAGAGACATGCAAAGAGTTTCCCAGGGGAGAGTCACCCTCCCAAGCCTTTGGTTCCATTTCCCCAGCCTAGAGTTCTTTCTCCTAAACCCAACTTACCTCTTCTCAGTCTCTTGATATAGCCAACCCTGATGCCCACAGGTCTCCACAATTGCCTAGACCTTCTGCCTCCTGACGTCAAACCTAACTTGAAGGAACCCTAACTCTCCAAGAGAGACTAGAAGTGCAAACTTCAGCCCCAAACCTATCTCCACCCTGGGCCCAAACCAGCACCACCCAAATACCCAGGCTCACCTCACCTCTTTCTATTTCTCCTCAGCAATCATTGTTTCCATCTCCATCATGTATATCCTGTCCTCCTCAGGTGCTCCAGGTAAGGAAGGGAAGGCAATGCAGGGAGGAAGATTGTGGAGAAGAAAGAGCCATGGGGGAGGGGGGAGGGAAAGATGGGGAGCAGGTATTAAGACACTTCTGGGAGTCTTTCTTCCTGAGCCTGGGGAGCTAATCATCTGTATCACTCACCCTTCACAAGTGATCCTCCCAGGCTCCCAGGTGATCATGTGCCAGCCCTGGTTCCTGTGTGGCATGGTGGCCTATAATCCCCAGGAGAATCAATGCTGCAAAGATGGCAGTGTCCAGTCCTTGCCTCTGAACTGTGGTCCTATGACCTATGACCCCTGCTCTCAGCATTGCTGCCCCAACTCTCACCTGCAAAAGTACATTGTAGTTAATAAGACCAGGGAAGGGACTGAGAGAAGTGACTGTGAAGTGAGACACTCCAACTAAGGACTGACATCAGGTAAGGATCCTCTTTCTCATCCCTTGTGTCTCTTGTCAAATAACGAGATTGTAATGGAATATTATTGTTCTAGAACTGACAAGCAGGATGATTTTTAAAAAAACCTGGAAAGGCTTACGTGAGCTGATGCATAGTGAAGTGAGCAGAACCAGGAGAACATTGTACACAGTAACAGCAACACTGGGAGATGAAGAATTGTGAATGATTAACTATTCTCAGCGATGCAATGACCCAAGACAATCCCAAAGGACTCGTGATGAAGCAGACTACCCACCCCCAGAGAAAGAACTGATGGCTCACCATCTCAGAAAGGGAAAAGAGGAAGGAGGAAGGGAAAGACAGAATTTGAAACCTATAACTTCAAATAAAAATACTAAAAATTTGAAGAAAAAAAAGACTTCTATCTCTAAAGGCAGTTCCCAGACTTCAGGAGATCAAAGGACTTGATGTTGACCCAAAGTCTGGGGGTTTCTTCAGTGGATGGGGCTTGGGGGGTGGGGGGAGAGAGAGGAAGGAGAAGCCTTTTGGGCAGGGACTCTTTCTTGGCTGCACTATTACCCTCCTCCATTGTGGATCTGCCTATAGGGAGGTCATCCATATCCCTTTGCTGGATATGGGCTGAGAGACTTGGGGGGGTGGAGTAAGTGTGCCTTTAGGGATACTCATTTTCTACCTCATTCCTATTTAGGTTGGGAAGGCCAGTCTCAGTCACACACAATCCACTGGGTGCAGGGCTCTCTCTTTCTTCTTATTATATGAGTATTTATAGTAATAATAATCACCTCCTTATATAATGCCATTTCACTCATTTCCTTTACACTTTCACTAGAGCCTTTCACAAATAGCCTTGTGAGGGAGATGGTGCAGTGTTGGCTCCCTTTTTACAGATGGGGAAACTGAGGCCCAGAAAGGGATCAGGACTTGTCCAAGGTCACACAGTGGGTCAAGACTGGGTTGCAACCCAGACCTCCCTCAATATATATATATATATATATATATATATATATATATATATATATATATATATATATATATATATATATATATATATATATATAAAACATCCTCAGTGCACATACAGATTTGGAAACACAAGCACCCACATTCACCTGCAGACCTTTGTGGTTTCTCTCCCTCTTTGGGCCTTGGTTCACAGCTTGGTAAATGCCAAGTGCTGGATTTGGGAGGGGGTTAGCAAACTGAGCTGTGAAGATGGAGACCCTGGGCAATACTGGATACGCACAGTGAGAAGGCATGAAGGAGTAGAGTCTGAAGACCCCAGATCCCAGTCTGGTTCTGCTCTGGGTGGGGAGGGAAGGGAACTTACTGAGGGGAAGAAAGAAGACAGAAATAAAATTGTTGCCTTAGGTTTTCAAGTTTGGCTTGCTTGTGTCACCTTTGTTGCCAAAGTTGGGGAGGAGCTGGAGGCATGCCACCAGTGGGAAAGGATTTCTCTTCTTTACCTGAACCCCATTCAACAGCCCTCACCCTGTCTGGGAGCCTGGGTGCAACATCAGTCTATGTAAAAAGAGGCCCTCCACCATCTTGGTTGCCCATCTCCAGCTTCCCCATTGCCTTCCTAATATGTAGTGTTGAGAAGTGATTGGATGTTCCAGCTGAGATCTAAACAAGACTCAGCTTCCTTCCTTCTGGACTTTACTCCTTTCCTAGTATAGCCCAGGATCACATTCTTTTATTTTTTTTAACTTGCCATAATCACTCTGTTGACTGTGCTCAAGCTCTCAGTCCACTAATACTCCCAGATCCTTCTCTGATGACTAGCCATGACACCTCTACCTTTTACTTGGGAAGGTGATCTTTTTTAACCCTCCCTGAAGGCTTTCTATAATCTGCTAAGTCTTCTTGGATGGTGGTTGGCTGATGAGGAGGAATGGGAGGGTTGTCAAGGCCTGGAGTTCATTTCTGTCCCTTGAGTCTCTCTAGTGGTAAAGGAGGCAAAAAGTCACAAAGTCAAATTGATGGTAAGTCACCTACTCAGGAAAGAAAACACCAGGGGGCCCACGAACAAGTTTACTTCCTTAAGTCCTTGTTCTCTGGGACCAGAAGCCCATCCCCCATCCTCCCAAGGTGGGTCCAGTGACAGCTCACTATTTCCTGGCATGATTCAAACCCAGAATGAAAGAGGGAAATGGAGGAGATTGTTGTTTGATCTGGTAAATCCCCTGGGTAATGAACTCTTCTAACTCAGCAGTCAATCAGAGGACTCCTGATCATCTCAAAAGTCAAGGCCTTTAGCCAGCACGGCCAGAGGCTGGTCCCAAAGCCCCACAGGGATCTGAGGAAACCAGGAAGGGCAGTTCTGAGCATGTTCCATGTCAGTAGTTCTCAAACTTAATAGCTTCAGGACATCTTCACACTTGAAAATTATTGAGGACCTTCAAAATATTTATGCGAGTGATATCTATTGCTATTTATCTCATTAGGAGTTAGAATGTCTTAGTATTTTCATGAAAATCATTTTGGTGGAGCCCCTGAGAGGGTCTTGGGGAGCCCTAGTGGTCCCTGGACCGCACTTTGAGAATCACTGCCCTATGGGATGCCCTCCTTACATCTGGGAGCAGCCCCAGATGCTGAACTATACGTTACCTGGTACAAAGAGAAATACTTGAGCAAAACACAATAGGGAAAGTAAATGAGTCTGTCAATTCACAAAATATTCTGCCCCCATAGTGCCTGATTACCTTTTAGATGTGATCTGAGGACATAATGCCTCCCCAGATACGATGATGTCCATACAACTCTTTACAAACCTCATGGTGCTATACAAACATTAGTTTTTGTAAAGCTGTCCTAGGACAGCCCCAGGCAATTGGCTGCAGGCCTTTCACCTGAAGGTGTGACATCCCAGCATGTGAACTGGTACTGAAAATGTCATGAGTAGATTTGAATGAGCTTTATCACCAAGAGATGTGTTCAGGAGGGTAAATAGAGTTAAATCAGAATGTCAGCCTAGGATTAACAATGTCATCTTTGCCAATGAAGACTGTATATAGACTGTACACAAGGGGTGTCTTCCCCCCACCCCAAAGTTCAAGTTCCAGGACCATCCTGGAAATGCTCAGGCAGTTTAGAAACAGGAAGCCTGGGCTGACTCCACATTCAGGGCTGTAGTCTTTCTCTTTTTTTAATATCTTAAACAGAACAACTCTTACCTTATCTCATTTCTTCCTCATCTTCTATTGACTGAGTCTTCTACAAGACCAAGCTGATGAGGTTTAGGGGTGATAGGGGACCCCAAAATATGGATAGTCTGGGTCGTGCTTGAATGAATTCAACTCAAGCCTTCTTAAAGCCAAAGAAAACAAAGTTTATTAAAGATTCACCAAATTGGGTTGCCTCTTAAGGAGCCTAAGCATTTGTAACACTTGTATTCACAAGCGGGCCAGATAGAATCTCAGCTAGACAGAGTCTGAGCTAGATTGAATCTGAGCGCCTTCATGGAGGCAAGGTGGGACTTAAATACAGAAAAGAGTACAGGAGGGATCTGGGGGGAGTGGTCTGGTAGTCCTGGGTGATGGGAGGAGGGGTTTAGGAAGGGTCTTGAGGAGAAGTCCAAGGAGGGAATCTAAGGAGGGTCAAAGGCTGAAAACAGCTGGAGGCTATCAGGAGATAGCAGACAATGGAGGGTTTGGGTGGGAAGCAGGTGGGGCAATCTAGAGATAACAGACAATGGTCACAGATTTGAGTATGAAAAGCCAGGTTAAGTGAGGAGATTCCAGGGGACCTCAAGGAAGTTCCCAGAGTCTGAACCCCATCAAAGCCATTGAAGCCAAAGGAGATCCTTCCTAACCTTGCTCCTAAGCCTTGTGTAACACACATGAGCAAGAGTAGGAAAGGTTTAGTGAAGACTTCTCAGATTGTAATTCTTCTCCCAGGGGTGAGGTAAGACTGAGAAGCTCAAGGTTACTATATTTTTAGAACAGAATAATTCCATATAAGGATATAAAACTGTGTAGTACATTAGGGTCTCAATGATTGGATAAAGTTTCCCTAATTCTTCAATGTCTTCATTTCAAAAGGGATTGGTTAGATTTCGTGTCTAGAATGTAAGATCATATTCTCAGCTAATGAGAATAATGGTCAGTGGGGGGGAGGGACTTGCGTTAGGGTCTATATAAATCACTGCCTTTTTTTTGTCTTCGGCTTTTTCCTGCTCCAGGTGAACTGGTACAGGAATTGCCTGATTCTTGAGAATCTAGTAAATAAATCTTTCTGTCATCACTTTGAGAGGCCTTTGAGTAATTAATTTAAGTAGGGATCCGAGCCATCCCACACATTATCAACATTCATGTTGATTTTGTTCAAATAACTAAGTGGTGATGAATATATGGTCTTGCCTTGGTGTCAGTTTTCAGAAAGAGCTGATTTCTACTGTACTTTAGCTAAAGCAGACTCCAAAGTAGTCACATTCAATTCAATTCAATTAACATTTATTAAGTACCTACTATGTGCCAGGTATTCTGCTAGCTAAGAGGTAGAGATACAAACAAGAAAAAGAAAGACAGTCCTTGCCTTCAGCAGCTTACAATTTAATGGTGAAAATTGAAGTGGACATTATTCCCCCCCCCCAGAGCCCCTGGGTTGAGATAATGTCTGTTGAGTTTCTAGGCAGGGTTGGGCCTAGTAGCCACTTTCTATTAGTGGCTACACTTTCTGTTGTACCCCCTTTGCCTAGCAGCTGCCTGAGCCCCCTTCTCTGTTGTACCCCTTTGCCTAGCAGCTGCTTGGGCCCCTATCTCTGTTGTGCCCCCTTGCCTAGCAGTACCTAGGAACCCCTGTCAAAACTGTTCTGTGAAAAATGTGTGCTATTGGAACCACAAGGCTATACCGGGAGGTGCTAAGATGCTTAAAAGGCACACACACCTTTGTTCGGGGCTGCCACCTTTGTGGACAGCCACCAGCTAATAAAGACGCTCCCAAATTCTCAATTAACTCTTACCTGTGCTTGTCTCAGTTTGTCCATTTCACTTGGAGGCAAGATGGCCTTTGGCTCTGTGTGCACAGGCACCTGCCTGTGATTTTTCTTCAACTGAGACAGCCTTTGGCTCTGTGTGCATGGGCAACCTGCCCATGCTTTTTCTCGATCCATTCAACTGAGACAGCCTCTAGCTCTGTGTGCACAGGCAAACCGTCTGCCCTGGGCGGCCAGACTGTGCTTTGACTTCAGGGGGTGGCCACCAGGATTGATGTTCCCCAGCCCTGATCTCAAAGCACAGCCATGCAAACCAGGCTCCCAGTAGCAAAATTCTTCTGATCTGGCCATTTTGAGCACCCTGTCTATGTAGGTGAGTACTCTTGTGGAGTAAGTGGCGAGGCTGGACGCAGCGGGAAATGCCCTTACTGGCCTCCATGGGATGCTGCGTGAGGTCCTGTGCTGACTCTCCTGTATTTTGGGTTTCCGAGAGTCCTGGACCACTTGACTGACTCTGCACTCTGCTCTGCATCTGTCTGGCTCTTCTGTATTTTTGGGTTTCCGAGAGTCCAGACCACTTGACTGACTCTGCGCTCTGTATCTGTCTGGCTCTCTTGTATTTTTGGGTTTCCAAGAGTCCGGACCACTTGACTGAGTCTGCATTCTGCATTTTGATTGTCTCCTGTTTTGTGTTTTTGTTTGAGTCCGGACCGTCTAACTGTGTCTGTGCATTTTGTCAGTCTCTTGTTTTGTGTTTTTGTTTGACCCCCGGTTTAATTGGACTTTGTATCTTACTCTCCTTTCCCGGTCTCATGGGCCAAAGACATTCAGGTCCCAAGACCCTGTTGCAATTCATGATAAAGTGTTTTAAACAATTCCACCAAGCTGCAGCTGGTTATGGGTACACAGTCTCCAAGGAGAAATTAACTTTACTCTGTCAACAAGAGTGGCCCACCTTCGGGGTGGATTGGCCACCCAAGGGGACTTTTGATAAATCTATCGCAGGATGGGTGCGGAGAATGGTGAATGGGGATCCAGGCCATCCAGATCAGATCCCATATATCAGCATCTGGATAGATTTGATTCCCTGCCCTAACCCTAAGGTCTCTCTAAAGCCTCCCCACACACGGGGAAGAAGGCAAAAAAAAAAGAAAGAAAGAAAGAAAAGACACCTCAGAGATAAGGCTGTGAAACTCCCAAGTGAAAAGGAGGAGACTAGGCGCCACTGGACTTTGTTCCAGAGTCTCCCTCACTTCCAGTTGCAGTTTCACAACTTTTTCTTTCAAAAACATTTTTAAGGAGTGGACACAGATGCGAAATTTTCTTGAGTAAAAGTTAGAACCATCAAGATTTTTATTTTACTCTATAATCCAGAAATGGTGTTAGAGAAAGCAATTTGTAATCTGAATTTTGTTGAAAGTAAAAGATGTTGGAAAAGTTATGTTATTTAGAAAACCAGGTATTTTCACCTTTGCCTGTTAAAAAAGCTACAGCTAAAAAGCTGCCGTTTTAATGCTAAACCTAAAATTGTTAATGGATTACTATGTGTGGAAAGAAATGAATGGAATAATAATTTATTTAGACTGGTTCTGCCCCTTCAGAACAGTCCTCCTATATGTTTGGGGTTGGCAGGCATGGGATCCATGCCAATTCCTTTTGTTTTGTAAAACTGCCAAGGCCTCTTTCATGTGGACACGGTCATCAGTCCTAAGAAAATTGTTTGGCTTATATAATTCATTAACAATGAATGTGACTTGCTCAAAAGTTGTAACAATTGGCTTTTATATCAGGACAAGTTTTAAATTTGAGAAAGAAGGATCTGAAATGAAATCTCTTATGTATGTGAGTCCTGTTAATCGTCATTGCTTATTTCAACTCCATGGGAATACAAATAACTGTATTTGGCTTTAAATTGGGATTAGTGAAATTTGCTGTTTAAGGTAAAAGCATTTGGGACCATAAATATTTTTGTTTAAGTGTGAATTTGGGTATAGTTGCCTGCATTAAATCAGTATCTGAAAGAATATGCCACAAGTTACTCAGAGGGACTGTGATCCTGCATCCTGTACTGTTATCAGGTGAAATTTGTATCTGGAGAGGAAACACCAAGGGGACAATTCTAGACTCAATCTAGGATGGGATCCTCCTGGTCAGTTTCCCCACTGTGTCCTTTTATAAAGGAATGTTTCCCACCTGACTGTTCCTGAGTCTGGCTATAATACAGATACTGCATGATTGGAAAATTTCACCCCTACCTGAATTCAAACAGAGTCAAAGACATTCCTTAGCCAATGTGAAAATACAGTCATATCTGAAACCTGATTATTGGAACTTGCTATTTTAAGATTCCATGGGACTATTAACTGACAGTTCTTCTGAGTCTAACTCCAGGTGTGGATAGCAAGAAAGGTGGTCGGAGCCTCTGATCCATGATGTCAGTAAGCCTGTGATGGTAAAGTTGGGAGAGTGGCTGTTCAGCCTGGGCTGAGGTAGGATTCTCCTGACTCAATTTCCCCACTGACACATGGTGGATTTTAAGCCTGACTGAATGCCAGCTGACAATCTGCTCCTGCCTGGAATTGATATGAAATTAGGGAGATGTTGTTTCCCTGCAATGTCCCTACTCTTAGTGGCAATTTCCTATAGTCAAAAGTCTTGTAAATTTAATATCAGATTTATGAAATAACAGATTGTTGGTAGGGGAACATCTGAGGTTGTCTAAAATTAAGCTATCAGGTTTAGGACTTTAGATCTGAGTGTAAGATGTAAATACTGGATTCTAATGTGGATTTCTTAAATATGACAATTGGCCAAAGTCCCAATTTTGATTTTGTAGAATGATAAAGGTATAAAGCTTAAGAATGGTCATCTGAAATGGTATTAAGGTCAGCTTTGTAGGAGAGTAGACATCCAGATTTCTACCAGAAGATAAAGAATGTGCAGAGATGCTGTGCTGAAGATGACTGAAGGAGCGTCTAGAACAGAAAACTGCATCAGATGATATCCCTTCCCAGATGAGATGGAACCTCTGAATGGATAATTCATTGATTTACCTTTGTATCTTAAATCTCTGTATCTGTACTTATAACATGGGATAGTCCCCTTGTAAATAAAGGGGATAGATGAAGGGAAGAATATAAAGGGGAAAGAATGTGAGGATTGTATTTAATTTTCCATAAGGCCTTTCTCCTTGGATACCTGAGTTTCAGGTATCCAGGGCTTGTGGACGGTCGGTTGGTTTCCCCCCCTTACCAGCTACCAGCTTTCTTTGTGAAAGCACTGTGGGCTGTAGCTGAAACTTGGAAGTTACTCAAATCTCCCCTCTTTTTCTAAAGCCACATGAGCAATTAAGTGGGATTCTCTGCGTTAGGGTCTGTAAGTTGCCTCCCTCCACCAGGTTCCCTGACCTGATGGAGGGACGTCCCTTTCTCGAGAATTGTAATATCACCTATCACCCTCTGAATCTACAAGTTCCTCATACTGGTTAAAGACCCAACCCCTCCCATGTTGGGACCCTGTGAGGCAGGGTCATCTCTACGTCCAGTCTCAGCAGGAAGCAGTTTCAGAAGCTGAGACCTTCATCCCTTATCCCAAAATATGTTGGGTCCCATCTGCTTAAAAGGGGACAAGGTGGGGTGCTTGAGTACATGTACTTGGGCCCCAGAGTTCAGGCCAGGTAGAAAGGATGAATAGGACCCTGAAGGAGCATATTGCCAAGCTTAAACTGGCGAGACCTGGGTGAGTCTCCTTCCTTTTGCCCTGCTTCAGGATAGGTGTGCCCCCAATCCCATGGCTCTCTCTCTGTCCCCCTTCAAAATCATGTTTGGAGTAGCCCCCCGGTTGTTCCTTGAGCTGTTAATTCTGGGTGTTGGCTTCCCAACTTTTCTAACGTTGCCCTCCTTAAGTCCTTACAGGCTCTGCGTGAGGTCCAGAGTGCTCTCAGATCTTCATATCAAGCAACAACTACCCCGGAGATCCTCGCTTGAACCTCGGTGGACTGGGCCTTTTCAAGTGATCCTGTCAAATTCACCAGTTGTTAAGGTCGCAGGACGCAAGGCGTGGATACATAGTTCACACGTCAAGCCAGTTAGACCCCATTGGACTCTGATGAGTCCCCCGTTTAAATTAGTTACATGAAAAGGGGGAGTGAAGTGGACATGAAGTGGACCCAGAGCCCCTGGGTTGAGATAATGTCTGTTGAGTTTCTAGGCAGGGTTGGGCCTAGTAGCCACTTTCTGTTAGTGGCTACACTTTCTGTTGTACCCCCTTTGCCTAGCAGCTGCCTGGGCCCCCTTCTCTGTTGTACCCCTTTGCCTAGCAGCTGCCTGGGCCCCCCTCTCTGTTGTACCCCTTTGCTTAGCAGCTGCTTGGACCCTCCTCTCTGTTGTGCCCCCTTGCCTAGCAGTACCTAGGAACCCCTGTCAAAACTGTTCTGTGAAAAATGTGTGCTATTGGAACCACAAGGCTATACCGGGCTATTTGCTAAGATGCTTAAAAGGCACACACACCTTTGTTCGGGGCTGCCACCTTTGTGGACAGCCACCAGCTAATAAAGACGCTCCCAAATTCTCAATTAACTCTTGCCTGTGCTTGTCTCGGTCTGTCCATTTCAAAAATAATACAAAAGGAGTTGGAAAATAGAGCAGGGCTCTGGCAGAAGAGGAGGATGGGGTGGGGAGAATCATATTCCACAGAGTTGGAACCAAGCAGAGCTGCTTATGGAGAGTAGAGTTACCTAACAAGACTCATGTAAACAGATACTCTGACTCAATTCACTAAAACTGTTACTCAAAGTCAAGGTGGTTAGTCATGATTTCATGTGTCCCATGGATGGCATCCTAATAAAGCTGTCCCCAACCCCAGTATTCCAACTTCCTTATGGGTCCCACTGAACAGCAGGCATGTCCTGATTTAACCACACAACCTGACTTTAATGACATCACAGGCCCCTAGACTCAATACAGCCCCTGCCCCTAGCTAACCACTGCCCGCTGATTTGAACAGGTGTATCCTTGTACTCAACCACAATCATGTCATCCATTTAGCCCAAAACAGGACCACAATACCTAACTATCTGTCTTCACCAGACAAAACACAATAACTAGCCAGTCAGAAAGTGACATGACCAGAATGTTTGACCACCAAACCATAGAAGGGACTCCTCCCCCATTACCTAATTCTTTAACAAATACCTCCTGCCTTTTTTATACTCATAATTTTTATTGTGCAACCAATATCATTACATTGTAAATTTGCCTAATTTGCCTATGTTATCTTACTAAACTGCTGGTTCCTCTTGGAACTCAGCCTGCTTCCTGAGAGGTGACAATCTCAATAAATACCTAAACTTGGTTTAGAGGTGGTTTTATTTGAGATGACCCCCACAACACACCATGAAACCATAACACCACTGTACAGAAATGTTCCTATGGAGTTTGAAGCAAAAGGGTGGGGTGACTGTGTTAAGATCTTTTCTCCTATCCAAAGGAAGATATGGCATGCCTTTTGGTCATGTCTATAGCTCCTCTGGGACAACGAAAAAAAAGTTAATTCCTGGTGAGTGTCATTCTGCAAAGAACTGAAAAAAAACTTAGCTAGAAATGTGAGATCTATTACTACCTGTGTCTTGGAACATTCAGTTGCCCTTACTGTCATTTCCCTTCACCTGCTACCCCTAACCTTAGCTGACACAACTTAGTTGTAGGTTTGGGTCTATGAAATACTACTGTGGGCTTGCCCTGGTTGGAATTCCCAGTAGACTACTACTGCAATCAGTCACTGATTCCACAAGGATACAACTGCATCCTATATTCTGTGGTAGTCACAAGGATACAACTGTATCCTATATTCTGTGGTAGGCACAAGGATACAACTGTATCCTACATTCTGTGGTAGGCACAAGGATACAACTGTATCCTACATTCTGTGGTAGATACAAGGATACAACTGTATCCTATATATTCTGTGGTAGGCACAAGGTTACAACTGTATCCTATATATTCTGTGGTAGGCACAAGGATACAACTTGAATCCCTGAAGATGGTATTTCATAGAGTGTATGCTGGTATACAGAATGTCTGTAAGGATTGGCAGCTAAATTATAACCCCACTATTCTTTACAGTGATGTCACTTGCTGCATTTTGTAAATGAGTAGATAGAGCTATGGTTCTGGGTACTGATGATCTGAGTGGGCTAGAAGCATATTGTCTTCTAATATCAGAATGCAAAACAGGTAAAGAAGATGGATATTTATAAATACAATGCTAGGCATTCTTTAACAATCTGATCTTCTCCAGACCTTCAGTGCTCTAAGGGCATAGCTGTCTGATTGGCACAACCCTAGCTGAGATGGGGGCATCCTTACTGCCTAGGAGAGGTAAGATTGAATAGGATCCCCTGAATTCAGGAAGAGATACAGCAGAGCTTCCCAATACAACACCTCCACAGCGATCTAGAAAATGCACCAGATCAAATTTGGATGGGAAAATCTAAGGGAAAAAAATCACACTGGATTCTACTTCCAGCCTAGGTCAGTATAGGGAAATGGACAGGCCTGAAACTTGTCATAGGATCAGGGATGTACTTCAGAGCATTCCAACACACAGGAACTTAAAGAGGATTGAGACTGTACCAGGGCAAGGAGAGGTCCCAGATCCACCAAGGATCCTGACTTTGTTCAGGATGCAAAAACTGGCAGCTCTGTCCCACTTTTATAGATGGAGAAACTGAGGCCCAGAAAGGGGTCAGGACTTGTCCAGAGTCACACAGTGAGTATAGACTGATATTGGAACCCAGGTCTCCTTATGCAAAGCCACATATACTCATGATGGGGTCCAAGCCCAAATCGAGACCTTTTTCCCTTGGATGAGGAGGGCTTTTGTCCCATTTGTCTGAAGGGATTTGGAAAGCCTGGCCTTGGTGGGAGGGGCTTTCTTGGATTCCCTTTAACTGATTTAGCATTCTCTTCATATTCCTACCTTTGATTCTATTAGCATTCTTTTGATTCTCTACCAGCCATTACTTAGCATCCTTTTGAGGTCTTGTGAGTCACCAACCAGAATTGTGGATTGTCTGGACTACTGGTCACTCCCATCAGGATCCTCCCTGGATTTGATCTATCTCTGCTATCTAGACTATCCCTGGGACCCAAGACTGCTTGGTGACACCTGGATTCTTCCCTCAGTCTTTTTCTGGATTTAAGTTCCAAATTGCCTCCATGAAGGCAGACTCAGCAGACTGTCTAGCTGAGATTCTATCTGGCTCACTTGTTAATACAAGAGTTACAAATGCTTAGACTCCTTAAGAGTCAACCCAGTATGGTGATTCTTTAATAAACTTTGTTTTCCTTTGGCTTTAAGAAGACCACATTGAATCCATTTGAGCAGGACCCAGCGTGTCAGTATTTTGGGGTCCCCACATCACCCCAAACTTCAACACTCACATATACAAATCCAGAAATACAAACACACACTCTCACTCACAGATCCTCCTTCCCTGACCCTGGCTGGTTAAGAACTTGGCAACTGTCCAGTCATGTTATTGGGAGTGGAGAGGGAAGAAATAGAAATAAAACTCCTGCTCTGAGTTTTCAGGTTGGGGTTTCCTGTATTAACTCTACTACCTGGGATGGGAGGGAACTGGAGCCCTTACACTGGTGAGGAAGGGAATTGAGGGGAAGCCCTCTGGGGTAACTCCAATGTTACCCTATGGCCCTAACTCTGACTGTGACCCTGTATGGAGGGCTGGGAGAGAGAGAGCCCAGAGCTCCCTCTTGTAGGCTACAGGGGATTGTTTTTGTGTTCATCCTTCAATGCTGAAGAAGACCGTGCCATCAGAGAAATGATGACATGACTTGAACTTGACTTTGTTTTGAGTGAGGGAAGACTATGCAGGTCACCAGCCTTACTTCTCCTCCAGAGTCATCTGAATCCAGTGACCTGATATTCATCAGGATGACTGGAGATGACCTAGGATGCACTGGGAGACCTTGGACCTTTTAGGCCAAGGTCTTTGCAGGTACTCACTTAGGGTGAGGTAATGCCCATTCATTGAACAGGCCTGTTTAAGAAGTAGCCAGGGCATGGCCCCTTTAATGAGGTCAAGAAAAAGAAAGACATCAGGCTGGCTGGGAAACAGCAACAGCTACTACTGATAATCACCCTAAAGCTAGGAGGATCCAGAGGACCCCTTAGGCAAGGGCCTATAGAGCCTGGATAGACCACCAGTGCAGGAGTCAGGAGGACTTGAGTTCAAATCTCACCTCAAATACTTGACACTCACTAGCTGTGTGACCTTGGGCAAGTCACTTAACCCCAATTGCCTCATCTTGGGTCATCTCCAGTCATCCTAATGAATATCTGGTCACTGGATTCAGATGGCTCTGGAGGAGAAGTGAGGCTGGTGACCTGCATAGTCTTCCCTCACTCAAAACAAAGTCAAGTGCAAGTCATGCTAGAGGGGAGGAGCAATCCTGACAGTTCATGCAGTCATGTGTAGCCATTTTCCAGTCATATCAGACCCCATTCATGACCCCATTTAGGGTCCCCAAATGGGATCATGAAGAGTCAGACATCACAGAAAAATGACTAAACAACATCGACAAAATTGGCTGCTAAACCTTTCAACTCTGAGATTCTGTGAACTTGTCCAGAGGAGCTTGGAGGGAACATAAGAAAGATGGTACAGGCTAGGAGGCAAGAGATCTGGATTCTAAAGCTGAACTGGGCTTGACTTGGCCCTAGCTTCATTTCCCCCTCTATAAAATTAGGATCTTGATTCATGGAATCCTTTTTTCTCTGTTTTACTACAATATAAAATGCCCATTTTATTTAAGTTCAGATCTTGAATAATAATAATTTTCATTCTTATTAATTATTAATCATAAATTAATAAAAATAATTAATTTTTAATGAGGGACTTGAACAGGATACAACAGCTAGGAAGTGAAAAATTCCATCAGTTTGAGGGAGGAGAGAGCTGCATCTACTATGACCAGGTAATCAGCCTATTCAGACCCAGCCCTGCCCCTCGCTCCATCCCACCCCATCACTGTCCACTCCCCTAGCTCTCCAGCTGGCTCTTGGTTGTCCAGTCACCTGACAATGGGTCTGTTGGGAGCAGAGCAGGAACTCGGACTTCTCTCTTCTCCTGGAGGCTCCCCAGCCCTCACTTTCCACAAGACATTTCCCTCTCCACAAATGCAGCAGCCTCAGAGGGGCCTGGGCCTGGACAAGGCCCCAGGGGACCACAGGGTTCAAACTTGGACTCAGTTGTATAGGGGAGGAATTGATAGTGAGGATGGAGCACCCCCTGGTGGGGAAAGGAGGCAGGTGTAGGGAAGAGGTGCAGAGAGTTCAGAGGACTGGGGTTTCCTGGGTCCACTCTGAGCTACACACCCCCAGTCTGCCTCAGTTCTCCATTGACTCTCCCCTGGGGACAACACCAGAGATTTAGAACTGGAAGGGATTTAGGTCAACTATCCCACCTCTTTCAGCTCCCAGTGTACAGAGGTAGCATGCTTAAGGAAAGGGACCATGAACTCGTCTCAGGGCTTAGCAAAGTGCCCAGCACATACTAGGTGCTTAATAAATCTTATTGACTAACTGATGGATCACCCAATCTCAGTCGGCCACTCTGGGCAAGTCATTTAACCCTATTTGCCTCAGTTTCCTCATCTGTAAAAGGAACCAGTGAAGGGAATGACAAACCGTTCCTGTATCTTTGACAAGAAAACCTCAAATAGGGTCCATGAAAAATCAGACATGAATCTCTAGTCTCTTTGAGAGATACATTCAAACAAGGATTACACAGAGGTGAGATCACTAATTAAGAAGGAAAGAAATAGGTAAGAAGTAGAATACAGGCAGAGGGAGAGATTGTTGACTTTCTTGTCCACTCAGGAAGTCACCAATCAGAGTATCCTGAAGCAAAGCCCTGTTGGCTGGAGGAACCCTTGGATGACTGGCCTCTTCCTGACCCTGGAATTGAGAAAGGGCCCATCAGAATGGCCTTTAGCGAGCCAGACTGAAGTAGCCATCACTACAGCTACTAGAAGACACTCTGGTTGGCCCATTCTCATTTTCTGAATCTTTAAGCAAGGGAATAAATTTGTAACATGTCACAAAGTCAGTATGGGAAAGGGAAGGTGGAAAGGTACTGTGAAAGACAGACAGGAGTGCCTGGCATATAATAAAGGATTATGTGCTTGTCAACTTTCTTTGTGCCATCTCTAGAACTTTACTACCTGGTCTACACACACACACACACACACCCACACACACACACAGTGGGAGATGTGAAAGACTGCAAGATTGGTATTTGCCAGGCCTAGAGGCCTGAGGGCTACCCGAGTCTTCCCTTACCTCACCTCCCGAGGTCTTTGGTTGGCCAAACCAGATGCTCGTATGAGAGAAAGGATGTTCCAGAGTTGAACAAGGGTTGAGCTTTATTTCAGGGTCTAGTTACAAGTGCAGGGGAATTCTTCCTTAGGAGGGAGCGAAGAATCTCCCAAGGAGGCAAAGATCTTACAATAAGAGATTGGAAGTAGAAGTACAAGTGGGGAGAGAGGGGGAGGGGAGAGAGGAGAGAGGAAAAGCGGAGCCTTCTGTCCTGTCCGCTCCGCGCCCCTCCCGCCAAGAGCACTTTCAGGCTTTCCTGATCCTACTTAAGCTCTCCAGCAGCATAGTTTGCATCTGAATACCATGCTGTTAGATAACAATAGTGTGCCCAGATCCGGGACAATCTCGAGGGCGGGGAGAGCTCTCTCCCATCACGTTTCTCACGGGAAGAGGCGGAAATACACGAGATAGCTCGGTTCACCTCGATTCCCAGTCGTTTCCTGGGGGGTCTCGTGAGAACTCTAAGATTTAGAAGTTCCCACCTTTACCCACCCGAGACTGTCCACATGGAATTGAGCTTCCAACCCTAGCAGGTATTCATAGCTCATCTGCATCTTAGGTACCCTCTGTCCCTCTGACTGTGGGATGGAATGTAGAGCAAAGAACTCCTCCAAAAGCTTCTGTTTAGAGATGGCTCCCAAACAGGCCAACTCTTCTCCCCCTACCAGGTAAACTCCTTGGAGTGAACTCCACCCTGCACCAGGGCCAGGTACCATCTGCCTGGGCACCTCCATCCCCCCACTCCCCCACATAGACACCATTATTCTTCTTTCAGTTTCTTCCTCCATTTGACTGTAAGCAGTTTGAAGGCAGGGACTGTCTTCTGCTTTTCTTGGTATTCGCAATGCTTAGCACAGTACCCAGCACACAGTAGGTGCTTAATAAGTATTTATCATCTCCAGAGATGCATAGACTCTTTATCTCCAACAAACTCCCAGATGAGGCAGGACCAGTGTTCACACTCCCCTCAGTACTGTGGTTTCAGCCTTCCAGGGAAATCTGAGTTCAGGCTTTAGGGATGTTGCTTGGAAGTGGTTGTTATAGGGTCCTTTATATAACAAGAGCCCCTTGGGAGGTCTTTTAACCTTCCACCCCAGAGTTGAATTTTCTAGTTTAGAGAGGTGGTGAGATAATACCTAGCTTGTCAGGGCTGCCAAGACCAGGAGATCACTCCTTCAAGGAATCCCAGAGGCAGAAAAGGCTCATTATTAGGTTCAGTCAGAGCAGCAGCATCCTTCCCTTGTAATCTGCTCTCCCTGCCCCCCCAAACCCCCTCACCAATCCTCTGGAAAGCTCAAAATTTCCCCAGGTTTCCCCACACCATGACTGCCTTCCCCCACCAACACCTCCAAGCAGCAACTTTCTCCCATGGTCATTCAGCCCTTTGTTCCATCTAAAAAACTACACTTCCCATCATCCTCTGTGCTGAGATAAGACTACAGAAGCCTGGTTCTGTCTTTATGAGTCCTCCTCTGCACTGCACCTTCCCATGACTCTCATCCCCTAACACACCAGACTAACCAGAGGATGGAGCTTCCAACCTGCCCCCATCACCCCTTCTAGACCCTCCCTCTGCTGCCATCTCCCTACAAAGTCTCCTTGGAGAGACCCTCTGTCTCCTGGTCAGTATCACTCTGGCCAGATTCCTGTGGCTCCAATCTACTGACCTTCAGGTCCCTGACCCTGTTTGACAAGGAATTCAGTAACCTGATTTCACAGTCTTCTCTTCCACATCAATATTGCCCTCAGACTTGGGGAAATAACAATAATATGATCCTGGGCAAGTCACTTCACCCCTGAGGCAAGTCTGCCTCAGTTTCCTCAACTGTAAAATGGGGATAATTCTAGTGCCTAACTCTCAGGGTTGTTGTGAGGCTCCAATGAGAGAATGTAAAGTGCTCACACAGCACCTGGCACGTAGGATGCTGCGCTATATCAATGCTAGCTAACAATAATAATAAACCATAGTAATAAAACCACTCATGTGTATAATAGTGATGTCAGGTTTGTGAAGGGCTCTGTTATCTCATTTGTTATCTATTATTGTATCACCTTCACATCTATTATTGTATTCAATCTTCACAACAGCTCCAGGAGGTAGGTACTAAATGATCCCTACTTTACAGATGGAGGCAAATGAAACTGAAAAGGCTTAAGTGACTTGCCTGGGGTTTGGCATATAGCTAGGAAGCACCTGAGGCAGGATTAGAACTCACATCTTCCTAATTTCTGGTCCAACACTCTATCCACTTCCCCACCTAATCACCTACTTCAATATACATTTTGATTCACCTTATCCTCTCAAGTCATCAACCTCATCATCCATGACCTATTTTTCAGCCCCCCTAATCCATCCACCTTCAATTTCACCATCATTCATTACTGTCCTACCTCCAAGATCTTGAATCCTGATATGCTCCACTCTGATCATCACTTTTTTGCCTTCTCATCTCTCCCTCTGCTCATCTGTAACAGCAAACACCCTAGCATACCCAGGTACGTATGCTAGTACAGGTTCTTGGATCTGCTTTTCTTAAAGGAAAGCAACTTTAAGGGAGTCAGTCATCTTAATTTAATCAAACACATGTATCATTCACTTAGTTCAGGGGGAAAGCCAGCACCTTGAACTTCAGAGAAAATACAAACAGAAATTACAAATAGAGAAAATGCGTGAAGGCCAACAGACAGGGCTTCTGACTCTCTGACCATAACCAATATATGCATCACAGATCAACAGACAGATCCAACTCTCTTACCATTACCTACATACATAGTTACCAGAGAGAAATGCACCAACATCCAGGTTTTCAAAGCCTGGGACTCTGTAACGGCTACCCAGAATCTCCTCTGGCCAAATCACAAGAACACTCTTCCAATGAGTGAGGCCTGAAGCAAAATGCTAATCTCAGAATATATAGAGAGCCAGAAGGTATCACAACCCACACACTTCAGCGTCTAATTACCAAAAGGTGTGAGAACCTTCAAGTAAACAAACTTACCCTAAGCAAGCTTCCCTTAATGGCTCTACTTGAGACCTATTAATGGGCAGGGAAAATCTTCAACTGTCATTAACATTACATCATTTCCCATACAGATGATGCCTAGATCTCATATAACCCTCATGTCTCCACTGTCCTTTGTGCACAACTGCCTTATGGGAAATTCTGCTTGGCTGTCCAGAGAGCACCTCAAACTCAATATATCCAAAATGGAATGAATACCTCTCCCCTTCAATATATTCTCCTCCCCCAAAAAGAGCTTCCCTTCTCTTATCTTCTCAGTGGGTTACCCTCTAAGTCATCCCTGGCTCTCCCTTCTCCCTCACTTCCTCTCACTTGCCAAGTCTCAATGAATTTTATCCTCCGACAATCTCTTCTATCTGTCTACTCCTCTTCTTAGATATCACCACCCTAATTCAAGTTCTTATCACCTCTTGCCTCTGTAAGGCAGCCTCCAAAGAGCTGTCAAAATTATCTTCCTAAGGCACAGATGTGGTTGTGCCACTCCCCTTCCCAGGAACCACTGGAATAAAATGCAAACTCTTCAGGGGAGCATTCAAGTTTTTCTATAACAATGTTGTGCAACTTCAGTAGAAATGGGACTCCTAGTCAGTATATAAGCATTCCTCAGGGCCATAAATTGATTTTGTTTCAAAATGCAATATTATCTATGTTTTATTGTATTTTTACTTAGTTAAATATTTCCCAATTACATTTTAGCTTGGTTCAAGCTAGGCTACCAGTTTGTTCCCTTCCTCAAAGACCATACAGAAGTAGAGAGGATTAGGCTCCTGTGACCAAAAATATTTAAGGGAAAGACATATGTAATTTTAGCCACATCTAGACAGCCCCAAGTGAACACGCATAACCTACAAGAACAAAACAACACAGCACACACGCACACATCCCTCTACCTATATTAGTGATTCTTCAGTACTCTGAAAGAGCTATCTCTCATCTTCATCATTGACTCAAGCTCCCATCCATCGTGTTCCTCTAATTTTAGGGGCCCAAGCACCTGGTTCCATTTAACTACTTAAGAGTCAGATAAACTTTTACAAAGAATAATTACTTCAAAGGGATAATGTATGTTCTTGTTATCCCTTTGAAGTACTGAAGGATTCACATGGGTGAAATGTAACCCTCCTGGGCCTTAATAGAAGCTAGAGAATCATTATTATAGATAGGAGGGTATGTGTGTTCACTTGGGACTGTCTAGAGGTGGCTCAAAAGGAGACAAGAATAAACACACACACACACACACACACACACACACACACACACACACACACACACACACACACACACACCCAGAGTGTCCTTCCCCCACTATCATCTAAGGAGGACTTTAATTCCTTCCAGAAGGAGAAGCAAGAGCTTGGGGCTAGAGGCTGGTCACTTTGTTTCCATCAGAGAAATGAAGTATTAGGCTAGAATTATATCTCTTGGTTCCCTTAAATATTTTGGGTCTTAGGGAAGTCATTGCTATCCCTTAATGGAGGAGATCTCTTAACTATATACCCAAGGTTCGGCTCCTTTCCAACCAAAGGACATTTCCACAATGAAGACATGTAGTGAATGAAAAAGAAATCTATTCAAGCAAACAGAAATCAGAGCAAGTGAACACATTAGAAAGTATACATAATGGATACATTATGTATTATGGATACATTATGTATTATGAATACATAATGAATAAATACATAATGAATGAGGTCTCCCACTGGGAGCAAAATAATTCTGCTCAACCAAGAGAGAGTCTCAAATATCACTCAAAGGGAAATTCCCTGAAGTCTCTAGAATAGAAGTTGAGTATGGGGATGAAATTGTGGTATCTATTCCTCCATGTGTCATTTTTCTCCCAGTGTCTTTTGCTGTATTCGAGAAAGTGAAGAGTATAGAACCACATATGTTCTTCCTTGAAAACTGAAAGCCAGAAGATCAAACTCTCATCTCTCTCAAGTTCTCCCCAGTTCTGCCTCTCACAAAGGAATGGAGCTTTGAATAATCAGTCTATATCAGTGAAGACAGTCCCATGAAAACGGCATTTGAGCCACAGGTTACATAGACAAATATACATTGTCTGGTCATGGCTTAGTCAGCAGAAAAGAGAATTACTGGATAATCAACATAAGCTAGAGGTGAGTTTCTTACTGAGCCCAGTTTTTCACTGAGATCCAGTCTCTAATCTGGTAGATATGGTCTAAGGAAAGAGCTCAGAACTATCCCCAAGAGATCATAAAAATGGGAAAGGGTCCCACATGTACAAAAACATTTATAGCAGCTCTCTTTGTAGTGGCCAAAAAGTGGAAATCAAGGGGATGCCTATCAGTTGGGGAATGGCTAAATAAATTATCGTATATGAATGTAATGGAATACTATTATGCTATAAGAAATAATGAACAGGAAGACTTCAGAGAGGCCTGGAAGGACTTATATGATCTGATGCTGAGTGAAAGGAGCAGAACCAGGAGAACTTTGTGCAAAGCAATGACCACAGTGTGCGAGAGTTTTTTCTAGTAGACTTGGAACTTGATTGCAATGCAAGGACTTAAGAAAATTCCCAATGGTCTTTTAAGGCAAAATGCCTTCCACATCCAGAGAAAGAACTATGGAATTCAATCGCAGATTGTAGCAGATCATTTTCTTTTGTATTACCTTTTGGTTTGTTTTATGATTTCTCCCATTCATTTTAATTCTTCTATATGGCATGACTATGGTGAAAATGTATTTAATAGGAATGTATGTGTAGAACCTATATAAAATTGTATGCCGTCTCAGGGAAGGAGTGGGAAAGTAGGGTGGAGGGAGGGGGAAAAAATCTAAGTTATGGGGTAGTGATTGTAGAACAGTGAAAATAAATAAAATTAATATTAAAAAAAGAAAGAGCTCAGAACTCTGTGAGAGAAAGGCAATACTTCACTGCTACTTGCTCTCTGGCATGGGGAAACCCCTCAGAGCGCAGCCAAGCAGCAGCACTAGTGAAGCATCTGCAAATTCCAGGCTAAGGGTCTCTTCCCTATCCAAAACAGTCTTTCAGCAGTAAAGAGTTTTAGCAATGCAGAGAAGAATTGTAGTCCAGTAGACGGGCAGCTGGATTCCAGAGTAGCAGGATATTCTACTCCAGTAGGAGAATAACTTAGCCCATCAATGGAGCAAGAATAGGGCATATAACCGGAACAATCCTGAGCATCCCAGCTTATCAGGAAAGCCACCCATCTAATCTAGACCCCTCTCATCAGTGATTTTTATAAAAGTATTGAGAACTACAGTTCTTGAGTTGTAAGTTTTCCTGGACACTACCCATGTTCTTCATTCTCTTAGCACTTTAAATGTATACTCACTTCCCTCCATGGATTCTGTGTGCATTAGTAGGAGATAGTGACCCAAGTTTACAGGTGCAACGTTATGTCATTGTTATTTTTGCTTTTACTTTTGAGTAAATGTTTGTGTTAAGGGTTAAGTCAGTTATTGACTTATTAAGGGGAAGCACACTGATGGGGGCTCAGGGGCTATAACAGTGGAAGTGTAGATCTCTCCAAATCCCACAAGGTTATCCCTAGAATCCTGAGAGTACCTGGAACAGTTGCTTCCATGCCAGTCTGTGAGTACACGTACAAATTGGAGACTTTAACATTCCTAGAGAAAGAAGCAACCCACAAAAAGGGTAAGAGAGGAGGTGGCCACATGTTACAAAGGAAGGATAATTACACCTTTCTATTGGCTGCCAGCTCTTCCTTTCCTTTGAAGGTCTGCCATCTCCTCCTCCTGAGGAGCTAGTGAGCCTTTGGTAATTGCCATAAACAGGAGGCCACTCAAGAGGACAGAAGAGTGACCATGCTGATACATAAACATACTGAACTAGTTGTTCTCCCCTTCCTCTTAGTTGCCTTTGAGATTCAGACTAAGCTTTTTTCTTCTCAGTAATGGGAATAAAAGCTCTTGGTTGCTATAGGAGCCAGACTCATTAGCAGCGACTGACTTTGAGAAATCAGTATTGTCAGACCCTGCAGCCGCTGAGAAAGAGAGACTTCCCAGCAGTGGTTTGCTTTAGTCACCGGAGGCAGATTGGCAGAGAAATGCAATCCAGACCTGCAGCAGAGACACAAAATGCTGGCCAAGACCATGGGGAATGTTGCTAATGAGGCACATTCCAGCGGATCAGAGATCATCGATTCTCCTGTCACACAGCAGAAATATGAGGAACAAGGGATAGGGAGACAGACCTTTTTATTTGCATCACACTTACCTTCCTGTTTGGATTCCAAGGTCTCAGACCAGCAACTCCTTCCCCTGGTCCTTCTCTAGCCCTGGAAAGCTGGGAGGACTCTGGGGGAGGAAGTTTCACTCTGGCAGAAACAATGTGGTGAAGTGCTCCTCTCCTTGATGGATTTTTGTGCAATTGTGCTAGGCTTAATAAGCAGAACAACCACATCAAATGCAATGTGCCTGATTCTTGCGGATTTGGAGATTGGTTTAAAAAGAACTGGAAACTTCCCAAATATTAGTGTTGATCCACAGAGGTTTCTATACTTTAATAATTCTTAACCACTGCATACCATATTCCTCCTAGATTAATAATAAAGCTGGATTGGTGAGGGTTTCCTTTTTGCCCCAGCTGGTTGAAGCGGATGGTTGGCACAAGTGTGTAGGGAGGGTCTTCTGAACCAGTTAATATAAAGTGTTTTTGTCTCTCCTCTGATCAGAGAGAAGGGGAATGGTCTTGAGGCATGTTCCTTCCATAGTACAACAGAACCTTTGCTTTAAAGAGTTACATCTTTCCCAGGATACATTGCTAGCAAGCAATGTCCTTCACCCCGTGGTAGAAGCATCTCAATCTAACAGACTCTCTAAATGTAAGCAGCAGGTGATGCTAGGAAACCAGCCAGGCTGAGCTTTCAATCACCTTCTGAGCCTGCAACCCTACTGAGCATGCTGGGACAAGTCACTCCCCTCCCTTAACGTGGGGTCCCTACCCTACTAGATCACAGCCATTCAGGGTGCTGCTTTTCCTTTCTGCACAACCCATTGCTCTCCTCTATGCAAAGTTTGTTTTTTCAGAACTTTACCAGGAAATGGCCAATACCAAGATAACAGAAAGAAAAGGGAGAAAATGTCCATGCTCACTCTGTCCCCCCAGCCCTCCTGTCTTTTGAACTTCCCTGTTTTTGCTGTTTGTCCTTGTTTTGGAAGAGGAACAATGACATCACTAGGCAATGTCTTGACTTATGCATGAATTGGATTGAAATGAGCCCCAAAGTCATCAGCCTCACTCTCTATTTCAGAGTCATTGAAGTCCAGTGACAAGACAAAAATCAGGACGATTGGAGATGGCCCAGGATTCAGTGGATGACTTTGGTGTCTTCAATGTCTGACCAAACTCTTAGTGCTCCATAGCACCTGCTTCCATCACCTTCATGGAGATTGGAACAAACTGTTCTCATCTATCCATTCCACCAGAAGTCTTCACGTGCTTCCTATGACTTCCCTCTCACTCTCTCTAGGGTACCACCATCCTTCCAGTGGCCCAGGCTCACAACCCAAGAGTGATCTTTTACTCTCCTTCTGTCTCACCACAGGCCTCGCCATATTCAACCCACTGCCAAGTCCTGTCCATTTCACCTTCGTGACATCTCTCAAATATGTCTCATCATCTCTGATATTGCTGCCATCACATCTCTTCATGTCTGGACTACTGCAATAACCTTCTGGTTGGTCTCTCTGCCTCATCTGTCCACTCCAATCCATCCTCACCCATCTATCAAATTAATCTTAAGAGGCAAGTTTGACCATGTCAACTTCCCCTCCATTCAATAAACTCCAGTGAAGTTCTTCAAATATAAAAGGATTAAATTTAAAATGCTGTTTGGCATTGAAAGTCCTTCATAAGTGCCCCCTGCACCTAGCTTTCCTACTTTCTTAAATCTTACTCCTCCCTCCCTCAGGTACTCTATATTCCAATGACACTGACTGCTCTTACTCAAACAAGAGACCCCATCTCTTGTCTCCAGGCATTTTCTCTGATTGTCCCTCAGACCTGGAACACTCTCCTTCCTCATTACCTCCAACTGACTTCTCTGACTTCCTTTAAGTCTCAGCTAAAACTCCACATCTCAATCTCTCTTAATTCTAGTACCTTCCATCTTTTGCCACTTTCAGTTGATCCTTTCCGCATCTTGTCTGTACCTATCTGTTTGAATGTTGTCTCTCCCATTAGTGTCTTTTGCCTTTCTTTATATCCTCTGCACTTAGTGCTTGGAACATAGTAGGTGTTTAATAAATGCGTATTGACTGACTGATTGGCTATTCTTACTGGCTCACAATTTTATTTCTCATAATATCTGAATTTCAAATTAACTGTCAGGCTTATACTCATCTCACACTTTTGCCTTATTTTTCTAAGTTAACTCCCAAATCCACAGGTTCAGTACAAATGAAACATTTCTTCACCCTAAAACAAGGAGCACACATTCTCTCTTATCCTCTCTCTATTTGTAAGCCTAAAATAAAATTCAGACACAGCTTAGCATGGCTGTTGGTTAATAGTTTTTAATAACAGGTAAATGCCATCTAAGGGGCAGCTAGGGTTTCAGTGGATAGAGCACTGGGCCTGGAGTCAGGAAGACCTGAGTCCTAATCCAACCTCAGACACTTACTAGCTGCATGACCCTGGAAAAGGATATGAGATCTCACCAATTAATAAAACTTTCACAACTGAAAGATCCTTAGAGCAGAAGATATGTCAGGACTGGGTGGGTTCTTAAAACAGAGAATATCAGAGCTAAGAGGGCTTTGGAATATGGAATGTCAGAGTTAGGCAAGTACTTAGAATATAGAATGCCTGAAAGAAATTAAAGCTATCTATAGTCATATGAAAAAATGCTCAAAATCACTATTGATTAGAGAGATGCAAATTAAAACAACTGAGAAATCACATCACACCTATCAGATTGGCTAACATGACAAGACAGGAACATGATAAATGTTGGAGAAGACATGGGAGAGTTGGAACACTAATTATTGTTTTTGGAGCTGTGAGCTGATCCAACCATTCTGGAGAGCAATTTGGAACTATGCCCAAAGGGGTACAAAAATGTGCTTACCCTTTGACCCAGCAATATCACTTCTAGGATTGTATCCCCAAGAGTTCATAAAAATGGGAAAGGGTCCCACATGTACAAAAATATTTATAGCAGCTCTCTTTGTGGTGGCCAAAAAGTGGAAATCAAGGGGATGCCCATCAATTGGGGAATGGCTGAATAAATTATGGTATATGAATGTAATGGAGTGTGCTATAAGAAATGATGAACAGGAAGACTTCAGGGAGGCCTGGAAAGACTTATATGATCTGATGCTGAGCGAAAGGAGCAGAACCAGGAGAACTTTGTACACAGCAACAACCACAGTGTGCGAGGAAATTTTCTGGTAGACTTAGTCCTTCACAGGAATGTAAAGACTTAAAAAATTCCCAATGGTCTTTTACGGCAAAATGCCTTCCACATCCAGCAAAAGAATTATGGAATTGGATTGCAGAATGAAGCAGATCATTTTCTTTTGTATTGTGGTTTGTTTTGTTTTATGGTTTCTCCCATTCATTTTAATTCTTCTATGCAACATGACTAAGGTGAAAATGTATTTAATAGGAATGTACGTGTAGAACCTATATAAAATTGTACACCACCTCAGGGAGGGAAGGGGGAGGCAGGGGGAAGGAGGGAGAGGGAGGGGAAAAAATCTAAGTTATATGGAAGTGATTGTAGAACACTGAAAACAAATAAAATAATTTTAAAAAAGGAATAAAGAATGTCTGAACCTGAGAGGCTACTCTATTAAATCTCTACATTTTACTGTGAGTAACACTAATGGCTGGAGGGAAAGGTCACAGAGGCATTTTACTCTTGCCCTGCATCCACTGGTCTCCTAAACCTCTCATTCCCCCTCCCACCTCCCTCTCCCTTCTACAGTGGTCTTCATAAATGACCTCCTGGCTATCAGGAAGAGGATTCTCCTCTGAGACAGGTATAAGCAGAAGGCATAAAACTAGAGGAGGACAGAAGAAGGGAAAGTGAAGCTAAGTGTCACTCATTTCTGCTCTTCCATGTGCACTGCCCAGAATTTACTCTTCTTGGGTCAATATGGTCCTTGTAGTAGTGGCCTGGACCACTACCTTTGTTCCCCCCCACCCCCAAGCCCAATATGCTGTCTGTTATTTTTTTCCTTTCGGTGACAACTATTGGCTTAAAGCAGATTTCAGCAAAACCTAAAAAGACTTACATGAACTGATGCTAAGTGAAGTGAGCAGAACCAGAACATTGTTTACCATCACAGCAACACTGGACAATGACCAGCTCTGATAGACTTAGCTCTTCTCAGCAATACAATGATTTAAGACAATTCTAAAAGACTCATGATGGAAAATGAGAAAAAGAGAAAGAATTATGGAGGCTGAATGCAGAATGAAGCACACTCTTTTTTCTTTTTTTTCTTTCTCACGATTTTTCCCTTTTGTTCTGATTCTTCTTTCACAACATGACTAATGTGAAAATATATTTAAGATGATTATACATGTATAAGCTTATATCAGATTGCTTGCCATCTTGGGGAGAGAGGAACTGCGAAAAAAATTTGGAACTCAAAATCCTATAACAGTGAATGCTGAAAACTATCTTTACATGTAATTGGAAAAAATAAAATGCTACTAAGTGGGGAAATTTTTTTAAAAAAACTATTGGCTCATAGAATATGAAATACTTGTTCCAGATGGTACCTTAGAACATAAGATCTAGAACTCTATTGCTGAAACGCACATTACAACACAAAATGACTATACTAGAAGGGATCTTAGAGACCATTTATTCCAAAATCCTCATTTTCTCATTTCTCATAGAACTTCCAGAAAAGGGAAGGTCTTTGCCTCAGGTGATAGAGCTGGTAAGCCACAGAAGAGTCAGGATTGAAACCCAGGACATTTGAGTCCAAATCCAGGCCCTTTCCCTGCTACTCCAGCCACTACTTCCTCTATAGTTCCAAATTAAGCTGGATAGTTTAAGCCCTATGACATAGGCAGGGAGGGCTCTGGTGGGGGCCAGGCACATAGTCCAACTTTATTCAGAAGGATGAGTTGAAGAGTCATGAGGCCAGAATTGAAATGAAAGCTAAAACCAGAATTCTGATCTCTAACTGGAAACTGGAGCCAGAGTTGGAGATTTGGGAAAATGAAAGATTACTCTTTTCCCTTTAAACTGCATTAGACTCCACTCATAACTGACGTATCATTCATCCACCTAGTGGGAATTCTGCCATCTTTTGGTTTCTTATATGAATAAAAAAAACCCTATTTATTCTGGAAAGTAATGTTGTTTCTCTCAGGCTATGTTAATACCAGGGTTGGTATTTTTTTCATTAGTTATACCTCAGAATAGGTCACTTTCTTCATTTGCCAATACTATCACACATATATATGTATATGTATATGTATGTATGTATGTATATGTATATGTGTGTGTGACAATCAACAGAATCCTAGTGCCCAGGGTTTGTCCTCCAGTGGGTCTGCCTCTCTTAACCTCTAGCTCAAGAGCCCCTACCGATGCATTTACTTTCAGTAGCCAACCAGACAACACAATTAGTTCAAGCAAAGAATGTATTCAATGTATTAACCTAGTAAGAAAAGTAGAAATGAAATTTTAACACATAGACATGGGCAATAGTCTCCCACAAACGATAACTAGTATGTATCTAGCACCTTAAGGTTTGCGAAGTTCTTCACATCTATTCTTTCATTTGATCCTCACAACAGCCCTGAAACGTCAGTATTACTATTGTCTCCATTTCACAGATGAGAAAACAGATTGACCAATGTTAAGTAGCTTGCCTAGGTTCACACAGCTAATAAATGTTTCAGTCAGGATTTGAGCTCAGGTCTTCCTGACTCCAAGTCTAACATTCTATGTCCTATACTACCTAAATGCCTCAATATATTTTTAGAAAACACATGTGGCCAAGGCACATGCATGGAGAGGAAGCTCATGCCTCAGTATTACAGGCCCATTAATACCATACTACATAACCAGTCTACTTCCTTCTCTTCTACTGTTCTTGGGGTGACTGTCCTTCAACAAGCATTTATTAAGCACCTACTATATGTGAGACTCATAAGACCTGGAATATTACATCTGAAAGGCACATTGCAACATGTCAAACAGAAGAATATCTATTTTATCCTGGAGTCAATGGGAAAAAGTTGAAGATTCAAGAGGGAAGGAGGTGATGGAGAAAATGGGAAAGAGTGAGATGAAGTACACAGTTAGAGGGGTCAACCTTGTCAAAGAGAAGGGCTTCCTCTTTGTCAGACACTGGGGGAAAGAAGGAGAGAAAATGGAAGATGATGTCAGAGTTTTTGAGATGAAAAGAATGGGAAAAGGAAACATGCTCATGTCAAATACAATCCATTTTCTCAGGGCCTCAGCTGAGTGGGAGGGCGAGGGGACTTGAGGAAGGAAGAGAACTTTTGGAACAATGGCCTTCACAACCAATTAAAGCTGTGCTCACTGTGGGGAGGGGGTTGTTTTTTGTTTTTTGTTTCTTTCTGATTTTAGAGCCCAGTCAAAGTTTCATCTGATCAGATGAAACTACAACTAAAAGTGGGAGCCATCATAGAGTCTTGCAACTCGCTCAAACTGGTACTTTAGGAAGATCACTATGGCACTTGGGTGGAGGATATCTAACAGATTGGAGAGACTGGAGCCAAGGAGCCCAACTGGAAGGCTGTTCCAGAAGGTTAGGCCAAAAAAAATAATAAAGGGCCTGAACTAGCAGGTTTGTGGTGTAGACAGAAGCAAATGTATGTAAAGTTGCTGAGTATAGAGTTAACAAGATTTAGCAACTACTTGGATATGGGGAGTGAATCAGAATGTGGAGGTTATGAGTCTGGGTAAGTGGCAGGGGAAGCTTGAAAGAGGGATGTGCTTAGGGGGAGAGATGATGAGTTTTGTTTTGGACATGTTGAGTTGAAGATGCCTTCAGGACATCAATGCTGACCTCATAGGGCTGTAAATATAGAGCTCCAAGGGATTTCAAAAACTGTTCTGTGCAGCCCTTTCATTTTAGGGGTGCTGGAGACTTTGCAAAACACTGCATGTACATGCCTTCAATCCTCCCAACTACTCTATGAAGTAAGTACCAGAGGCGCTATCACTATCCCCGTTTCCTGATTCTAGGAACTGAGGTTCAAGGAAGGAAGATGACCTTCCCATAATTACACAGCTAGTAACCCCTCATACTCAGGACTCAAACCCAAGCACCTTCTTCCCAAGTCTAGCCCTCTTCCCACTGCCTTGAACTGCCCCTCATAGGAGTGGAGATAGAGAAAAGGATAAGATTGGGTTTTTCTTTTTTTCCTCCTTTATATCTGGGCAGAGATTAGAGCTTTCTGTTATAGACAACAATCTAATTTGGGGGACAGATACTCTTAAATACTCCCAAGATCCTCTCTGACTTAGCTACAAATGAATTTGAACCAAGACAAAAGGTAAATTAACAAGGCAGGGTCAATATCCTCAACCAATCTAGCCTCTATTTATATTTATACTATACTTATCTGTCAAATAGGGATAACAATGGCACCTATCTCCCAGGGTTGTTAGTAAGATCAAACGAGATAATAATTATAAAGTGCTTAGCCCAGTCCCTGGCAGTAGTAGTAGTAGTAGTAGTGGTAGCAGTAGCAATAGCAGTAGTGGCAGTAGTGGCAATAGTAGTAGTAGCAGTAGTAGTAGTAGTAGTAGTAGTAGTAATATTTGTCAATAGCAAAGTGCCTTTGTTTTAGTGCTATTATTTTGATTTGTGGAAAACACTCAGTGTCTGCACATGTCAAACAGGTCAAAATGAGAGGAATATACTTCTTGGGAAATATCTTTGGACCTCTGGGTCAAGGAATTCCCCCAACAAGTGCAACCTAAATGATTTTATAACAAATGTAGGGCAGAGATCATCCCCCCACCTCCTAGAAACTAATTCCAAAGTCCTCACAAAATGTAACACATAACTTGACTTTTCATTAAGATTCTGATCTCCTCATCTTTGTGTAAGCCATTGTGTAGGCCAAGAGTGCACAGTACACTCTGTATAAGCCATTGTGTAAGCCAAGATACAGACACTGAAGTTTAGGTGTCTCTGATTCATCTCTTAGACTTAAAGAATTGTAGCTGAGCTCACATGGGCTGGAGTCCCACATCACTTCCTATTCTGTGCCCAGGCATTCAGTTCCTAGATGGGATTCAATGCTCTAATTAGGGGTATCATTCTCACTGACTTATTAACAAGTCCCAACATAGTATCCCAAGGATGAAGTTAGTTATAATAAAATTTATGGATCCTCAAATTTGGGAAGGGGGGAATATAGAAAAGTACCCAACAAATATGACTCAAGGATGTGATGGGCAATGAATTCTACCTCAGAAAGAATTGTTAAGCATGGAAAAGTCACAGTGTGCGTTAACAGAACAATTAGACCAGAATTCAGTAACAGCTTGCAAGCATGGTTACAATTGGTTGGGAGGGTAATATTTTAGTGTCATCACATCATATGGCAGTTTAGGGAAATGGTTAATCAAGCAATTTACATTTCACCTCAGTTGCCAATTAATCAAACAACCAAGTTTGATCTTACTGGTAGCCACCCTCTCTAATGCTGAAGCTTCCCTTACCAACAGTCCTTTCCTGGTGCTGCCACAAGTGCAGCCAATTACTCCAGTAGACCCTGTTGTCATACTCATGGACATTTCAAACTCACAAGGCTAAGACTGAGCTTGAGGCTCCATTTTTCTGTGTTTTATTCTTTCCTGATCTTAGGTGAATGTGTATCCTGATAGGGGTACATCCAGAGTTGGAGGTGACCTTGTGAGTTCAAGAAGTGCAGAGGTCTTACAAAATAAAAAAAATAATAATAATAATAAAAAAAAAAAAAAGAAGTGCAGAGGTCCTGGGGTCCCAAAGGGTTGAAGGTGAATGGGGTAATGAAAGGAATCCCCAACAGCTACTCCAGTGTTCTTGGAGAACAATATGGCCACCAACAGGAAGACTGACCATTTTACCAGCAGACGTCCCACAAGTTGTCTGGACAATGCTGTTGTTTGTCCTTCATCCTAGAAGAGGACCATAACATCAGGAAGGTGATGCCATGACATGCAGGTGAATTGGATTTAAGTGAGGGAGGACTGTGCAAAGTTGCCAGCCTCACTTTCTCTTCTGGAGCCACCTGGGTCCAGACACAAATTAGGACGACTGAAGATGTCCCCTAATAGAGTGGAAGACATTGGTCTTTTAAAGCTAAGTTTAGCAAGTCTCAGTTTGACTGAGGCAATGCCCATTCAGTGATTAAGGCCAGGTAAGAAATGAGGCAAAGACCAGGAGTCTTTGGACAATGTTTGGACTATTTGGACAGTGAAAAACCTAAGTGAAATGTAAAATACCTTATTAGCAGTGCAACAAACTGTTTTATGTTCAGATGAAGTTTAACAATCAGCCTCTCAGAAGATTGGAACTGTAATTATGGGTAACATTAATAAAACATGTTCTAACTTTGGGTTTTTATTTTTAATTAAATGCCTACTTGCTAGTGTTTTATATTTAGTATTTCTTTTGTGTATAGGAATAAAATATCTGTCCTATTCCCCATTCACATTATGTATTTAGTGCCTTTCTACTCTCTTTTTGGGGGGAAGCGCTAGACATGAGCCATAATCTAAGCTATAAATTAATCTGTCCCCCAGAATGTAAAGGTAGAAGATTAAGTATGCACAGTGCCCTACCTCCTGTGGAAACAGAACTGGTTAACAGAGTCAAAAGTCTCCTTGAGAGGCTAGAATATCAGGATAAATCTAATGTACTGCCATGGGGAGAAGAGGGGGTAGGGAATTGATAACCATCACCATTAACGAACCCAGTCACAGAATATGAAAAGGAATTAGCAAGAGTCCGTTAACATGTTAACAAGTATTCATATGTTAATAAAGCACAAATTCATGTTTCTCCCTTGTTAGTTCTTCAGGAAATACTAAGTTCTCCCTAATAGAATTAGAAGGGAAAATGATCATTGATTAAATAAGATAGGTCAATGCCAAGTCAAGGTCATAGCAGTAGGGAAGCTAGGTGGTGCAATGGATAGCATCAGGCCTTGAGTCAGGAAGACCTGAGTTCAAATCCAGCCTCAGACACCTGCTAGATATGTGACCCTGGGCAAGTCACTTAACCCTGCTTGGGTTGTGGGCCACACAACTGCCAAGTGTCCGAGTTCAGATTTTCCTAACTCCAAGCTCAGCGCTCTCTCTGCTGAGCCACCTAGGTAGGTGTTCCTTATATATATTTTTTCAGTAGTGCACCCTTTTTGTACTTACTTTCCCCATGAATACTCTGTGTATTTCTGGGACAGCAAAGCCCCATTTTGGGGAAGGGATGATGTTTTACAGCTAATGCTCTACTATACATCTTAGTAAATGCCTTTGCCTTGAGATTATTGTGCTACTGGCCAACTATTAAAGGAAAACTCATCAGTGGGAGATTATGGATTATTGTTCTAGAAGAGTGAACTGAGAGGATACCCTCAGGAGCCCCAGATTATAGTAACCCCCTTGGAGACTCAGTCTGTAAATCTGTGAGTGGCAAATTGGGGAGGTAACTCAGAGAGGGTTTTGTACAAATTAGAGGAAATTTGATCTGAGATAAATGTAGTCATCTGAAGTATTGTGTTCATTGCTAAGTGTCACCATTTTAAAAGGACTTTGGTAAAGTAAGAAGCACCCAAAGAAGGATAAGGATCAATCAATCAATAAGCACCTACTATGCACTGGACATAGTGCTACAAAAAGAGACAAAAGATGGACAAAAGATGGTCATCACTCTCAGGGAGCTAATGGGACTGGTAATCTATGGTAAAGGGGCTTTGAGTTCATGTCACATAAAGAGCTAGGAATAGGGCATGTTTAGCGTGGAGAAGCTAAGACTCAGGGAGAATCTTGACAGCTGTGGGTCAAGTATTTGGAAAGCTGTAATATGGAGGGATTCGATGTTTTCTGCTTGGCCCCAGAACACAAAACGAGAAACAATGGAGTGAATTTGCCAATAGGTAAACATAGACTTGATGTCCATGAAAACTGCCAACCATTGGATCTGCCCAAAGTGCTACCTCATCCTGGAGATCTGTAAGGAAAGGTTGACTGACCATCTGTCTAACATATTGCAGTGAAGATGCCTTTTGACTTCGTAGCCACTGAGCTCTCTATAATTCTGTGAAACCTGGGATTGTGAAATATTATTGAAATGTTTAACATATGCAGCTTATATAATATAAAGGAGCATTGATGCAGCAACAAGTGTTCTTTAAGCTCCTACTGTGTACCATGTACTGTACTAAGCAATGGGTCACACACACACACACACACACACACACACACACACACACACACAGAATGTCTTGCAAGACTCTAAATATTTAAATGTTCAATCCTGCCAAGGAGGGAATCCCCCCTTGTTGAGATTTCATTCAGCTTACTTGGCCAGCAGATCTAATCAGGATATTGTGAGCATGTCAGTAAATAGACAGATGTGTGTATTCATCCTTCATTGCTGAAGAAGACCATACCATCATAGAAATAATGACATGACTTGCACTTGACTTTGTTTTGAGTAAGAGAAGGCTGTGCAGGTCACCAGCCTCACTTCTCCTCCAGAGCCTTCTGAATCCAGCAACCAGATATTCATCAGGATGACTGGAGATGGTCCAGGATGAGGCAATTGGGGTTAAGTGACTTGCCCAAGGTCACACAGCTAGTGAATGTCAAGTGTCTGAGGTGAGATATGAACTCAGGTCCTCCTGACTCCTGCACTTGTGCTCTATCCACTGCACCACCTAGCTGCCCCTAAAAAGACAGATGTAAGGATACACTGGATGCTATCAGAGCCTCCAAGAGAATACTAATCCTAAGAATCTGGTTCCACTGTGATCAGTGGTCTGTGTGGTGCCTGGCCTTGGGTCCAGGCTAATCCAAACTCAAGCTGATTCCATGTGCAGAGACAGGACAGCTAGGTACTGCAATGAAAGCAAAGGAACTCTTGGGGGATTCTATCTTTAACTTTTTTCAATCAATAAACATTTTGTTAACTTTCATTTTTTAATAAAATTTTGAGTTCCAAATTTTCTCCCTCCCTCTGCTCCTTTCCCCCTAAGACAGCGTTAATTAGATGTAGGTTATATATGTGCAACTGTGTAAAATATATTTTTATATTAGTCATGTTGTGAAAGAAGAAACAGAACAAAAGGAAAAATTATTTAAAAATAAAGAAAATAAAAATAGTATGCTTCTATCCAGCAGCTGGGGGTGGGAGGGAGAAAAGAAGAGAAAGAGAGAGGAGAGAAAAGGAGAGAGACAGAGAAAGGAAAAGAAAGACAGAGAGGGAGAGAGAGACACAGAGAGGGAAAGAGACACAGAGAGGGAAAGAGACACAGAGAGAGGAAAAGAAAGACAGAGAGGGAGAGAGAGACACAGAGAGGGAAAGAGACACAGAGAGGGAAAGAGACACAGAGAGAGGAAAAGAAAGACAGAGAGGGAGAGAGAGACACAGAGAGGGAAAGAGACACAGAGAGGGAAAGAGACACAGAGAGAGGAAAAGAAAGACAGAGAGGGAGAGAGAGACACAGAGAGGGAAAGAGACACAGAGAGGGAAAGAGAGACAGAGAGAGGAAAAGAAAGACAGAGAGGGAGAGAGAGACACAGAGAGGAAAAGAAAGACAGAGAGGGAGAGAGAGACAGAGAGAGGGAAAGAGACACAGAGAGGGAAAGAGACACAGAGAGGGAAAGAGAGACAGAGAGAGGAAAAGAAAGACAGAGAGGGAGAGAGAGACACAGAGAGGGAAAAAGACACAGAGAGGGAAAGAGACACAGAGAGAGGAAAAGAAAGACAGAGAGGGAGAGAGAGACACAGAGGGAAAGAGACACAGAGAGGGAAAGAGACACAGAGAGAGGATAAGACAGAGGGGATTGGCCTACATGTGACAGCACCTGCCTTCCAATGCCTCAAAGAGAGTACATGTGTATACTTGTTCTATTGTGAGCCCATTGGGCAAGCAATAGGGCTTTCCAAGACTTTGAAGGCACTATGTCTAGTTTACTGTAAGCTTATGCATACGTATATGCAAATACAGATGTACAAGATATAGAGATAAGTGAGAGCCAGCATTGCCTAGTGAGCAGAAAGCTGGCATCAAAGACAAGAAGATATGGATTCCAATCTTGCCTTTGATGTGGTGTTCTTGAGTCTCGGGCAAGTAATTAACTTCTCATCCTTCCAGGAAGCATACTCAGAGGTTCTTAACCTTTTTTCATCCTGTCCCTCTTGGGCAGTCAGTCTGGTGAAGCTTCTGCACCTCTTCTCAGAATCATGCTTTTAAATGTATTAAATAAAATGCAGAGGATTACAAAGAAAACCAGTTCTATGGAAATATATTTATGAAAACATTTTTAAAAAAACAATTTTATGGACCCCAGGTTAAGAACCTCTTCAAGACTCTAAGCTGCAGAAAAGGTGAGGACCTGGATATTGGAGAGAATTTCCTCTTCTGGGAGTTCTCCATGCCAAGGAAATAACAAATTCAGGATAGAAAGATAAACGAGAGAGAAAGAGACAGAGAGACAGACAGAGACAGAGACAGAGGGAGGGAGGGAGAGAGAGAGAGAGACAGAGAGAGAAAGAGAGACAGAGAGAGAGAGAGGCAGAGAGAGAGAGAGAGAGAGAAAGTAAATACACTTCTAAAGAGCTCTGGAAGTCTTTGTGGGATGTGTCTTTTCTGCCTCCATTGATTTGAGGCCCCCCCATGCCAGTAGTGCTCCCACTTCTGTTAGGGGCCAGTGATGAACACTCTAGTTCTATTTAACCATTTAATGTAAATTAGTTTTTCCAAAGAGATAGGTACTTCAAATATATAGATATAGTAGGAATAGAATACATACATGTTTTCCCTGAGACTTCAGGAGTATGTTGTCCCTCACATGACTACCATCTCTGAGGGGAACAGTCTCTATACTGAGCCCAGTTCCTACACAATGGTGGTCCCACCACAGTGACATACAAAAGTGGTATCATTTCCATATGAATTCTTGTCTCCACTCCCACTGGACTGGAGTCCTGACAATTACTCCCAAAGGTTACTCTTGCTCCTCAGGGCATCAATGCTGGAATCCCTCTGGAACCCAGTTTCTAAAACAAGGGACACTAGAGAACCTTTCAAACTCGCAAAGTCCAAGGCTCCCATTTACTTTGTCTAAAAAAGAATAAATGTAGAGGCCAAAGATTCAGGTCCTTTTACAGAGCTATATGGTCTCAGAAGAGAGAGGTCTCCAAGGCCACTGCTATAGCATTGCCTCCCCTTGAATCCCTCAGAAGCAACAAAACAAAGAAGGTGGAGCCAATGCTGGGAGCCTTTTTTGAAGGCCTCCCCAACCACAGAGCTTCCTCTTTAGCAAATAGTCAGCCATCCAGAACCAGTTGCAGAATGTCTACATATTCTCCAATATCTCTCCAAGGTACTTGTGTTCCTCATTATCATGACTCTCCCTGGAGTAGGCACCCTAGTCTCCACCACATGGAAAGACAACATATGAAGCAATTAGGGCATATGCCAGACCTCCATTGTTCTGTCCCCATAGCTTGAAAAAGTTGCCATCCTTGAATGTACAGTCATGCCATACCTAGACATAAACCTGATGGCACCAATGCTATGTAGGAACTGAGATTAATTGTGAACCTACTCCCCCCTAGTACCTATAGTGGTGTAGG
The DNA here is from genome assembly GCF_028372415.1 of Notamacropus eugenii. Classification (NCBI taxonomy): domain Eukaryota; kingdom Metazoa; phylum Chordata; class Mammalia; order Diprotodontia; family Macropodidae; genus Notamacropus; species Notamacropus eugenii. The sequence continues at coordinate 28,714,567 of NC_092876.1, forward strand.
GGAAAGCATGCTCTTGAGGTATTGTAGAAAATGTTTGCTTCTTGTTCTTGACATATTTTCAAAGTAAATATCACTTTATAAAAGCTAGATGGAGGGTATGGAGCCAAGGTAGCAGAGTACTAGAAAGCAATGCAGTGAGATCCTCTTCACAAACTTCTCTAAACAGATCTAGAAAATGTCCCAAACTCAATCCTGATGGGGAAATGCAGAAAAAGCTATACTGGGTCTTTTGTCCACCCCAGATCAGTATAGGGAGAAAGATATGGAGGTCTGTGGATGCTGGAATTGAAATCCAGTCAAGAATATTCCATCCATAGCATGCCAGCACCCAAGGAGATACTGCATGCCATGTCAAGGGGAGGTCTCTGACCCATGCTAATAAGCCATCAAACTCATATTGGGTCACTGCAACTAGGACAGGTATGAACTAGCAGCTTTGTTATCCATCACTCAGCCCCAGGTCACAGATCCAGGGTGGACTCAAGAGTGGCATCCTGTCTAGGAAGCCTGACTAGCCTGTGGAGAAAGGAGGAAGTTCAGAAGGTAGCAGCTGTGTGGCTCAGATGCCAGAGACAGATCAGGGTCTCACTTCCAGCATCAGCTCAGCCTGCAGAAGAATAACCAAGACAGGATGTCAGAGCAAAGAAACTCACAATCCTGCCACTTTAATCAACAGAGCCTCCCAGCTGACTGATAGAAGCAGAGTCCAACACCCTCTACTCAAACCCAGGTCAGGAACTTGCTCAACCCTGCTCAGACCAGGGAGGCAGAATCAGACTTTCCCCTGGATCAGATCACTTTAGGAGCTCTGAAAGTTCACAGGTCCTCAACCTGTTTCTGAGAACCTGGAATAACAGAATACTAGATACCCCAAGAAAACAGTGATAGGATGAGTACAGACCTTCCCTCCAAATGTGTTGTAGAGGCCAGTCCTAATATTAAGTCCAATGTCAGGAATTAGACTAGAAGAATGAACAAATGAAAAATGAATCCCCCCATAAAGAGCTTTTATCATGCCAGGGAAACTCAAGACACAAACAAACCCAAAAGAGGAAAATAACTGACTCCAGAATATCTATAAGCACAGACTCAGAGAAAAATATAGCCTGGGCAAAATTCAACTAGACTTCCTGGAAGAGTAGCAGATGAGGCAAGAGTTTATTTTTTTAAAAAAGCTTAAATATTTTTGATAAATGAAATGAGACCCTTTGATGGAAAAAAAATGGAAAAGGAATAAAAGCCATGGAAGAACTAATTAGTTCTAGTTAAGTTCTAGTTCTAGTTAAGACCCTTCTAGTTAAGAAAGGGTCTTAAATAAAACCAAGCAACAAACCCTGACTATTAGGATGGACCAAATAGAATGACTCCATGAGACAATAAGAAACATCAAAATAAAGTCAAAAGGCTGAAAATATACAAGAAAATAAAAGGCATCTAATAGTAAAACAAATGATCTGGAAAACAGGCAAAGGAGAAAAAGTTTATCATTGGATTATCTGGATGTCATGTCCTGAAGAGAGCCTAAACAACCTCGTTCAAGAAATCTTAAGGGAAAATTGCCCAGATCTCTTAGAAACAGAGGGTAAAATGGAAATAGAAAGAATCTACCAGCACCTACTGAAAGAAATCCCAAAGTGATTCAAACAAATATTTTTTAAATTTAAACAAAAGTTAATTGATATTAAATGGTTACATGGAACTGGGGTGTTCATTACTGGCCTCTAACAGTGGAAAAAAACCTAGCCAGTGGAGGTTCAAGTTGATGGAAGTAGAAAATAAGCACCCCATTCATTTCTCAGAATACCCTAGAACAATGAGGGACATGTGCAGCTAGCCTGGTTCTAGAAGAGAAGGCCAAGTACGGTATGCTCATTATATACATATATAACCATCATATACATATACATACACATATGTGTATCTATGTACATGCATGCATGCATGTACAGGTGTGTGTATATCTGTGGCAGGGACCATTCACACTCACCCCCAGAGAGAAAGCTCAGAGTTTTCCTAACTGGTCCCAACCTTCTGAGTAGGAGCTTTGGGGCTGGTTTCCAGCCATATGTGACTCATGGCTAAAGTCTTTGAACTCTGACATGACAAAGAGTACTCTAATCGGCTACCAAAGTAGAAGAACTGATGCCTTGGTAGATACTCAAAAAGGAAGCAGTCCACCCCCTCCACCCTCTCCCTTTGCTGCTACGAGTATGACAAGACTTTCAAACTTCCTTCCCTAAGTGCTGGATTGGGGCCGGGGGTGGCGGGGTGGACAGCCCAAGAGCTATAGCCCATACTCAGACTCAGGCTTGTCCAAGCCAGACGTGTTTTAACTGTTCTGTGCTCAGGGTGGGGAAAGGGGAAACCACCAGAGAGGTAGCTGGAAATAGTTCAGTCACAATCTTGCCCAGAAATGAAACAGGGTGAGAGGGCAGAGGGGATGGAGGAAATGTTAACAAGATGCCCATGAGGCAGTTAGCCAAAGGTCTCATGATTTCCAAAAAGAATATGCCTCCACTTTGCTTTCAGAGCAGTATCTCAGGTTCTAATGCCATCTGTGACATGTGTAAGATGTGTGAGTGTGCCCACTCAGGATGGGAATATCCATATAGAATATATAAACCTATAGAGAGGCAGCCCAAGGAGAGAAAGTGATATGTATCTCTGCAATCTTGCCTGCCCCCCTCCAAGGGAGATTGCAAATCCTACCTTGAAGAGAATAGGAGAAAGGGCCATAAGACCATTTTGATTTTTTTCTCAGACAGGAATATCTACCTCCCTCCCAAAAAATTAGCTGGTCAAGGGGTATAGTTTGTAGATTCAAAATAACAATCCACTTCCCTGGTGGCTGTGCCTTAGCCTACTCTTTCTATGAGCTCCTTGAAAAGAGGAACCTTTTCTTTTGTAATAGATGCTTAATAAATTCTAGTTGACTGACTGGTTCCTTCCCATCTAGAGCCAGTTACAAAAAAGATGATCATAACTAGTGAATGGTGCATAAACCCATCTATTGAAGCAGATACCAAATAGAAATTGGAGGCATTGTTCTGGTGTTCAGTTGTATCTGACTCTTCGTGGATTTTCTTGGCAAAGATACTAAAGTGGTTTGCCATCTCCTTCTCCAGTTCATTTTACAGAGAAGGAAACTGAGGGAAAAGGGTTAAATGACTTGCACAAAACTAGTAAGTGTCTGAGGTCAGATTTTAACTCAGGAAGACTTTTCCTAACCCCAGGCATAGCACTCTATCCACTGTGCCACCTAGCTACACAGATTAGAATGTACCAGGAAAAAAAAAGAGTGAATAAGATCTTTCCCAAGGGCATGAAATCTTGGCTCAAGCTGATCTCACTCAAAGGGAAATTCCCTGAAGTCTGTAGAGAGGCACAAGTTAGAAATCAGACATAGTGAGGAGCTGACCTCCCCCTACATAAGAAGTAATACAGTTGCAGGAATCAACACAGTGACAAAATCCAGAAAAATACACAAAGGAAAAAGAATTCATATGAGTTCCAAGAAATAAACAGGATATATTTGTTGCTATCTTGATAAGCAAAGAAAATGCACATACTCCAAGTCATTTTACCTTAATTCCTCAAGCAGGTCTGTTCATATCTCTGAGCCTTAATAATTTTTCTCTCTGAAATAGGATAATAATCTTTGTACTAGAGGAACTAGAAACAAAGTAGATGCCCATTGACTGAAGAATGGTTCAATAAATTGTGGTACATGAATGCAATGAAATATTACTGAGTCTTAATAAAACAACAAATATGGAGAATATGGAGAAGCATGGGAAGACTTGTAGGAACAGATGCAGAATGAAGTTAGCAGAACCAGAAAAACAGTGACAACATCACCACAAATAGAAAAGGCAATGACAATCAAACTGTGTAATTATAATGACCAAGTCTGATTTCTGAAAATAAATGAGAAAATGGACTTCCTGTTCTTCTTTGCCGAAGTGAGGGACTGTGGGTATGAAGCACTATAAAACCCGGTTGATGTGTTGATTAGTTTAGCAGAACTGATTATTTTCTTTTTTATTCTTTGTTAAAGGGGATGGTTCATCAGCTGCCAGAGGAGAGAGGGATATATTTGGAAATTAAAGCTATAGGATTTCCAGATAAGATGTAAATGTGAAATGTTCTAGAGGAGTCCAAACCACAGCAAAGATTTAAAAGGGCATGAAATGAAACAGTGATCAAGAACAGGGGTCAGCAAACTAGAGACCGCCAGTCAAATACAGCCTATCATCTATTTTTGTACAACCTACAAACGAAGAATAGTTTTTTTAGATTCTTAAATATAAATTTTTATTTTAAATTATTTTTTTAAAAAAGCTCACAGGCTGCACAAAAATAGGTAGTGGGCCAGATTTGACCCAAGAACCATGATTTGCCTGCTCCTGATCTAAAAAGACCAAAAAGAAAAAAAAGTTCTTCTACTCACTTCTGGAATGCACAAGAAGTGTATGAGAAGCCTTTTGAGGTTTGGAGACATCTGACTGGGGCCTGTTAGAGCCACAGTAGGGAACAGAACCATTTCTAGTTTGGAGATTGTTCGAGGAAGAGCCAGAATCAGGGCAAAGTCAGCCTTTCTGCATGTCTCCAAAACTAGTTAAAAATCCTGTTACTTTTAAAGACACCAATCATAGTGAAATGTAAGAACCTAAAATATATGGACCAAATGACATCAAAGTATGGAAAGGAAAATTATACTCAACAATATTAAAATACATGGGAAACTCTATGTGCTCCTATTAGACCTAGACAAATCTAGAAAAAAAAACACTAAAGAGGGCAATTATCTGAAGGGATTTTTAGAGAAGTCCAATAAGACATGTCTCTGGCAATTATTTAATGGGAATCAAATGGAGCAAATCTATTTCTCAGATGTTGTGGTATTTTTACAAAAGTTGACCAAATGTTGTGTAATAAAAGCTTCATAAACCAACACAGAAAAGCAGAAATATTAAACACATCCTTTACTGATCAGCAAGCAATAAAAATTATAATCAATACAGGTATCTGAACAAAGAATTCAAACAAATTAAGGTTCAATAATACAATATTAAAGAATACATAAGTTAAAGAATGAATCATAGAAATGAGAATTTCATCAAAAAATTACAAGGTCAATATACTAAACTTTTAAGATGCAAGTGAAAAATGCTCGTAGGAAAATTTATAGCTCTAAACACTTTCGTCAATAAAAGAAAGAATGACTGAGAAACTAGGAAAGCAACAAATTGCTCATTTGAAGAGGCAAGAGATACATGGGTGTGGAACATTTTTATAGTTCTTTAATATTTTCATTGGTTTTGCTGGTTTTTTCTCCACCTCTTTTTCTTTTTTTTCTTCAAAAATATTGTTTTTATATTTATATACATACATAAATAATACATATACATGTGTGTATGTATATATATATGTATGATGGCTCTTTGAGAGGGGAAGAGACAGAAATATTTGGAGAAATTTTGATGACGGAAAAACAAAAGTTATCAAGACAATGTTTTTAAATTTAAATATCTTTTCTTTAAGAGAAAAGCAACGAAAGTATTCAATGTTGCACCAAACTACAGCAGGGAATTTTGCAGAAGTTTAGCTACGTAAAGCCTAAATGAACAAAAGGTCTCTCTTGGTTTCAGACATGTAATGAACTCTGACTGAACCTAACTACCTGAATCTCCTTCTTTGTCCTTACGTATTTTATAACACCTAAGTGCTAAATACTTGGGTGATGCCAACTGTGCACAATCCAGTTGCTGAGCTAGTTCCCAAAGACCTCAATTTCTTTTTTTTAATTGCTCTACACTAGTTCGGTGAGGCTTCTATCCTAATTAAGCCCGTAATGCCGGGAATTCCTTAATACAGCCTCCTTGGTCTGCTAGGATGCTATCTCAGCCTCCCTTTGCTGTTAGGAATGAAAACTCCCATTCAATTATCTTTTCTATAGCTTTAATTAAATTCTTTTTTGTTACTACACTGTGGCTCACATTGCCATGGTGTTCCTTACAAACCCTCCAATTTGACTGTACATGACGCTTACACAACAAAACATAAAAAGAGAAACTCTGAAAATCAAAGAATGGAGAAACAAAGGTGAAAAGAAAAACAAAAAATAAATTGAATTGATAAATAAAACTTGAAATTTATTTTTGCAATAATAAACAAATCTAAAAAAGTAATTTGATTTTTATGAAAGCAAGGAAAACTAAATTGATGAATAAAAAAAATTTTAAAGGGAATCCAAAATAGATTTAAAAAAGAAAGAAAGAAAGGAAATTGTAAGACACTGCTTTGTTCAGTTCTCTGCCATCAAAACTTATGTCTTATATATTGGATGAAAAATGAATGAATATTTACAAAAAAGTATAAAATATCTAAATTAACAGAAGAAGTAAAGAATTTAAATAACTCAATCCCAGGAAAAGAAATTAAGCCATAAGGGAGCTACCAGAGAAAAAAGCCCAAGAGCCAGATGGATCTACAAATGAATGGAAGTGAATTCTATTCTAATAAACACTCTATTCTAATAAACATGAATTCTAATAATATAATAATAATAATTCTAATGTATTCAAAGGATAATTGACTCCAACATTACATAAATAGCTTGCAAACATAAAGAAAAAAGAGAGCCTACAAAACTACTTCTTTGATACATCCAGGCCTATGGTCATCTTGATACCTAAACTAGGAAGAGACAATGTGGGTAAAGAAAACAATGAACAATGAATACTAATATTAAAATGTTGACTAAAACATTAATAAAGAGTCTACATCAACATATTTTAAAATATCACACACTATGACTAAATTGGATTTATATCAGAAATGCAAGGTAGATTCAGTTTTGGGAAAACAATTTTGTTTACATAAAACTGAAAATTTTTTATATTAACAAAATGAATGCAATTAGAATGAAAGAGGCAACATTTAAATGGGGAACCATCTTTAAGAAATATCCAATAAAGGTCTGATGTTGACAATATAGAAAGAACTGATTCAAATATGAAAGAGATATTCAACAACAGATAAAGTGTCAAAGGATATGTGTGTGTGTGTGTTCGTTCTTCGTTGCCGAAGAAGACCATGCCATCAGAGAAATAATGACATGACTTGCACTTGACTTGGTTTTGAGGGAGGGAGGGCTGTGCAGGTCACCAGCCTCACTTCTCCTCCAGAGCCATCTGAATCCAGTGACCAGATATTCATCAGGATGAGTGGAGATGACCCAGGATGAGGCAATTGGGGTTAAGTGACTTGCCCAAAGTCACGCAGCTAGTGAGAGTCAAGTGTCTGAGGTGAGAGATTTGAACTCAGGTCCTCCTGACTCCTGCACTGGTGCTCTATCCACTGCATCACCTAGCTCCCCCTTGGACACCAGAAGGTAGAGATTTTGGAAAGAAAGTGAGAAAAAAGTAAATGGAGGACCCAGTAGTAGATGGCTTTCCCAAGTAGCTTAGTCATAAAAAGGAGGAGAGATATAAGACAATTGCTATCATGGATGGATGAGTGAAGTGAGTATTCTTTAAGGATGAGAGAGATATGGACATGTTTGTAGGCACTAGAGAAGCGACTGATAGGGAGATAGAAGATTAGGGTTGACAAAGGAGGTGATCTGTCGGAAAAGACTAAATGGAAAGGGATCAAGGGGGCATAGAGGGTTTTTCATTTGAAAAAGGTGAAGGAAAGAAAGTATCTGAGTAATATGAGATAAAGAGGAGAGGAGAAGAAGGAATTTTCACTAAATGACTTCAGCCTTGAGACAGGATTCTCATCCAAAAAGATGGAGGGAGAGAGGGCCAGGAGAGGTTTGGGAAGGGATCAAAAGGCCTGGAAGAGCAACTGTGGAGAGTGGGGAAGTGAATCAGTTAGGGAGGAGTAAGACCACAGGAGTGAAGGAGTAAAGGCCCAGTTGAGGTTTTGCAACATAAAAGATGGATTCAGCTCTCAATGACTCTCTTTTTGCTGAATTCATATTTAGGTGGGGTTTGGTGACTCCTTCACTTATGGGATCCTGGGAGAGACGATGCTGTGTTACATTTGAAAATTAAGGTAAACTGAGAAACAGTGGTCCAAGCATGATCAATTTATTAGTTAGGCTAGCGGTAACCAATAAATTGGGTCAATGACCTCTCTCACTGACCAAAGACCCCAGACTTGGGCTCATCAGCCTTCATATAGTTTGGTAAGTACAGAGCTGGGGAGGTGGGGAAGACAATGCAATTGGTTACAGGGTAGACAGTATCACATCATGGAGGTGAGGTCAACATAATTGGTTATAGCAAAGAAAATAGGCTAGTACCCACATGAAGCTAGTAACTACTCCTCTCCATCATTAAGTAATGCTTGTCCAGAGGACATTGCTAGTGGACCAGGGATAGAAGACTTCCAGGCTCCTAGGAGAGTTTGTTAGGGAGATAAGATCCTCCTTAATTATGCAAAGACAGACAGTGACAGACAATATACCTTGTGGAAATATACCAGATCAGCTTGTAGGCTTTAAAGATAAGGTAAGGTAGATAAAAGTTTTCTTCAAACTAATTTAGAGGGAAAGCTAAATTCCTGAGCTCAGTTCAAAGATATAGCAAAGTGGCTTTAAGCAGATGCAGACTTAATTATAAAATCAATACAGAATTTAAAAAATTACATTGCAGAATCAATACAGTACAAATCCATGCAGTAGGAACTAGAGTTGATATTAATTTTCATCTTTTTTTTTCAGCTATAAAGAACCTTCCCCCTCTCAGGCCATATGGCTCCTGAGAAACATTTAGCTTATTCATTCTCTTTCTATTCTAAGTGAAAGGAGTGAAGTCTCTAGCCAAGGGAGAGAGAGCCTCTAGAACTCAGAAGTCAGAATCCAGTCCAGCACTGATGCCCAAGGAGCAAAGAGCAATCCTCAGGGTCCCAGCTCATTGGATGTATTCATCTGGCAGTCATACCCACATTTGGACATGAACATAGTGGGACCAATTGTCTTTCCAGGAACTGAGCTTAGCTCTGAGTCTACTCCCCCAGAGTCTATATAGATGAGAGTATGTCTTAGAGATATTAAAGAGAATTCTTGTGCTTTTATGACGGCTATATTCTTGAAGTAAATATCCATTTTTTTAAAAGCTACTCAATTTTAAGTTGTTAAATGAAAATGGGTGCCAATCATAGCCCTTCCAAACAGGAGAACATGCCCATGAGTGTCTGACCCAACAGCAGAGAGAAGAAATACCCTAAACACTCCTGAGGGAAACCTAGGTGACAATAGGCCTGGCTCTGAGAAAGTGGGGCCAGAGTATACCATCTTACCCCACAATAAATAGAAAGCTAGAGCCCGAAGATCTGGCCCTGCTTCTTCTGTGCAAATGCAGGCATGTCCCTTCCTCTTTCTTACTGTTAGTTTCCCCTTGGGTAAAAGGGGCACCATAGCCTTTTTTTCTCTGTCTCCTTATGTTGTTAAGCATTCAGCACATATTGCTACCAAGAGGGCTCCTAAGTGGCATTTGAGACAGTCATGTCCATAGAGGGGGAGATAGCTGTGGTCAGAACCCATGGGGACAATGGTGTCCCGTTCTGGGTGTCATTTTAGGAAGGGTGGTGATGAGGAGCATGACCAAAGGAGAGCACCCAGGATGGTGACACTGGAGACCATCCCATATGTGGATTTGCTGAAAGGGCCTAATGGTTTAGTCAATTTTGTTATGTCTGATTCTTCATGACCCCATTTGGGGTTTTCTCAGCAAAGATACCAGAGTGGTTTGCCATTTCCTTCTGCAGCTCATTTTACAGATGAGGAAGCTGAGGCAATCAGAGTGAAGTGACTTGCCCAGGCTCACCCAGTTAGTAAGTGTCTGAGGCCAGATTTGAACTTAGGAAGATGAGTCTATCCTGGTGCTCTGTGTGCTATGGCGCCACCTAGCTGCCTATATTTCCAAACTAGCTTACAAGACTTAATGGGAGGACACAGCTGACAATTTAAATACTGGAAGGGTGATCACATGAAAGAGAGATGAGATTTGTTCTCCTTGACAGCAGAGGACAAAAGCAGGAAAGCATTTTCCAGCTCCATATAAGGGGAAACAAAACAAAGCAAAAACTAAAACTTCCTAACCATCGAAGTGATCTTACATTAGGATAAACTGCCCAGGGAAGTGGTGAGTTCTCCATTACTGGAAGTATTCCAGCAGAAGCTAGATCACTTGTCATTAGTTTCCACCTAGAAAGCATTCTTAATCAGGCACAGATGGAAATATGTTCCTTCCCAGGTTTCCTCTAGCTCTGCCAATCTATCATTCTCCTGTCTAGTTGAGTCTTCCAAAATCTATACCCATGAATTATACTGTAAACTTGGATAATTGCTTGTGACCCCAGGGAGCATTGTGCGCCTTCCTTTGTATCCAAAGTGCTTAGTCCTGTATCTGGGAGCCTAGTAAGCACTTAAGAAATGCCAGATGATTGATTGACTCATTGATTGATTGTCCTCCCCTGCTCCCAGGAAGGATTACTCAGGAAGTTTGCCTTAATTACTGGAGTCAGTCCTGGCACTGCCTTTGGCCCCAGTCCTGGGAACTCCTTTGATGGAGAAGCTTGCCCTTGTCAGTGTCCAGAAAGTGGTCAGCTGGATCAGTAGCTAGGTCACACCTCTGAACAACTACCCACCGCCCTTATAGGGAGCATTTGAGATCTGAGAACCCTTAAACTTCTGACTGTCTGCTCCAGGAGGTAGCAACACCTTGCCCCAGGTAGTGTACATTGCCTGGGATTTTTTCACTAAGCAGGTAGGGGATATTCCAGGACTCCTGACCCAGTGAATGGGTTCCTATGCCCAACCATTTGCTATGTGAAGATGATTTTCCACCAAGAGGAAAGATTAGTAGTAGTAGTAGTAGTAGCAGCAGCAGTAGTAATAGCAGCAGTAGTAGTAGTAGTAGTAGCAGTAGTAGTAGTGGTAGTAGTAGTAGTAGTAGCGGTAGTAGTAGTAGTAGTAGTAGCAGTAGTAATAGCAGTAGTAGTAGTAGTAGCAGTAGTAGTAGTAGTAGTAGTAGTAGTAGCAGTAGTAATAGCAGTAGTAGTAGTAGTAGCAGTAGTAGTAGTAGTAGCAGTAGTAATAGCAGTAGTAGTAGTAGTAGCAGTAGTAGTAGTAGTAGTAGTAGTAGTAGCAGTAGTAATAGCAGTAGTAGTAGTAGTAGCAGTAGTAGTAGTAGTAGTAGCAGTAGTAATAGCAGTAGTAGTAGTAGTGGTAGTAGTAGCAGTAGCAGTAGTAGCAGTTGTAGTAGTAGTAGCAGTAGTAGCAGTAGTAATAGCAGCAGTAGTAGTAGTAGCAGTAGTAGTAGTGGTAGTAGTAGCAGTAGTAGTAGTGGTAGTAGTAGCAGTAGTAGCGGTAGTAGCAGTTGTAGTACTGCAGTGGACAGAGTACTGGGTTTGGGAATCAGGAAGATTCATCTTCATGCGTTCAAATCTAGCTTCGGATGGATGCTAGCTGTGTGACCCTGGGCAAGTCACTTCACCTTTCTTTGTCTCAGTTCCTCATCTATAAAATGAACTGGAGAAGGAAACAGCAAACCACTCCAGTCCCTTTGCCAAGAAAACCTCAAATGAGATCAGTCAGATATAACTAAAAATGACAAACAGTAACAAAGTAATAGTAATTAACATTTATGTAACACTTCAAGGATTGCAAAGCATTTTATGTAAAAAATATCTCATTTGACTCCCACAACCACTCTGAGAGGTAGGTGCTATGATGATCCCCATTTTATAGTTGAGGAAACTGAAGAAAAGAGAAGTTAAGTGACTTGCCCAGAGTCACACAGCTAGTAAATGTCTGAAGGACTTCCCGATTCGAATCCAACACTATATATCCACTATGTTACCCAGTTTAGAGTCAAAGTACCTGCATTATAATCCCAGCTCTGCCACTGTGAATTGCATGAGTTAGACCTCTCCAGATCTCAGTAGGGTTATCTGCAAATGAGAGAATTGGTCCAAATGCTCTCTAAGGTCCTTTTTACCTCTAAAATTATGATCCTAAAACTGACCACTGAGCTACTCACTAGCACTGCGGTCATCAAACCTTTTTTGTTCAAACACCCAAATATTCTAATATTTAAATATTATAATATTCTAAGCCAGAAGTTCTTCACCTTTTTAATGTCATGGACCCCCTTGGCAGACAGTTGGGTGAAGTCAACGAACAATTTCTCAGGGTAACATTTTTAAATACACAAATTAAAGATACATAGAGTTATTAAAAAAAAAACTAAAGGTTTATGAAAATAGAGATGTAAATTTCTTTTTCCACCCAAGTTCATAGACCCCTGGAAATCTAACCATAGAACCCATCTTTGGGGGGAAGGGAGTAAAGAAATCTGCGGGGCACATGTTAGAAACACTTGATCTAAGCAAATTTGGAATTGACTGTGTGACATGGGAGATGCTGGCACAGGACTGCTCAGCATAGTGTGCCCACATCAGAGAAGGTGCTGTGCTCTGTGAGCGAAGCAGAATTGAAACAGCACAAAGGAAATGCAGGATGTGTAAATTTAGAGAATCCACTCCAAATGTTCACGTGGACTATTTGTGCCCGACCTGTAGCAGAACGCATTCCAAGCTCATACTAGCCTGATCAGCCACAGTCAGACACATTGAAACTTCACTTTATCATAGCAATGTCATTTTGGTCCTCTTTCAGAACAAAGGACGACAACAAACCAACCAACCAGCAAAACAAGAGAGTTAATTCAACTCTAACCTCTAAATGAGGGAGGGCAGGAGAGGGGATGAAATAACAGGAAGAACATAAAAAAAGAAAGTTTCTTTAAAATCCAAAATTAATAATAAAAAAGAAAATAAAATCCAAAATTAAAATTTCAAAGTACAACCATCTCCAATTCTAATAGCAATAGTGCAGGAAAAATCTGCTTAAAACGAGGAAGAAAAAACAAAATCAGCCATTGAACTCCCAAGTAAATAAAAAATGAAAAGTTAAAAAAAAATTATTCCAGGAGAAATCTCCACTTGTAGCCAGAGCTGACGTTAGAGTTGTGTGGCTTAGCAACAGACTGTCCCTCTCTCTCCTCCCTCCCTCTCTCTCCTTCCTTTCTCTCCCCTCCCTTTCTCCATTCCCTTTCTCTCCTCCCTTACCACCCAATCCACTGAGGGTGCAGCTATGCCTTCCCAAAGCCCCACTTCTGGCTAGATTCTGACTCTACCAAGGAGCCTGGAGAGAGCCTGCCACAAAGTGTGACAATAGAAAGAGATATGCCTGAGGGCATTAATGCAACTGTCTCCAAGGGAAAGGACTGCTCCAGCTTCTTAGAGGCTCTCTAAGCTCCAAACCCCAGGGGAACAAACGTCTTTAGCTATAGGACTGTGAAATATCAGCTGGTCCAGTTCTCTGCCTCCCTCCCCCCACTCCCCCAAAGTCCAGTGATGGAAGGGGTCACTTAGCCAATCTGACATGTCATTTCCTCTTCTGTAAAATAATATCAAATAGCTCAAATCCCAAATCATGCAAGAGACTTTTTCCTAACCACTATGCCCCAACTCCCTCCCCCTCACAGCTGCCAGTGTCTCCCCCTATGAGATTCCCTTCTATGGACTCTATTTATAGTTTCAGTGTTTATCATCACTTACCTGCCATCTCCCCATTACAGAATGTAATTTCCTTGAGGGCAGAGACTATATTTTCTGTCCTTTATATTTTTGTATCTCCAATACTTAGCACAGTGCCTCCTTTACGTTGTTGTTTAGGTTTTCAGTTGCATCTGACTCTTCCTGACTCCATGGTCTATAGAGCCCCAGGTCCTGCACTATCTCTCAAAGTCTGTCCAAGTTCATGTTCATTGTTTCCATGACACCATCCATCCATCTCATCCTCTGCCATCCCCTTTTCCTTCTGCCTTCGATCTTTCCCAACATCAGGGTCTTTTCCAGACTCTTTTTGAGTCCTGTCTTCTCATCATGTGGACAAAATATTTAAGCTTCCTCTTCAGTATCTGACCTTCCAGTGAATAGCCTGAATTAATTTAAGTATTGACTGATCTGATCTCTTTGCTGTCCAAGGGACTCTCAAAAGTCTTCTCCAGCACCACAATTCAAAAGCATAGATTCCGTGACTCTTAGTTTTCCTTATAGTACAACTCTCACAGCTGTCCAATGCTACTGGAAAAAGCATAGTTTTGACTATACAGACCTTTGTCAACAAGGTGATGTCTCTGCTTTTGAGTGTGCTGTCCAGATTTGCCATAGCTTTCCTTCCAAGGAGCAAGTATTTTTTTTTAATTTCACAGCTGCAGTCACCATCTGCAGTGATCCTTCAGCCCAAGAATAAAAAATCTGATGCTGCTTCCACTTTTCTCCCTCTGTTTGCCAGGAAGTGATGGGACTGGTTGCCAAAATCTTAGGTTTTGATGTTAAACTTCGTAGCCAATTTTACCTTCTCCTCATTCACCCTCGTCAAGAGACTTTTTAATCTCTAGTCATTTTCTGCCATCAGAAAATCTGCATATCTGAGATCTGGTATGTAGTAAGTCTTTAATAAATGCTTATTGACCAACAGGTACCTATTTCATGGGGTTGTTGTGGGATTTGGATGAAAAATAAGGGTGTAAAGTTCTTCACAAATCTTATAATGTCTTATATGTGTATGTATGTAAATGTGTATGTGTGTGTGTGTCAGCTATTAATAAAATAAGAAGGCTAAATGAGATGAGTGGCTTCTAGGTTCAGGGCTTCAAGACTCATTCTTACTTCCCAGGGCAGCTAGGTGGCAAGTGAATAGAGTCAGGATAGAGCTGAGCCTGCTGTCAGAAAGACATGAGTTCAAATTCGACCTGAGACACTGACTAGCTGTGTGACCCTAGGCAAGCCATTTAATCCTGTTTGCCTCCATTTCCTTATCTGTAAAATGAGCTGGAGAAAGAAATGGCAAAATATTTCAGTATATTTGCCTAGAAAGCTTCAAATGGGGTCAAGAGGAATCAGACATGACTGAGCAACTTATTTCCCATCTCTTTCTATGGTAAGCCCCTTGACCCTCCTCCAAGCTCCCTCACACTGCACTTACTGTCCCTACCTCCTAGTTGGCATAGTTCAGGCTTGTCTGCTGCCCAGTCAGATCTCTTCCCTCCCCAAAAAAGTACCCAGATCAGGACAGGGGACCAGAAGTCATTGCCACTACTCTGTATCTACCGAGACTTTAACAGGGACAATGGAATGAGCCACCAAGCTGACTTCCCAGGCCATCTGTCAATACGGGATGGGGAGAAGCCTGCAGAGGCAGTGATGCTGGGTCCATTGCCTGGGGCTTCTCCAAAAAAAGGAGCAGACATAGGAACCAGAGGTGAACACAAAATCTAGACGCCCTCTAGCGAAAGAGAGAGGGAGGGAGAGGAGACACAGGATGTTGGAGAACAGTAACCAGGCCCAGCCTTGCAAAGGGACCTCAGAGCCAGGCTGAAAATGACTCTCACCTCCCCAGAATTCTCTCCAGCCTTCTCTAAAATCCTTCCTGTCTAGCCTGATGGCCACCTCCAGAAGAAATGCTGAGAATCTTGGCTGACTGTGCCCATAATGGGTTCAGATCAAGGAAGAGACTGAAGAAATCATCCCCTCCAGCCCTCTCATTCTACATGTGAAGAAAGTGAAGCCCAGGGAGGGTTTCAGTGGCTGGAACTGATCCCGATTTGATTGGCTGACTGGGATTCAGGGAGGCAGAGCTGGGCCTCTGTGATCAGTTGTGAATGAATGAATGAATGAATAAATGAATGGATGAATGGATGAATGGATGGATGGATGAAAATACATTTATTAGCTGCTTGCAAACCTCCATGCACTGTGCCAAGCACTGTGAAAAAACAAGACAGTCCTTGCTCTCCGGGAGCTTCCCATCTAACTGGAGGAGACAAGACTTGGAAGAGTTCAGCTGCAAGGAGGATGGAAATTCCTAAAAGTCTTAATGTTGTGTCAGTGGAGTGTATATTTGCACTGGCAGCTCAGAGACCTGTCCTCAGGAGTCTGGATGGTGAAATGCCAGGGTATGAAATGGTTAGCAAGAAATGGTTCTTAGTCTGTTGTTTTGTTTTCATCTCAAATCTTTCTTTTGAAGTACCACCATGCAGAAGGAGTAGAGGCTCTGAGAAGAGAGAAAAGATCTCTCTCCCTTCTAGCATCCTCACTCCCCACCTACTCTCTTCCCCAGCAAATAATGATGACTTGGGGTCAATGTTCTGGGAAGATGTAGACATGGGTTTGCCCAGGTGGCAAGACAGGAGAGTGCCTAAGAGTGGGAATTCTCAGCTGGAGACCCTAAAGCAAACCAAGGCATTGATAGAGTTCTCACACAAGCACATGGTTGAATCAGACATGTGCTTGCCTATGCAACATGAATTTGTTGTTCAATCGTTTGCAGTTGGGTCTAACTCTTTGAGACCCCATTTCTTGGCAAAGTTACTGGAGTGGTTTGTCATTGCCTTCTCAAACTTATTTTACAGATGAGGAAGCAAAGGCAGAAAGGGTGAAGTGACTTGCCCTGGATCACACAGTAGGTATCTGAGTCTAGATTTGAAGTCATGAAGACTCTTCTTGACTTCTTGACTTCATGACATCTTCATGACTCTTCTTGACTTCAGACCCAGCATTTTATCCACTGCGCCACCTAGCTGCCTTTTATTCAACATGGAGGAAGAGTACATATGCAATGTTTCTGAACCCAAACCTCTTATTTAAAGGATGAGAGCTTTTTATTTCCTAAGCAGTATGACCCTAGAATCTGGGCTCTAGAGAGAAAAAAATGACTTTCTTAGTCAATTGGTTCCTAAAATCTAGACTTCTAGCAGATAAAAGATATTTCTTTTGGGTGCTACTAGCCCTTGGGGTTGTCTAAGTTACCCCAAGTTTGGAGATCTGGACTTTTAGAGAAAATGGGAGCTATGGAATAGCATCCTTATTGAAGAAAAAAGAAAATATGGAGGATTGTCCTAGTAGCTCCTGCAGCCAGGGGAGCAGCAGGAATTAAAGTTTCATCACAGGGATTGCCTGGCAAGAGAGACAGATCTTTGCACAGACTATCACCTGTGCCCAAAAAGCACTCTCCCCTCATTTCTACCTCTTAGAATCCCAAGTCTTCTCCAAATTTCAATTTAAGTACCACTTTCTACATGAGGTCTTTTCTAACCCCACAGCTAGTACCGTTTTCCCCACCAAGTAACCTTGTATTTGTTTTGTGTATGAATATGTATTATATGTGTGCGTCTTTATATATACTCTTTCTCTATATATGTATATACATATATATATACAAAGATACACACATATGCACATACGCACAGGTGTGTAAATAGAGGGATAGGTATTTCATGGAGCATCTAGGTGGTACAGTGGTTAAAGCACAGGGCTTAGAATCAAATCCAGCTTGAGACACTTACTAGCTGTGTGACACTGGGTCAGTTACTTAACCCTGATTGCCGAGAGAGAGAGAGAGAGAGAAAGAGAGAGAGAGAGAGAGAGAGAGAGAGCTAACTATCCACACACAAAAAAACAAGTAGATGAAGAATATTAATTATGTACACTATGTTATACAGTTTGGATGTACAGTCCAGAGAGCTGATATATAAGTACACATATCATGGACATTGCAGATAGATAAAGAACTGGACCAAGAAATGAATAGACAGAGGCTTTCTTTTTAGCATCACTATTCTTCCTATGTAACTAATGACCATGGAATTAAGTCTCCAAGGAGTGAGTTGCAAGTCATTCAAAGGGTAATGGAGGCACTTCTGTTTCCAGATCTCCACCATCCAATCCGTTTCTCTCCACAGCTGCCAAAATAATCTATTCTGACCTTGCCATTCCCCAGCCAAAAGCCTTCATGGGCTCCCTCCCCTCTAAGCTAAAATACAAAGTCCACCAACCCTGGAATTTCAATCCCTTCACATTTTGGCTTGCTCCCACCTACATTTCAAGATATTTTAATCCCCTTCATATACTCTACATTCCAGCAAATCAGACTTCGCTGTCCCATGCGCTGATTTCTTTAAAAACCTTCACTTATCCCTACCATAAATCAACAATTATTTATTAAGCACCTACTGTGTGTCATGCACTGTGCTAGATAACAGGGATACACAGACAGAAAAGTAAATTATCCTATCAAGGAGTCTACATTCTTTTGGAAGGAGACAATATGTACATCTGAGAAAACACAGACTACATACAGAATACATGTAAGGTATCACTCCTTTCTTACATAGACATTTTCTTCTCTAAAAGAGGTAGTAAAAAGGACATTAATGTTACAAATATAGGAGGAAAAGAGGAGAATTTGAGGAGAAACACAGACAATTCTGAAAGGAATTGAGACGAAAACAGCATGTCAAAGGTAAAAGTACTGAGTAACGGTACATATGGCTTCAATTCATTGTTCCCTAGCTGCTAATGTATGTTACTGTTTTTAGATCTGTGAATTTTGTATGGGAAATTCTGGATCAAAGAATTCTTTGGGGACTATGAGGCAATTGTATATTGACTATTTGTGTCATATGTGACAGAAATGTAAATTTTGGATTTCTCAACCTAAGCTAGAGATGGGAGGCCAGGTTTTGAGAAAGCAGAGACATTAGAAGCCAAAGGGACAGAGGCTGAGATGTAAGAATGCAGGACATAGAATACAGAAGCTGATGGAGTTAAAAAGCCAGCAGAAACAGAGAAGCAATGTGGAAAAGGAAGATTGTAGAAGCTAGTTCAAGTTCAGTCTAGTTAAGGTCAGATCACTAGAGATAAGCAAGCTCTGAATTTGATAGTAAGAAACTGATCTGATTGAAAGAAAAATATACTACTATTTGAAAGAACTGATTGTAGAAGAAACTTGTGTGTGGTTCGAAGAGCTGTCTGCACCTATCTACCTTGCCTTTTTAGCACTATCTATAGCTTGAAAGAAGGAAAAATCCCTCAGAGGTTTGCCTACATTACTCATTACTGTCATCTTTGCATCAAGACAGGGAAATCCCCCAAAGCCCTAAATAGTCCTGAAGCCCCCTTATGCCTGAATAGCTTTGCAGATCCCAGGCTTATGACTACTTTTTACTAAAAAAGTTTTACACTTCTTCAGGATCCAAAGAATAACAGGTATATGACTTCACCTAGTAGGAGATTAGAGAGGCCCAGAAGAAGAGTGGTCCTATGTAACAAGTGACTTACAGAGATCAAGAACATCGTAGAAGTATGGTTTGCCCCAAGCCATGTGTTTCCCTACTCATGTGCCTCACTTCTAGGTTCCCTTGAGTTTGTGCCCACTTTTCCCCATGGAAACCATGTGCATTGGTGGAAGAGTGTGAAGCATGTTTTTAAATGGATTGTTAAGTTATGATTATTATTACTTTATATTCTAGAAGTAAATGTGTTATATTTAATAGTTAGTGATATCATCTTGCCTGATTTGTTTAAGTGGGAAGCACACTGATGGGGGCTCAGGAGCTACAGGTCTGAGTAAAAGAGGTACACATCCTCCACACCAAAGTTACCCATACCCCTGAAGTTTAGTTAATCAGACTCCTCTAAGGAACCACTCTGACAGCATGGATAGAGGAAGGCTGAACAAGCCAAGCAAGCCGAGAGAGAGAAAAAAAGAAGTCAAGTATCATGGCCATGGATATACTCATGCTACATACAGAGTGAATACAAAATAAATATTCAGCAGTTAATACAAGTAGTTGGGAGAGCAGGACACTGGAGTTTATTTACTGACAGGGGAGTAACACAGATCTATGCTTAAGGAAAATCCTTTTTGCAGCTGTGTGGAGGGTGGACTAAAGTGGGGACCAATGAGGAGGCCATTATAATAGTCTACGGAGAGATGACGAAAGACTGAGCTAAGCTGGTCATTGTGCAAGTAAAGAGAAGAGGTGATATTTGAAAGATATGAAGGTAGAAGTGGCAAGATGTTTGGGGTGAGAGAGAATGAAAAGTTGAGCGTAACTTTGAGATTATAAATTTGGTAAATAGTAGGAATGGTAGTACTTTTGAAGGAATAGTGAAGTTTGGTAGAGGAATGAGTTTAGGGGGAAAGATAAGTTCTGCATGGAACATATTGAGGTTGAGATATCTCTGGGCCATCTTTTCCAATTACTACCCTATATCTAGGTGTGTGTTGAAACCAGTGAGCCAACTGTTAAATTTTCAGTGTGAGCATTTACACCTGGGAAATCAGCGAATATTACAAATCAGAAACCGATTTATTGTTTTGTTGATTGTCTAGAGTTAAGAATATGATGTCCAAGATAACTCTGAAGGACTTACTATGAAAAATGGAATCCATCCCCAGAGAAAGAACTGATGGTGCCTAAATACAGATTGAAGCATACTTTTTCAAATTTCTTTATTTTTCTTGAAGTTTCTTTTTGTTGGGGGGGGGGGGGTCTATTTTCTTTCACAACATGATGATTGTGGAAATGTTTTGCATGACTACACATATAAACTATATCGAATTGCTTGCCTTCTCCATGAGGAGAGGTGTGGAGGGAGAAAGCAAGAGAATTTGGAATTCAAAGTTTTAAAAATGAATGTCCAAAATTGTTTTTACATATAACTGGAGAAAAATTAAAAAATAAATTTTTTAAAGATTAACGTATAAAAAAGGAAATGATGGAGAAAATGCCAATGATGCAGATTAAATCTAAAAGTGTGTCATTCATACTTTTTTCAGAGAGCCAGTTGTTAAACATTTGCCAGTACACCAATGCCTATATCCCTCCTGCTTCCTTTCATGGCCAGACTACTAATGGAAAGAAACTGTTGATAATACATTTATTGGCTCCATTTTCTTAACTCCTACCCACTTGCCAATCTCCTATAATTTGGCTTTTGTCCCCAAATGTGTCTCCAAGATCTCCAATGATTTCTTTATTGCTAATGGCTTTGAAAATACAAACTGCCTAGATTACCAGATGAGGGAATACAATATGTAAATAGGCCTAAAAATGAAGCAGGCCATAAATGAGCTTCCTAAGAAAAAAGCTCCAGGACCGTATGGATTTACAAGTGAATTCTATCGAACATTTAAAGATCAACTAATTCCAATATTACCAACTAATCCCAATATTAAATAAATTATTTGGAATAATAAGCAAAGAACGGGTCCTACCAAACTCCTTCTATGAAACAAATATGATACCGATACCTAAACCAGGAAAAGTAAAAACAGAGAAAGAAAATTATATTTCAGTTAATTTCATTAATGAATATGGATGCAAAAATCCTAAATAAAACTATTTGCTAAAAGATTATAAAATATGACAAAGATTATGCATTGTGACTAAGAGGGATTCACACCAGAAATGCAGGGATGGTTTAACAGAAGGAAAACTATTAACATAATTGATTATATCCATAATAAAAGTAACAAAAATCACTTGACAACTTTGTTGTATATTTGAAAGAAATAGCAAATTGTACATAACGTATGTGCAATTTCAGGTTCAGTCCTCTGTTTTTCTATCCGACTTTGTTATGGAAATGCTTGCTTATTCCTTAAGTTCAGAATAAAATAAATTATTTTTAAAAATAAATTAAATGACCTTGCAACAATTATTGTGGTAGCAAAGATCTGGAAAGAAAGTGGGTGCTTGCACAAAAAATAAAAATAAACTCTTCCCTTGGCCCTACTATTAATCAGTATTTATTGAATTCCTACTAGGTATCAAGTCTGGGAGATTCATGGACCAAAAATGCATTAATGTAATAGAATAGCACTGTACAATAAGAAATGATGGATGCAAAAAATTCAGAGAAGCATGGGAAGAATTGTATGCATTGACAGAACAAAGCAGATTCAAGGGAGCATTCTGTATTCGGACGGCAAATAAGTGAAAGGTTTCATAAAATGCAGTTAAACCATGAGTAAGTGGGGGAAAACAGCAAAGGTAGAAGAAAGAGAGAATGAAACAAACCTCCTCCTTCATGGCAAAGGGTGGAGTAATAAGACAGAGTATATTATCCGACTTGCTGTCTATATCAGACACTTGTACTGATTTTTCTTGGTCACTTCGGAGGGTTGGATCTCAAGGGGGTGAGATGGGAAATGACTGTGACAAATGTACAAAAGAAGTCCATAAAAATTTATTTTTGAAAATAAAACCAATGCCCTTTTATTCATCCTCAGTAGCGTTCAGTCACTCCCTTCTCTCTGGATTCTCTTTTATCTCCTATTTCTGTAACACTGTTCTCTCCCAGTTCTCCCCCGACTTCTCTGGCCCCACCTGGTCCATCATTCAGATCCCTCTCCTTAACTGTGGGT
This sequence comes from Notamacropus eugenii, assembly GCF_028372415.1. Lineage (NCBI taxonomy): Eukaryota > Metazoa > Chordata > Mammalia > Diprotodontia > Macropodidae > Notamacropus > Notamacropus eugenii. The sequence goes on from NC_092876.1 coordinate 28,736,864, forward strand.
ATTCCCTGTGTCTTTGTCCCAGGCCCTCTTCAATTCTCTCTACACACCCTGTTGGTGACTCTGCTCCCACAAGTTGAATTATCATCTCTACAGATGACCCCCAGATCCATTTATCCTGATCTTTGCTCTCTCCTGAGCATTCTGCCTGCTAAATGTCTTCGTAGATACCTCAAAATCAATATGTCCAAAATAGAACTCATTATCTTTCTCCCCAAACTCTCATTTCCTTCTAACTTTATTATTTTGTGTAAAAGTGCCACCAACATTCCAGTCATCCAGGTTCACAACCTAGAAATTATTCTCAATAAGTGACTCTAATCCTATATCCCATCAACTGCCAATCAATCAATATATCAGTCAATAAACGTTATTAAACACCTACTATGTGCCAGGCACTGTTCTAAGTGCTGCCTGCTCCTCCATGTCTTTCATAACCATCCCTCTTCTTCCCATAAGCCCCCTCACTTGGGCCTCATTAGAGAAGCCTCCTTCCTGATGTACCTGCATCCAATCTCATCCTTCTCCAATCCATTCTTTACACCAGGGCTTCTTAAACTTTTTCCACTCATAATCCCTTTCCATATTTCATTTGGCCAGTTGGTGTCACGTGACCTGAGGGCATACGCAGTGCAAAAGGCACATGCTTTGTGTTCAGAACCGAGGCTACAGGGAAGTTGCCCAATGCAACATGGGCAAGGGCTGCCCATGAATCCTTGCACAGATTCATCACGTCTTTGATTCTGAATTCATTTTTGGTTATTGCCCATTCAGAAACCTTTTACTGTTGCCAAATTATCTGAGACCCACAGGTTAAAAAATACTGCTCTCCACCACTGACACCATTGGTGTCAAATGGCACCAATCTGACCATTTTATTCCTTTTCTTAATAGGTTTCGATGCTTTGTATGCCCTCTACGAAAAGGAAGATAGGAAATGGACCTATAACTTCAGTGATCTAGGTTAGTTCCCAGCTGAGAAAACTGCCTCCACCTTTTCTGTATAGATCTTAGAGAGAAGCCTAGAATATGGAGAAGCTAAATGACCTGACCAGGGTCATACATGTCAGAGACAGCACTTAATCCCAGGTCTTCCTGGAATGTCCAGTATGTCAGGCTCAACTTCAGATTCCTGTTTGGTTATTCAAGTCCTTCACAATCTGGGTCCAGGCTATCTTGCCAGTCTTACACATGACTCTCATTGCACACAGTCTGTCTCAATCTGACCTGCTTGCAGTTCACTACTTTAGTCATTCCATCTCCAGTCACCATGCTTTTGCACAAGCTTCCTCTCCACCCCACGGCTCACCTCTGTTTTAGAGTGCCCTTTCTCCTCACCTCATTAGCTCCCTTCAAGTCTCAGCTCAAGCACTGCCAGAGGCCTTTCCAGATATTCCCAGCTGTTAGCTATGTGCATTCATACATACACACAGACACACAAAATTCCATCATACTTATAACACCTCCTTGGTCAGATTTGTCTTTTCTTTGGCATATTCTTCTATTTTTCACATAGAAAGAGCCTAAGGGACAAAAGAATGTGTGGCATGTGCTACCCTCAGGGGATTAACATGACTGGAAGTGCCAAGATGTAGTTTAGCTGCTGAGCTCCAGAGACACATATTTTTAAAACTGAACCTTTGTCTGTAGGGCTGGACTGGTTTTTTCTCACCTGGGGCAAGTGGCCTAAAAATTAGAGATGGGGAAAGAGGATGGACAGACACCCTAGGATAACCCACCCTCAAGTCGCTAGAAATAAGGCCATTGTACTCTTCTTTACACTAATTATTCTTGATAATTAGGTGCTAAGGTTAGTTGTTTCTTCACATTTGGCATTCAATTAAGAGACCTGATTTCTGGGAACTGGAGAGGGGTGGGAGGAAGAGAGAGACAGAGAAAGTGAGGCAGAAAGAGAGGAGGGAAAGAAAGAGAGGGAGAGACAGGCAGAGAGAGAAGGTAACTTTGATAAGCAACAGATAAGATACTTTGGGGATGCTTAAGTAGGGTCAGGAAAGCCTGAAGGTGCTCTTAGCGCTGAGGGGCCCTTAGAGGGCGGAAGGTCTCTCCCCTCTCCCACTCCCACTTCCACTTCCATTCTCTTACTGTAAGATCTTTGCCTCCTTGGGAAGAGGATTCCTCTCTCCTAAGGAAGAATTCACCCTGCACATGTAACCAAGACCCTGAATAAAGCCTAACCGTTGTTCGACTCTGGAAAGTCTCTTCTCTCACACGTTTATCCAGTTTGGCCAGCCGAAGACCTGCGACAGGTAAGGAAAGACTCGGGTAGCCTTTAGGCCTCTAGGCCTGACAGTGGAGCTGTGAGATGATCCAACCATTCTGGAGAGCAATTTGGAACTATGCCCAAAGGGCTACAAAAATGTGCATACCCTTTGACCCAGCAATACTGCTTCTAGGACTGTATCCCCAAGAGATCATTAAAAATGGGAAAGGGTTCCACATGTACAAAAATATTTATAGCAGCTCTCTTTGTGGTGGCCAATAACTGGAAATCAAAGTGATGCCCATCAACTGCGGAATGACTGAATAAATTATGGTATATGAATGTAATGGAATACTATTGTGCTATAAGAAACAATGAACAGGAAGACTTCAGAGAGGCCTGGAAAGATTTATATAGTTTGATGTTGAATGAAAGGAGCAGAACCAGAACTTTGTACACAGCAACAACCACAGTGTGGGAGGATTTTTTCTGGTAGACTTAAAACTTCATTGCAATGCAAAGACTTAAAAAATTCCCAATGGTCTCTTGAGGCAAAATGGCTTCCACATCCAGCGAAAGAATTATGAAATTCAATCGCAGAATGCAGCAGATCATTTTCTTTTGTATTAAATTTTGGTTTGTTACATGGTTTCTCCCATTCATTTTAATTCTATGCAACATGACTATGGTGAAAATGTATTTAATGGGAATGTATGTGTAGAACCTATATAAAATTGCATGCCATCTCGGGAAGGGGGGGTGGAGGTAGGGGGGAAGGAGGGGAAGGGAGGGAAAAAAATCTGAGTTATATGGTAGTGACTGTAGAACACTGAAAATAAATAAATAAAATTGATGATCTTTAAAAAAAAGAATAGGATTTGAAGCCCAGTGACTTAGCCAAGGTCACAAAGATAGGACTCAAACTCCAAACCCAGCAGCCTTCCCATTGTACCACCACATTGATCAATTCCTTGATTTTTACAAAAAAGGAAACCAAAACCTGAGAGAGGGGTGGTGACTTTCCTAAGGTCCAAGAACAAGAATCATTCACCTCTCACTGGGATTGAGGCTGACCTCCTTTGTCCAATACCCTTATTTTTACAGTGGAAGAAACTGAGGTTCAGAGGTCTCATAAGATCAGGGACCAGAATCTCCTTTTCATGATTCCCAGGCCAGTCCTCTGTCAATTAGGCTGTTGAGGTTTGGCCTCTTCTAAGGAAGTAAAATAAGACAGTGTCCCCCTGGTCTCATGCCTCAAGGCAAGATGCTGAAAAGAAAGAGGGAACCTCAGTCCTTCCAGATGCACTCTGGCCTAAAGTTCATCCCATTCGCCCTGTCCAAAGGAAAATTTGAGCAGCTTGGAGTGGAAAACCATCTGAGAGAAGAAAAGATCCTTGGTCTGGGAGGCCCTCCAGTTGGAGTTAAGGCTCACCCTTCTGCCTGCCCCCTCAGGCCTCCTCTCTCCATGAGTCAATTTCAAGTAAGGTTTTGGGGGGTGGGGGTGGGGAGTGGGGCTTTCCTCCTTGGGGAAGGAGAAGTGATCCAAGGCAGCCCTTGACCATTGTCAGCACTTGGCCCCATCCCCCTACCCAAGTTGCCCCTTTGACTTTATGAATGACACACCCAAAAGAGACAACATGGACAGTGACATCGCTGTGAAGTCTATGATGAGAGTGGCTCTATTAAACAGGAGGTTCTCCTCCCTCTCCCGGGCATCTGTGAGTCAGAACTGGCAGCTTTTTAACTAATAATAACAAAAGCCAACACGCTAAGTGCTTTACAATGATTAATTCATCTGATGCTCACAACAGTCCTGGGAAGTATGTGCTACAATTATTCCCATTTTGCAGATCAGGAAACTGAGGCAAACAGGTTAAGTGACTTGCCAGGATCACACCATTAGTAAATGTCTAAAGCTAGTTTTGACCTCAGATCTTTCTCACTCCAGGATGCTAACCCTGAGGCAATGGCTGAACAAGAGTCCCACCCGCTGAATCCTAGAGAAAGACCTGGAAAACCACATGAGGGACCTAGGGGTAGAAAGCTGACTGACAGAGCAGTTCCTTTGTCAGAGAACATGACCACCAACACTATTTTGAGAGGAGGAGACACCCTGGCCCTGGCCAAGATTGGCAGAAGGCATGGAACAGGAGCTGTTTAGACAGTGAAAAGCCAAGGTGAACGTGTAATGCCTAATCAAAAGGCTGTCAAACTGCATTGTTCTGCTGAAGTTGAGGTATCAACCTCCTGAGAGGATAACAGTAGTTACAAGTTATAAAATTCTGTTTCAAGTATTACTGTCAATGTACCCTTATGAGCCTTTCATCCTTTACCATTTGTTTATAGAAAATAATACCTGTCCCATGCTTGATTTATATTGCATACCTTTCTTCTCCCTTCTCTTGGAATGACCCTAGAGCCAAAAACCTATACCTTAAATAACATCCCCCCCGCCCCTGCGCCCAGGGCACCAGAGTGGAGATGTAACAAACCAACAAGTATGAGAAAAAGGAACCTAAATTCACTTTCCTTCAAAGCCATGCTCCTCTAGTACTGAATCTGGTCCAGACCTTGATAGAAGAAAAGGATTTCCCAAAGCAAGTGCCATGAGGCACCCCTCATCCCCACATGTTCCTTACATGTGTGCCTCAGCGTCTTTGTGCTTTAAATTTGAGCCCACTCTCCCCAAGGACTGAAAGTGTTCAAGTGAGAAAGTGTGCCCTGGGCTTGGTGGATGCCTTTGTACATCTATCTTCTCAGTAAACATCCCTCTGTAAATGCTAATTGATGTCAACTGGTTAATCAATATCTGGGGAAGCACTCTAGGTAGAGACTCCCAGCCCCTCTAGAACTCAGGAGAGCAGTAGTCAACTGACACTCTGGGAACCAAAATGTCAGTAAATGTGAAAGTTGGGAGAGAGCCCAGAGGGGACTAGCACCAAGGACAGTGCCTGACACTGGAAATGAGCTGAATGGTTAATTGAATGATTAATAACAGATGAATAGCTATCTGTTATTGGTACCATTGGTAATGTCAAGAGTCTAGAGAGGGGCTGAAGGACATCAGATGGATCTACAAAGATTTATCGGGATACCAGACAAGAGTGGCTCAGGATAAGGTGTGGATGGGTTTCTATCCACACTATTGAAGGAAGTACCCCCATGGATGACATGCAAGTAGATGGAGAGGATCTCTGAAGTCTCTTCTAGCCCTGATAGCTTTTTAAAATGAATTTTCCCTGATATCTTTTGCTTGACAAATATTCACATTTTTACCTAAATTTTCCCTCTTCTTCCCCTTAACTCTTCCTAGATTTCCTATGCAAACCCATATTTGTATATGATTGTCAATCATCTGCAATTCTTCTTTTGAGTACAACCCTTGTCCGAAAGCCAGTTGGTATGGACCAACTCACTTCTTACAGGTGGAGATCAATGGCCAGCCTTGGATGAGGGGTGGGGCAGTTGGTGGGAGCAGAAAGCTTCAGTTCTGAGCCAGTCCCCTTTGAATCCCTTCACTTTACCCTCTTCCAAATGCTCTGCAATCTAGTGACACTGGCTTATGACCCTAGTGACTTGTACCTCCAGTTCTCTATCCATAGCCTTTACACGGCTGGCTCCAGGCCTGCAATGCTCTCCTCCTTATCTCTACCTCCTGACCTTCCTGGGTCCCCTCAGGTCCCAGATAAAAGCCTATTTTCTACAAGAAGCCTTTGCCAGCCCCCTTTATTCTGGTGCCCTCCATCTTTTGAACATCTCCAATCTATCCTGTACATAGCTTGTTTGTACATAATTGTTCACATGTTGTCACCATGGAGAGCAGGAACTTTTCCTGTCTTTTGCCTTTCTTTGTATGCAGCACTTAGCACAGTGTCTGACACAGAGCAGGTACTTTAAAAATGCTAATCAACTGATTCCCATCCCAGACTTTCTCTGCTCTAGGTTCTCTCTCAGCTCTGACAGTCCCTGTTCTAGACTTGCCCCCAACTCTGACATCCCCTTGTTCTAAGCTGCCCCCCAGCTCTGACATGCCTTGTTCCAGGTTCACCCCAGCTCGGACACCCCCTGTTCTAAGCTCTCCCCCCAGTTCTGACAGCCTTGTTCCAGGTTCACCCCAGCTCGGACACCCCCTGTTCTAAGCTCTCCCCCCAGTTCTGACAGCCTTGTTCCAGGTTCACCCCAGCTCGGACACCCCCTGTTCTAAGCTCTCCCCCCAGTTCTGACAGCCTTGTTCCAGGTTCACCCCAGCTCGGACACCCCCTGTTCTAAGCTCTCCCCCCAGTTCTGACAGCCTTGTTCCAGGTTCACCCCAGCTCGGACACCCCCTGTTCTAAGGGACCTCCCACCCCTCACATTGCACGAGCTCTATAAGGTGCTGGGGCTGGTTAAGTGCTTTGGGATCCCGCCGTGGAGAAGACGTCCTGATCTCACACCCCTAGGGTCCGGAGAGCGTCCACCCCTAGGCTGGACTGCCGCACAGAGGGGCTTGGCGGCCTTCAGGCCTACCCCGCCTCAGGGCTGTCACCGAGGACGAGGGGAAGGGGAAAAATCATCTCTGTCTCCCCCGCCCCTTTCTCCTCCCTGGGGCGTGGTCTTCTCTGTCCACGTGATGCTTTGGCCCCGCCCCTCCAGCCTAAGCCCAGGATGCAGCTGCGTGATGACGGCATCCTCCTGGTTGGACCATATAAGTAGAGCGAAGAGGGCACTGCGGAGGTCGTTTCCTGCCGCACCATCCCGCTCTCCCCGTAGGGGCCTGATTAGAAGAAAGAGACCCTTGCGTCTTCAGCAGTTTAAAAGTCTATGTCATCTGTTCGCTCCCGGGAGTTACGTCCTCTCCTTTCTACGTATTCATTTTCTCTCCCTGTCTCCCTTTCCGGCCCCACGCAGTGGCGCATTCCTATTTGACGCATTGCAGGGAACGTCGGACCAATGGTCGAGTCCTTCTCATTTCCGCTGCCATTGTGGGCCAATGACGGCTTAGTTCACACGGTGGGGAAGGGGGGGGGGGGGGGGCAGAAGGAATCGTGTCACTCACAAACTATTGGTGCCCCTCCGCCGAGCTCGCTACGGCTCAAGAGAGCAGTAAAAATAGTCCCTAGACCGTGGCCGGGGGCGGGGGTGCACACCACCCCAAGGGTAGATCCGGCTCGGGCCCGTACTGACAAGGGCTGGAATGGGGCGGGCGGAGGAATCCTGCACCGCAGTGCGGCGCTGAAGCGGGGAGGGAGGGGATCTGGTGGGGGCGGGGCCGGAGGACGGCCGGGCGGGGCGCAGGCGCAGGCGCAGGCGGGGCGGCTGTCGGCGGCGCGCGCTGCAGTCTGTGGTGGCGCGAGCGCGCAGCGGCGGCGGCGGATCCGGCAGGAGCTGTGCCCCCTGCTGCGCTCAGAGCCTCGTTCCCAGCGCTGCGCGACCCCCGCTCCTCCCTCCTCCTCCTCCTTCCTCTCCTCTTCTTCCTCCTTCGGTGCCCAGAGCGCCCGTGCCCCGCCATGGTGAGTGTGCGCGGAGCGGGGGGAGGGGGAACCGTTAGAGTGGGGGGAGGGGATGGTCGGTGTTCTCCCGCGAGGCCCCCTGGGGTGGTCTGGGGGAGGAGGTTGGTCAGTGCCGTACCCAGAGGACCTGGGGGGGCGCTGATGATGGGGGAAGGGAGGCGCGGGGGGGAGGGCTAGAGAAGCCCCTGGGGGGGAGGGGGAGGGAGGCTGACTTGGGTCTTGGGGAGTGGGAGGGGCTCAGAGAGGACCCCAAGAAGGCGGCTTGGGGGGGCAGCCGGGTGGGGGGAAGGGCGGGGGAGGGGAGAGCTGACCGTGGTCAGAGGGGGGGAGGTGCTGATGGAGGCCCTGGGGGATGGTCTGGGGACTGGCAGGAAGGAGATTATTTGGGCCTGGGGGCGATTGAACTTGGGGTGCCAGCTGTGATGCACTCAATAGGGAGGACCCCTGGAGACTTGGGGCGGGTCCTGACTGGCCAGAGGAAGGCTTGAAGCCCGGGGGTACAGGACTTGCAGAGAATTCCATTTGAGGACCGAAGGCTGGGCTGGGGTGGAGATGGCTCCGAAGTGGGTGGGGTGACCTTAGTTATTGGGGATGGAACCCTGAAATGGAGATTGGGAGCCTGATAGGAGGATCCCTAGGGAGGGGGGAGGGGCAGGAGAGTTTGGTGTTTGGGAGGGGGGGAGGGTTAGGCTGACAGGGAGGGGGAGGGGAGGGGAAGAAGACAGCGCTGGGGGGGGGGGGGAGCCCTACCACGGAGGAAGCTTTTAGGGGCTGGTGGGCTGGAAGGAGGGGAGATGCACCAGATAAAGGTGGACCAGAATAAGTGAGACCCTGGGCTGGGAACTCGCTTTCTTGTTGGGAAAGGCCACTGAGAGTTGGTCTCTGGGGTTCGGACAGGAAAAACTCTAGTTGGGGGTGGGGAAGGACCCTGGGGCGGCCTTAAATCTGGAGGGGCAGCTGCCTGTCTTTGTAGAATGGGGGACTCTTGAGGATAGTTGGTTCCAGATGAAGCAGCCACCAAGGTGGGGGATTGTTCCTATCAGAGAGGACCCTCGAGGGAAGGATTTACCTGAGAGAAAGGTGGCTGCCTGGCTCCCAGAGATCAGAGATGGGAGAGCTGGAAGCAAGATGAGAAAAGGTTGGTCTTGGGGAGGGAGGAAGGGCAGACAGGGCTGGTTCTGAGGGAGAGGCCAGGAGAAGGTGAGCATTTAAAAAGGGGGCCATATTAGTCCCTGACGGAGGACCTTGGTGGGGAGGGGGGCACTGTTGGTCGATAAATTAGACACTGAGAGGTTGTGCTAATAGATTAAACCCTGGAAGAAGGGGATGAATTAGAGGCATGGTTGCCTGAGGTTTGGGAAGGAGGAAAGCAACTCAGAGAAAGGAATTAGAGGGGAGGGCAGAGGGGGGAATGGTACCAAAGGGACTCCTGGAGGTGATTGATTTTTGCCAGGAAACGAGGGGGCATTTGAACCCTTAGGAAAAAAAGGGATTATTTGGAAGATTAAGGTTAGACCTTAAAGAGGATGGTGATGATCAGACCCTGACCCAGAGGAAAGAGAGAGCAGTCCCATTTGTTAGGAGGAAAGGGTCAGGACAGGAGTGATGGGAAGGGGGAAGATGGCAGAGGCTGAGGAAGGTTGGCTCCTGAGGTGTTGGGGGCAGTTGATATATTGAGGGGAAAAGGGAAAAGAAAGAGGTGAAAGCTAACCCTGCAGCTAGCAGTGGGATGATAATTAGATCCTGGAGCCTGGGAAATAGGTAGTGTCAGTTGGTAGAAGCAGTTGGAAGCAGGGGAGAGAAAGGTCTCGTTTTTAATAGGGAGGAAGGTGGAAGGGTTGGGGAAGCCCTGGGCAGGTGACTGGGATAAGATAGGAGCTCAGCAGGCCCAGAAGTGGAGGGAGAAAAGGGAGGGTGTGAAGACAACAGGCTCTTGGAATTCTTGAGGTGAAAAGCAGGGGGAAAGAGACATGAGAAGGAGTATGGGCTGGAGAGGCTCAGAGAGGAAAGGGCCTGGGGGAGGGGGGAGAATCTGAGTGGGAGGCAGGCTGAACAGAGAGGGGGAAGGGGAATTGTGGGAATGATAGACAGCATTTGAGTATTAGCCAAGTGGATAACGAGTAGGACTCAAAGTGCAAGTGGGCAGGCTGAGGTACAAACCAAGGTATTGGGGAGAAGATTCAGGCTGCTTACAGAATATTCATTAGGGGAGGGGGGGGGGAGCTGAAAAAGATGGGTTTTCCTAGGAATTGAGTGTGTGCCCACAATGGGGTTTTCAGGGTACTTTGAAACAGAGGACTACCCTCTGGGAGGGGAAGATAAACAGGCCTGGGTAGAAAGGACTCTCTTTGGTACAATGAGGTATAATTGAAAATTGAGAAATGAGACTGAGAAAAGTGCGGTTGAGATGGGGGGAGGACATTGCAGGAAGGCTGGAACAAAGGATTGCCCATGCAGTGGGGTGGATCAGGGCTTTGGGGGAGATGGGGTCAGGTACAAACAATGGAATTTGGCCAAGGGTACCAAGAATGTAGGAGCTTATGGGTGAAGTTGCTCAGGGTAGTGTTTGGAAAATGGCATCTAATGAAACTGAGGTCCATAGGGAAGCCACAGCAGGCTCCCTCTGCACAAGGGGGCAGCCTGCCAGCAGCCAAGGTGTCTCCCTTCTCCTGGGCCTGGGGTTTTCTCTGAGTCTAGTGCCCATCCCTTGTTGGGGATGTTACCATAGGGAACCTTTGGTGCCAGACTTGGACCAGACTGCCAGTGAGATTGTTCCTAAAGAGCTCTCCTCTTCTCTGATTCATCGAGGGGGGTTACTGGGGCTTGACCAGTGGTGACTTTCAGACCATCACCACCACCCCCTCCAATTAAGGAGCAGCCACTGCATCTCTAAGCTCTCTTGGCCTCCTCCTGGGGCCTAGTCATAGAATGTCAGACCTGAGAGGATCTTGGTCCAGCTCCTCCATTTTCTAGCTGAGGAGACCGAGATGGTGAGTGACTTGTCCCAGATGTTTGTTTCCTCCTTGGCACAGCTAGAATTTTGAGAGAAAAAAGGAAGAATCATTCTTCCCTACTCTTCGACACACCCCCGCGCCCTCCCCACACACATACCCAAAAAAAACCCTGCATTGCCCTTGCTGCTGGTGTTGGCTCAGAAAGAAGCCTTGATTGCTTTAGGCTCCCTTCTCCCTCCAGCCCTCATTTCCCCAGCAGTTAGAAGGCTATACATCCTACCTGGTGCCAGGTTTCAGGGTCTCCCAGATCAGAAGCACCTCTGGGGCAGCCCCAGCGGTTCATTTCAGTTGTCACTGTACTTGCTTCCACTTGGGATCCTGGGGCCTGAGGGTGAGAGAAAAGAAATCCTTTCCCCTGTGGTGGACTTCGGCCTAGCCTGCTGACCTGCTCCCTGGATGGCCTGAGTATCTTCTTTCCCCCAGTCCCTGTGGAACTTGGGGTCAGCCCTGGGCTAGAGGACCATTCCCCACCCCCTGCCCCCAGTAGATTGGGTCTTTTTAGTCACCCTGTCTAGATACTGAAGTATGGAGGTATGGCAGAGCAGGCAGGCTCAGCTGCCTACAGCCTCCCTTCCCCCAGCCCCTTGCAGCACTGGCCCTGGCCAGGCGCACGCGCGTCTGTGTGTGTCTGTGTAGAACTGGCCCCAGCTCTGCTCCTCTTCCATTCTGGCATGGGCCTGGATGAAAAGCCCTCCTAACCTAGCTCCTTTCCATAATTGGTCTCCTCAGGTGTCAGGATGGAGGGGACCAGGGCAGATTCTTTGTCTTCTAGAAGCTGGAGAGCCCTTTCAACAAGATTACAGGCCTGGCCTCCTCCAGCACACAGCCCAGCTGCTGGCACTGCAGCCTCCATGTGGGGGCAGGGCAAGAGGGCAGCTGTGGCTAGTGAGGCTCGAGAATGGAAAACCATCACCCTGGTTCTCTTCAGCATGGCCCTCCTTTCCTCCATACCTTTGACATTCCTCCATTCTGCTCATTCAGGCCTGCTTGTCCTAGGGATCCAAAGTTTCCTTTCCCAAAGGGGACAAAAGAAAAAGCACTTTAGCCACAGGAGCCACGAGAGGAGGTTTGGGGCATTATCTGAGACAAGAGCAGGCTCCCACCCACAACGATCCAGGTGGAGTGGGCCTCCGTGCAACCACCTGTGGGCCCAGGGTAGAGATTCTGAGCTGCCTCCAATGAATTCTGGGCAAGCAGCAGCCTTTGAGCCAGCCCTTCCCCTATGCAGCACTGTGCTCAGTTGGTCCATGCCCCCATTCTGGAACCTGGCTTGCTTTCAAACATCAAACTGCAGTCTCTGCCCAGGGAGGACTGCCTCCTGCAATACAGCACAGACCAGCCTTGGCCCAGGCCTGACCTGTCAGGCTGGGATGGCAGGGAGAGAAAGGGTCAAAAACACCGCAGTGTGGTGAGGGAAGCCAGCTCAGTCCTGCAGTGGCTGCCACTGCTGCAGCCCCTTCCCTGACAACTGGCCCTTAAGTCTGAAAAGAACATACTAGTAACCTCCCCCAATCCTCCGGGGGCAGGGGCAGGGTGCAGATTGAAAAGGGTGGGCTGGATCAAGGGAGGGGAGAAGTGGATCCATCAGTCCCTGCCCCTACCTGCTGGCCCAGGTGGATCTCAGCCCCCAGCCCAGGAATGTAGCCTTCCTGGAGGAATGCTTTATCCTCAGGCTTCCTGTTATATGTAGGTGACATGGGACAGGATTTGGGTTAATGGTGCAGGTCTGTGCTACGACTTCCACTCCCTCCCCCTGCTCAAGAACTGACCTGTTTCAGTTTGACAGAACCTTCTAGACCTGCTTGCTTAGGCCTCTCGGGAAGAAGCTCCCTGCCTCCTCAATGACACCATAAAGGCACAAACAGCTCAGGGAGGCTTCTTTCCCCTTGAAAATGCCATTGTTGGGAGGAGGGAGCCTTTTTCATCCCCACCACCACCACCACATCATGGCAGAATATCCCAGTTAGACAAGACCTCCGAGCGCTTCCAGTCCCAGCACTACCAGTCAGTCTCTCCATTCTACACAATAAGGAGCTGAATTTCCATCCCAGTATAGCCCCTGGCCTACTGAATAGCTCCAGAAAAGGCTCCTGCCCTACCCCGTGTTCCTTGCCACCCTCACCCCAGCTGTCTTGTCCCAAGAGGGATGCTGGCTTGTCTCTGCCCAAAGTGGTTTTTCATCCTGAGGAGGTGGAAAGAAGAACTTCATTAAAGAATTGCGGGGGGATCATTAAGGATGTCTGGCTCGTCAACCCAGAGACTGACTTCTCTCTCTGGTGTTTTTCCAGGCTGACCAACTGACTGAGGAGCAGATCGCAGGTGAGTCCTCCTCCCCATCCCTCCACACCCTACAGGGATTTGTCTGCAGCTAAGCCAAGCTAGGTTCCTGTAAACTTGTTATCGCTTGCCTGCTAGCTCTGGGGAAAGGGCAGAGTGCCCCCTTGGAACTCCGTGTTTTAACAGGTCCTGAGGGCATGTCATGGCTCAAATTGCCAAGGGCTTTCCCCACAGCAAGCCTGAGAAGTGGCCAGTAGAGCTGAGAACCCTGAGGCTTGCAAGTGCAGCAGCATAACCATGGCCAGGATTCAAACCCACATCTGGAGTCCCACTTTTCTGTTCTTTCTACTGTGTGCCACCTCTTTAATGCTGCTTGCTAAATGGTGATAACTGGACGCCATCGGTGACCCAGTGAGCTATGTCCAAACTGCCAAGTTGAGTGAGGCTTGTTCACGGCTTAGGTTTTGTGACTCCCTTGTTAGGGAGTCTTCAACCCCATAGTGTAATCTTAGAAATCTGATTCTGTGCTTCTGGTTCACTTAGAAAAGCCTCATCTGCACTCCTGTCTCAGTTGGTGGTCTGACTTGAAGGTTACTCTTCCTCTGGTCCTCCCAGGGCTGGGCTTTCTGTCCAGAGTAGCCCCACCTTTGCTTCCCTCCATCCTCACTTTGCTTCTCAGCTCAATAAGCCTGTGTGGCCAGACCGTATTCTCAGTGGGCAGACCACCATTATACCATTGAGCATTCCTTAAGAACCTGTAGGACCCAGGCCCTGCTCTAGAGGAACCAGTGGGCTCTGGCAAAAGAGTGAGGATGATGTCCTGAGGGTTTGCGTGCTGAACTGCCACCTCTCCTCCCATCACTACCATCATCCTCTCCCCACACATACACACCCAACTCTTCTTTCCCTTTCCTAGTTAACAAAATGCCCCCCTAGATAATACCCTTTGGGGAATGTCAACTGGACATCTCCTATTCTCAAGTCTGGAGCAGAATGGGTTACAAGAGCATCTGGTGCCAAAATGAACCCAGTGGGTGGATAGGAGCCATGTGCCCGCCTCCTGCACAGAAAGCTTCATCTCCCTGCTCCCAGCCTAGCCCCAGCTGTGGCCTTCCCACTCAGCACCACCAGCTTCCTATCCCTCTGGCTTGGCAACCAACTCTCCCTCCCCACGCACTGTCCATCCATCCATGCATTGCTGCCACCCACCCCCACAGCTCACCACATATAACTGCTCAGTTCCTCCTATGGGCAGCCCCAGCAGCAAATAGAGGGAGACAAAGAAATCTGGGCTGGCAGAGACAGTGACATGGGCTGCGTCTCCTTGGGCTTCGTCTTAGGGACTGTTGGTAACTTTTGTGGCTGCCTCTCTCAGCTTTGGGAAAGAGGCTGGGTAAAGATAAAGCCTAAAACCTGTACATCCAAAATGGTTTGGAGTTGCCTGTCCTCTGCCCTCCCCAGGCCTAGAGCTGGGCTGGGTCTAGTAACATTAGGGATAACAGCCCTGGAGGAGTTAGTGATGCTAGTTAGGGGCCTGGGTCACATATTCTTGAACTATGTGGCTGGGATTGGTTTCTCTTCCTCTTGACCCACAATGAGGGTGGTTAGGGGTACCACAGTTCTTGTGCCAGACCCAGCTGACAAAACTTATATGTAATAAAATGTCCCTTTCAACTGACCCTGTGATCTCGCCTTTCAGAGTTCAAGGAGGCCTTTTCCCTGTTTGATAAGGATGGAGATGGGACCATCACTACCAAGGAGTTGGGTACAGTGATGCGGTCCCTGGGTCAGAACCCGACTGAAGCTGAGCTCCAAGATATGATCAATGAGGTGGATGCAGATGGTGAGCCCTAGGGAGGTGGTGGGTGGGTGTGCGGGCATGCAGGCACCCCTTTTATGTGCTGGAGACTTTGGCATTTCCATCCTGGAGCCAGAAGTCATCTCCCAAGTACCAGCTGAGAGCCTTGTCTGTGTTGTTGTATTCTGAACTCTTCTCCTAACCTGGGTACTCACTTCTAGGAAATGGGACCATTGACTTCCCTGAATTCCTGACCATGATGGCGAGGAAGATGAAGGACACAGACAGCGAGGAAGAAATACGAGAGGCGTTCCGTGTCTTTGACAAGGTGAGCAGACAGTTCTGCAGTGTGCAGGGCCCCTCTCTCCCCCGATCTTTTGTCCCAGATGATCCCCAGAAGCTGCATCTGGCCTGGGCCCCCCCTTAGGCTGTGAGTGGGAAGGCCTGGCCTGGCACTGGCCTGACCACCGGTCCTTCCATACTACTGGGTCTCCCTGAGAAGTAAATAAGGTGGTTGATGGCAGATGTTTGAGAAAGTTTGAAGGAGGCACTTCTATATACACATGAGGCCTTCTCATCTGCTCCTCCAGGATGGGAATGGCTACATCAGTGCCGCCGAGCTTCGTCATGTGATGACCAATCTCGGGGAGAAGCTGACTGATGAGGAGGTGGATGAGATGATCCGAGAGGCGGACATAGATGGTGATGGCCAAGTTAACTATGAAGGTATGTCCACCCTTCCATGTCCCTGGGAAGCCCCAGCCCAGAGCTTGGGCTGAACCCCAAGGGAAGTCAGGCAGTAGAGAGATAAGAACAGGGGAAGCCTGATAGGGCAGAGGGTTGGTTGGGGGGTACCTGGCGCAGTGACCATAGGTATGGGCTTCCCAGCCTTCGGAACATCCTCAAGCATCTCTTGTCGTGCCCTGAGTGAGCAGGCCCACAAGCCTAACACACCTTCCTTCTTTCTTTCTGTCTTGTCTCGGCAGAATTTGTACAGATGATGACCGCAAAGTGAAGGCCCCGGGCAGCTGGTGATGCCCATTCTCCTTTGATCTCTCTCTTCTCTCGCGCGCACTCTCTCTCTCCGACACTCTTACTTGCATAACCTGGTTCTAAGCCAACCCTGACTGACGACTGAGAATCCGACATAAAGCAACACGAGATTTGTCCCAAGCTGCATGACTGCTCTTTGATCTCCTCCCTTCCTTCTTCCCTCTCTGCCCTCGGACATCCCAGCCCCTGAGCTGACCCCTCAGACACACCCTCCCCCACCCCCACCAAGCCAAACAGGGGATCTCTGCCTCCATGGCTCCCTGCAGGTCTCCTCCTCTCCTTTGGATTTCTTACCCTGTTTTCGGTGGCCAGTGCTGGCCCCATGCCAGGAGCTGCAGCAGAGTGGGGAGAGTGTCCCTACCTGGGGCAGGAAAGCCAAACTTTAGATGTCTGCATGCGTCTGGCACTGTGGTTCTGTATTCGAAACCTTTGGGGGGCCATGGTGAAAGGTCTAGAGGAGCTCCGACATGAGGTGTTAGGGTGGGTGGTGGGTGGGCATGAGGAGAATGGGGTGCCACTTCACTTGGCCTTTGAAATTGAGGAGAAGGGAATTCTAGACACTGTTTAGGGGTAGGATAGGTGAAGAAAATGAGGTAGGGATGGACAACATTACAAAACCCATTGGCTTTTATCCCCAAATCATCAGCGATTGGCTCGACCAAGTTTTGGCCTGTGGGAGAGGAGGGGAGAGGTGTCCCTGCTCCCTTGGCACCTTGTATAAATTGTAAATGTCCGTACTCCTAAAGCAATCTCTTGAGCTGTTCTGTAAATATCTGGTGCTAATATCCCCGCCGCTTACTCGCTCTAGCCCTGCAGTTTGAGTGAATGTGTCAATGGTCGCTTGGCAATGTGCTCAATTCTTTGATTTTTTTTCTTTTTCAGGCAAAATCCATATATAGCTTGGGGGGAGGGGGGGTGACCCAACTAACATTATTGATCATAGCTGCAATAAGAGGTAATGTAGGAGACCCCACGTGGCCCGTCTGTGCCCCTCTCCTCTGTAGTGACTTGCTGCGCTTGTAGGTCTATGGCTCTCAACGTCTGTGCCATGTCTCTGCTAGGCATCCCCTCCCTCTGCCGGATAGCATGATCAGCAAACTCTTCCTGCCAACAGCTGTTTCTCTCTTAACTTAACATTTGGGATGAGGAAGGAGCCATGGGCAGACTGGTCTTTTTTCCTCCTTAGATTCTTTCTTCTTTCCCTTTCTCTCTCTCCCTCTCACATCCCCCCCTAATCCCCAATGCCCAGGTGGATCAAACTGACCCTTTTCAGGCCTGACAAGGAGGCAGGCCGCCTGACACATGAGATTTCACTCTCCTGAACCACCCCCTGGTGCCTTCCTCCCAGGGGAAGGGGAGCTGGGAACCCAGCTGAGGGCCATAGTGGGCAAGCAAGGTGGGATGAGCCTGTGGCTGTTTGGGGAGTGGTTTTATTTTGTTTTGTTCTGTTTTTTAAACCGGGCAATATTGTGTTCAGTTCAAGCTGTGAAGAAAAATATAGATCAATGTTTTCCAATAAAATACAGTGACTACCTGGGCTGGCTCTCTTCCCCTTTTGTGATAATTCACAGATAATGTTTTTTGCTTTACAAAAGGCCAGACCAGCATCTCCATTTAACAGATGGACTCAGAGAGGTTACTCTGGACACTTCCCTCTCCCTCCCAGGTCCCCAACCAAGTCACATAGCCCCAAGCCATTGGCTCTCCCGGGGGTCTTCCTTCTCTGAGCAAGCTCTCTCATACTTGTCATCTCAAGCATGGTGTGTTTGCTTTTCCTCCCATTGTTTCATGGAAGTCATCCTGTCTCCCCATCAGGATCCTGTGTCGAAGTCAGAGCTGTATCTTGATTCTTGTATCTCCCCCAGTGCCTACACCAAAATAACATCAAATTTGCTGTGCTGTTGTGTCCAACGTGTGGTGACCCCATCCAGAGTGTTCTTGGCAAAGATACTGGAATGGTTTGATGTTTCCTTCTCTGGAGGAGGAAACCAAGGCAACCAGTTAAGGGACTTGCCCAGGGTCACACAGCTAGTTTCTGAGGCGGCATTTGAACTCGGGTCTTCCTGAATCCAAGCCCTACACTCTATCCACTGTGCCACCTGGCTACCCAGGACAGCTTCACTTACTTCCCATAAACTTGGGTTTTCCTCACACTTTAAGTAGTTTTACAGAGTTTGGCTCTGGACAGTGAAGTAGATGATACTGCCATTAGCCCACAGTTAATAGATGAAACAGTCAAGAATTTCACTTTCAGTTCAAACATTAAGAATGTACAGTGGACCTGGTTTTCAAAGTTTATTGAGCCAGTACTGATCAGAACCTTGAGGCACCTTAGAGAATACAGTAAAATACAGTGCAGACGTTAATTGCAGAATAACTGCAGATGTAGAGTCGTGTCCAGTGAGTAGTAAGCATGTGGAGCTCTGGAGAGTGAGGTGAGGTCAACAGAGACATCTACCCAGAGGGGGGCCAGCGGTAGCTGAGACCTGAGGCACAGTCACATTTGTACAGGGGTTAGGAAAGGTAGAGGGCGCTCTAGGGCAGGAGGTAAAGATGCCACTCTGACACCAACGGGCTGGACTAGGAACCCCCTCCCCCCTCTCAGGAAAGGACCGTCTTGCAAGGACACATTTCCAACAAGCCAATGAGAAAGACCCTGATTTCCAAGACAGACCAAGTTAGGAATGTCCAGTCCTTGTTTCTTCTGCCACTGTGTCTTTCTTCCTCTACTGGGAGGAATGGGCAGGGGTCAACCCAGGTGGACTTTGTGGAGGAGGTGAGTGTGGTGACCAAATTGAGAAGTGGAGGGGGGCAGACAGCAGATGGCAGTGTCTGAAGGCAGGGCGAAGATGGGGGTAGATTTAGACATTGGAGAGACCAAGTGGAAGATCATAGGATACATCTGAGACTCCTCCTGGTTGGGACCTCGGCTCATTCGTCTAATGCGCTCATTTTACGGTTGAGAAAACTGAGGCCTAGGGGAAGAAGCCCCTCGCCCCAGGTCACACAACTCACCCGGACTCAAAGCTCTGATAGCAAATCCGACATTTACCATGCCATGATTCGTACGAGGTCTCAGAGATCGTCGGGTGGAACTCCCTTATTTTTGAGAGGGTGATTTGCCTTTTTGCTACAGGAGCGCAGGAAGCAAAGGTGGGCGTCATTTGCTTCTAGGGGGAAGGGCCGCACAGACTGTACGGACTGAGCCGGCCCGGGGCCGCTGGTGAAGTGAGTGGGACACTAACTTGGCGGCAGAGGGGCCGGTCCCCTCCTTCGTGTCAGCGGCCAAGTCTGGCCTGTGGCGCGGCTGCTTGAATTTAGAGGGAGCCTTGGATCGGTAGGCAAGTATGAGCCGGATCCCGGGAGGAGCTGGGGCTTGCCGGCTGTGCCCTCAGAGGCCTCAGTCTACGGGGAAGGAGGAATGAATGAATGGCACAGAGACGAAGCCGTTACCCAGTCGTTTGGGGCTCGTGGAGGGTCGGGGAGGGCGTCTGGAAGGCTGTGAGCGGACCCTGAGGCTGCGGCTTGAAGGCAGGGAGGAAGGAGCCTTCTGGTCCTTGGGAACAGCCTTCATTTTACAGACGGGGAAAATGAGGCCCGGAGAGGGAAAGGGACTGGCAATTGCCAGTTAGCCCCCTCCCGCAAACAAAATCTAAGCTACGCAAACAATTGGTTAATGATCAGGAATGGATTGTATCTTCCCGCGACCTGTGCCTCGAGCGTGTAGAGTCCCACGGGTCTGAGGAGGGGGCGTGAGCTGAGCGCTTTGGGATCCCTCGGGGGCCCTCGAAGGCCGATGGTCCTGCGGCCTGAGAGGGTGTCCGTGTGGCCAGCAGAGGGAGGCAGCCGCCAAGCTAAGAACCCGGCACAGCTCCGAGGATCTGGGAGCCGAACGGCTTCTTTGTCACTGCCGAGGGCTTCTGGCACAGAGCCCCCGGCCCCGTAGTTGCTTGATTGACAGTCATTGGGAAAGTCCGAGCCTGCGATCCCGGGCTCCTAAAAGGAGCCGCCTGTTGGGCGGTCAGCTCCTGCATTGGACAAATGCGCATCCCCAGGGTAGGGAAAGGATTTCTCAAGGACACTGGAAGAGATTCCGAATATGAAGCCAAATGAATGGCCTGTCTAGAGCTCGAAGGGACCTCGGAGGCCAATTAGCCCAACTTCCTCATTTTACAGGTGAGGAAACTGTGGCCCACGGAGGCACCTGCCCAAGGTCTCACACACGTAGTGTCAGAGATGGGATTTGAACTCAGGGATTCTCAGCTCCAGAACTAGTACTACCTGGCCTCGAATTCCACCCCCGCCCCCCTCCAAAAAAAAAAAAAAAACTCTCTGGGTTCCACCCTGCCACGCCCAAGAGTTTTGGGTAGGTGGGTGTCACATTCCCCCTCCCTCGATGCTAGATCTTTCCTCCCGCGTCCCTTATCCCAGCTTCGCTGTCCTGTGATTGATTCCTGTGGGACTTCCACCTCTGTGACTCCAGTGTCACTCTTACCTATCCCTCTTCTTCCCCATTGTTCCCCAGCTTAGAACCACAGCATGCCACATGTGAGAGACCATCCAGCTCCACCCTCTCATCTGACAAGTGACAAAGCAGAGAGAAGGAAGGGACTGCATGCCTTCAACTTTTATCCGTCATTACCCTGAAGTGGTTTTTTCTCTGGACCACATTCAGTCTAACTCTTCTGTCTGACTTTCAAACACCTCCCATCATGGATAGGAAAAAGAGTTCTTGGCTTGGGAGAGAGGGTCCCTGCATGCTTGTCCTGGCACCGCTTCCCTCCAAGGACACCATTTTTTGCTGCTCTAGAATTTTTAACAGGTATTTATTTGCAGGGGTTTGGGGAAAATCTCAAGCAAGTTCCTGCTTTTACTCCACCATCTTGGATTCTCTCCCAAAGACATTTTTTTTCACAAACAGTAGCTCATTTGAGCCTCACTCCAACCTTATAATGGTGGAACTAAACAGAATTATAATCCCCAAGTTTACAGAAGAACAACTAGGATCAGAGGTTAAAGGACTCATCTAGGGTCACACAACTGATATATTTTGCAGCTGGGATTTGAATCCATGATAACATATCCAGTACTGGAAAGGATGAACATGGATGATATCCTAAGGCTCTCCCACCTCTGACATTCCCCGTTCCGAGGGCCCTCACTACTCCATTATATGCTATGTCTTCCAAGGTTCCATCTAACTCTAAATTTCTGTGACTTTGAGACCTTAACAGATATCTCGTCCAACTACAGAAAGGAACAAACGGAAAGAAAAATGATGTGCCAAGGTCACACAGTAGATGACTTAGTGGTAGAACTAAACCCAGGCTTCCCGGCTCTTTCAACTCCATTAGGCTGGAACCCCTCCTGCCATCTAGGCATCCCGGAAAACCCTACCTCCTTTGTGCTGCCAGATCTCACCTAAGAAGTTACTTCCACCCACTCCCAGACTCCGCTACCCCTATCCATGCAGCTTCAACCTGGCTGGTTGGAGTGCCCCACCAGTGACACAAAGGAAGCCTGTCCTGCAGAATCCTGCTGCCTGGTCCCAATGACAGACAGAATGTGCTGAGCCTAAACCAGCCTGGCTGAAAAGAATTAAGCACCTCACAGAGGGTGGGGCATACATGGTCCAGGAAAGGAAAGTGGGATTTATCTGTCAAGCTGGTTTTTTCTACTCACCCTCCAGTCAAGATGCCAATTCACCATTCCCTCTGACGCCACAGATTAGGGTTTGGGCTTCCAGTCCCCTCCTTGACCGACAAAGGTATGCAGGGGCTAGAAGGGGCCTCACCCACTTGCAGGGGGGGGACAGAAATTGGACTGTGAACTTGTTGAGAATAGAGAGTTAGAAGAACTTGGGGACGGTCTGGACCAGACTCTGGTTCTAGCATATTCTCCACCTCCATTACTCCAGGGCCATCAATCGACAGAGAGAAATTAAGTGCTTTGAGATCCTAAGGTTTTGCCCTGTGAATAGGAAGCTTTGCAATGCTCATTTATTTGAGACTTGGAGGCATAGTGCTTTGGTTTGCTTGGCCCATTTCCCAACATTTAGACAACAACATGCTTGTCTGTGAGCTACCCCCCCCTACCCAGCCCCACCCTTTCTACTGTTCATCCCTGCCAAGCCCAACAGCCTCCCCCTACCCCACTCCATCACCCCAGCTCCATCCTCTTCCTCTGATCATCTCCCAGACATTCCTTTCATCTTGAGGCATTTCA
The DNA here is from genome assembly GCF_028372415.1 of Notamacropus eugenii. Lineage (NCBI taxonomy): Eukaryota > Metazoa > Chordata > Mammalia > Diprotodontia > Macropodidae > Notamacropus > Notamacropus eugenii. The sequence continues at coordinate 28,758,938 of NC_092876.1, forward strand.
TCTCCCCTGGGGAAAACACTCCATTAGGGACTGGAGATGGGGGTGGGGTGGGAGTAAAGAGATAACTTTTGGGGGGGAGCTGGGAGGGGCAATCTGGGTAATGAAGCCCTTGAAATCTCAAGGTCCCACATACTGATGAGGAGAGGCCCACCACTGGGGAGAGTAGCAGGTATTGGGGACAAAGCTGGGGAATTAACAGCGAGGATACAGAAGCCACTGAGAACTTTCCGGCTTTCCAGATATTTAGACAGTAAGATGGATAGGGGATGGAAGGTTGGGCTGAGGCGAAGGACCAGAGAGCCTAGTTATTTTGAGATCACTATTCTTTCTGGGTTCCAGGACAAACTTTTTTCCTTTCTCTGTTGTCTGACCTTTATGGGAGCAACTGTTTAATGGGGTGATCCTAGAGGAGTGCTGGGGTGAAGCCCAAGGTTGGAGGATTGTAGAGACTGGCAAGCCTCTGGGCTGATGCAAAGGAAACCAGATACATCTATCCCCTCTGCTCCTCTTCTTTGTCTGAACCCCCACCCAGACAGCCAGTTGTGGCCCTGAGAACTTCATCCATTTTTGAACTTGGAGGGTCCTTGGAGACTATTCCAATCCCTTCATTTATACTTGAGAAAACAGGGCAGGGACTTGGCTGGAGTCACACAGATGAAACAGAGAGTTGGAGATTAGATCCATTCCTCATATCATGGATTGAGGGGTTCGAGGGCTGGCTCTACCTTTGGTGCTTAGAGGAGAACTGCTTGTACCAATAATCTATCCTTCCTCCCGTGTCTCAGTGAGCCACAGCTCCCTTCTCCCCACCCAGCCTGGTGAAAGTTGAGATGGCAAACAGGCTGGGGGATGAAACAAGAGCAGATTCCTGGTGCCTCATTCCTGGGTTGTGTCGGGAAAGGGGAAATTAAGGACCTTAACAGCTGGTGGCCCCATGGGTGGGGCCCGGCGGAGGCAGCAGAGCACGTGCTGGAGCCTTCGGAAGACAGCCTTTCTGAAGAGGATGAAAACCCAGGGATCCAGGATGGGGTTGAAGGCACTGAATCGGAAAGCAACAAGGTCTCTCTCATCCTTGTGGTCAGGTTTGATGGCCTGCCTGAAGCCACGAATCTGGGAGAGGGAGGAGGGGCAGGGAACAGGTTAATGAGACCTGGGGATCAGACCGCCTACTCCCCTACTATTTCTCCAACTGTCTCTTGGGGACCCAGGAGCTCTAGTTCCCCCCCATCTCCTCCCATTCTGAGCCCCTCTGGCTATGATGTCTCCCTACCCAAAAAACAAAGTGCTGGGCTTCCAGCCCTTATTGCCCTCCTCAGGAGTCAAACCCAGATAACCTACAGCTTCCCAAAATAAGAAAACTGGGGCAGAGGACCTAAGTAATTTACCCAAAGGTCATGAGGAAGAAGGCAATTACAAAACAGATTTTTAAACGCAGTCTTCTGACTAAAACCATCTCTTGATACTTCCTCTCTCTGCCTTCTCCTCTCCTCCCCACCCCAGCGACTCACACACCCCTTTTCCCCCCAGTTGGTTGAGGGGAACCAGAAGTGGGGAAACAGCAATAAGATTAGAGAAGACAAGCTACAAAGCAGGAGGGGAAGCCCCTCTTGGGAGCTGAGGCTGGTCTCTGAGTGGGACTTGCAGCCCATGGTGGGGTCTGCGGTGCATCAAGGATTACTTGAGGCC